>NC_056751.1:677047885-677225385 GCF_019279795.1 Protopterus annectens | reverse complement strand
AGGGGGGTGTGTATGAAAGAATGTAAGCTCATTGGAGCAGAGTGGCATGTGTTTGCTGTCAGTTACCCATCACTGGAAGAGGCGTGCCAACAGGTATCCTAGCTAAAGGCAAGAAATTGAAGGTGTATGCCGTGGACAACACTAAAGTTTCGTGTAGAAGTGCCTGCAACATGTATGCGTGCATGTGCCCGCCTGTAAAACTGAGTAAGACTGTGTGCATGCGTGTGCGCCTGTGTGCGCGTGTTTAAGCTAGAGTAAGCAAGTGTAAGGTTGTTGAAACCTGTGTAAGTGCATTTGCGCCTGTGTGCGTGCATTTAAGCCGGAGTCAGCAAGTGTTAGGCCGTGTAAGCATGTGTGCACACATGTGAGCTGGTTTGCACTTGTTTGTGCGGTGCTGCCCCCTGTGGAAACAGAAAGGGAAAAGGAAGCACAACAAATAGTAGAAAGTTAACCAAAGAGAAGTAGCAGAGCTAGCAGGTGAAAACAATCAGAATCATCCAATTACACAGGCAGTACACTAGCCCAGCCCAGCACTTAAAACTCTGCAAACAACTTTACACTATGTTTTTCTCAGAGACACTGCAACACTGCAGTAAGCTAATAGAAGTGAAAACTGAAAAAGCTTTACTGAGACAAAGAAATGTTAGGGGCTGCCATTACTGTTATAAGGCGACATATGCAACATGCTGAGGGTGGTGACAATGCAAATGCTGCTGAGCAACCCACAGTGAGGAGACTGAGAAGAGTGTACAGGCCCAGGGTAACCTACCAGGGGCTACATGAGCTGGAGATAGTGGAGCTCTATAGAGTGGACAGAGACCTCATGCAGCAAATTGTTGAGCTGTGCAGGCCACACCACACACACAGAACCAACAGAGGGGAACCCATCTCAGTGGAAACCAAGGTATGTGTTAGCCTAAGAATACTAGCAACAGGTACCTTCCAGATACCAACTGGTGATATGATGGGGATTTCACAGGCATCAGCATCCAAGGTACTGCACCAGTTCTTGAATGCCATGTCAGCACATGTCGGTGATCATGTATATTTCCCCAATTCCCGTGAGGTATTGGCCAGCAATATGCGTCTTTTCCAGCAAATAGCGTAATACCCTGAGGTAGTGGGTGCAATAGACTGCATGCACATATGCATCAAAGCACCAGCTGGTGAGCGGGGTAGGGTCTACTTTAACCGCAAAGGTTTCCCTTCCATCAACTGCCAGGTCATGTGTGATGCCCAGGGCATAATAATGAATGTGTGTGCTGGCTGCCCTGGAAGCTACCATGATTCCCATATCTGGCATCTGACACAGCTGTACCAGACATTTGCCAATGGGGACATCCCTCATGGTCACTTAGTGGGGGGTGCTGGATATGCACTGGAGCCGTGGCTGATGACACCCATCAGAAATGCACACACACCTGAACAGGAACGCCATAATGAGGCACACGCACAAACACGAAATGTAATTGAGCATGTGTTTGGGCTGCTCAAGTCACGGTTCCGGCGCCTGGACACATCTGGTGGAGCCTTGCAGTACTCACCAACTACATGTACCCAAATAGCCATGGTATATGCTATGCTACATAATATGATCCTGCAAAAGCAGCTGCAGCAGGAGCAGCATAGGGTCAGGCCAAACAGCCCCCCACCATTGCCAAGGCCATCTCAGGCAGTGCGTGACTCGGAGGAGGAACAACCTGAGCCTGCCCCAGTAGGCAGAAGGAGGCGTGCCCAGTATGCTTTGGCCTTGGCAAAGAGGCAACGCATAGCATATGCACTGGCTCAGTAGGAACCCTGGAAATGATACCTCTCTCTAACTCGCACATATAGTAAAAGGGATGCCTAACTTGACACTACCTGTTTTCAAACATGTATAGGGAGTGTAATATGTGCATCCGACATAGGCAGCCCTGCAGCACCACCTGAGGCATGATTGCCATGTTTTAAGCAATATAAAGCAGTGCTAAACAGCTTTTACCACTATTTAGTATATGTAAACAAAATTGCACACACAAAGTAGCACAACTTTGGGCAATGTTGAGCAATATTGGGCAGCGTTCAGCAATGTTGGTTAACGTTGAGCAAAAGCAGGTAAACATGGTCATATTTGCTTTACTGTTCCTTAAGCAGTCTGGTCTGCCCAGTATGAACATATGAAGCAGTGACAGTCCTCAAATCCAGAATACTGTGTACTATAGTCACAGTACTGAACCACTAAACCATGACAGTATTTCGCTGGTCAGCCTGTATGAATAAATGTTGATAAGTCTATGCAAAGTGTCTCATGGAAACCCCGCAGGAACAGCATAATCCCTGTAGAGTTATGACACAAAGTTGAGCCCTGTAGTAAAAATACAACTCGATTTACAACACACATATAGTATAAATGTTAATATTGGGCATGTTCACACACATCAACAAATGTAGTGGACTTCACACAACAACATACTGAAAGTTCATACTGGACATGCTCACACACTTGAATAAATGAGGCAAATGTCAGGCAACAACTTACTGAAAGGCCAAACTGGGCATGCTCACACACTTAGGCCATGTCTGAGTACAGCAGTAGGCCACACATATCTGGCAGTTGCATGTGTTAACCCAGGGACCTCTCACAATTCACCAATCCTGACTTGTGCACACAGTGATATGACAACAGACACATATATAATATATTGGAACCCTGTCATAATCAAATATGTACTACAGATACTTAGGTTGTTCATAGAAAGTTGAAAAGCAAAGAAAAAAAACCTGAAATCAGTATCATCAATAAACAATGTGCACTCCAAACACTATCCAATCCAGGTCATGGAAAGATTATCTGCGAAGGAGTCCATACAGAACCATGACACTTCCTTCAGCTATGTCATATATAGCAATTTACACTCATATATGTCCTGAGTCAGGGTCAACTGTAAATGACTGACAATGCCAACATCCTAACAGGCCCATAAATACATACCCACCTTCAACTGACAAAAGGCCCTATCATCATACCAGGAGATATCACATGCAGAATGGGTAAACAGCTCCTTCCAAAGCTGAAAACATGGCATCAATTGGATTACATTGTGCCCCTATATGTGTCATAAGTGAAGTGCAGAACATACAGACCCTGCACCTGAACAGTTTGTTGAGCCTCACCCTCTCTACAGGATATGAAACTGTTGAATGGGTTACAGCAACATATGGCACACTACACAAGTGTTGGTGCACAACAGACAATGGGAACTATACTCTTATAAGCTGATGAAGTCTGATCTGCAAGGCCATGGAGTCCATCATGATTGAAGGCAGAAACAGAGCTATTGGAAGCCTATAAACACACAGCCCTACCAACTTGGACTGTTCATGGGCAGATCATGTTTCCCAAACCTGCTAGACTGTTTGCAAGACAGCCACCAAGAACATACATCAATGAAATGAGCTACACACGTCCCACATACACTTTGAATCGGCCTTTTCCAACATCCCAGACACATGTCGTATCCACAAAATCAACAACCTGTGCATAAATATGTATTGTCATCGGATGGATAGGCAACTGGGCCACAGATAGATCACACAAGGTAAGAATTGTGGAGTCCTGTTCAAGCTGGTAACACCTGCTGTCCCCCATGTCTCAGTCCTGGGATTGCATAAAACTAAGTGCACACACATTACCATGTCTAGTCTGATGATGTCAGCATCCCACAAATATAGCAGTGGAAATGAAAGCTCCCAGTAAAACATATAGCGCGTCATGTTAATGTGTATCTCTCCAGTATCATAACATAGTTAAGTAGGGGTTTGAATCCTGCAGGCTGAGTGTGTGTGTGTGAGGGTATGTGTCTGTGTGATTTCCTTTGAGAGTATTGCCCTTTTTGGAGACTAGGCAAACACCTTAAAAGTGTTATATTCCTGTTTGGCAAGTCTGATGATGTCAGCATCCTACAAATATAGCAGTGGAAAAGAAAACTCCCAGTAAAGCATGTAGTGCGTTGTGTTAATGCATATCTCTCTGATATCATAATATAGTTAGGTAGGGGTTTGAATCCTACAATTGCTAAGAATGTGTGTGTGGGGGGGATATGTGTCAGTGTGATTTCCTTTGAGAGTATTGTCCTTTTTGGAGACTAGGCAAACACCTTAAAAGTGTTATATTCCTGTTTAGCAAGTCTGATGATGTCAGCATCCTACAAATATAGCAGTGGAAGTGAAAACTCCCAGTAAAGCATATAGTGTGTTATGTTAATGCGTATCTCTCTAGTATCATAATATAGTTAGATAGGGGTTTGAATCCTGCAATTATTGAATATGCGTGTGTGTGTGGGGGGGTGGGTATGTGTCTGTGTGATTTCCTTTGAGAGTATTGCCCTTTTTGGAGACTAGGAAAACACCTTAAAAGTGTTATATTCCTGTTTGGCAAGTCTGATGATGTCAGCATCCTACAAATATAGCAATGGAAATGAAAACTCCCAGTAAAGCATATAGCGTGTCATGTTAATGCGTATCTCTTTAGTATCATAACATAGTTAGGTAGGGGTTTGAATTCTCCAATTGCTGTGTGTGTGTGCATATTACTGTGTGATTTCCTTTGAGAGTGTTGCCCTTTTTTGGAGACTAGGAAAACACTTTAAAAATGTTATATTCCTGTTTGGCAAGTCTGATGATGTCAGCATCCTGCAAATATAGCAGTGGAAATAAAATTTCCCAGTAAAGCATACAGCGTGTCATGTTAATGCGTATTTTTCTAGTATTATAACATAGGTAGGTAGGGGTTTGAATCCTGCAATTGCTGTGTGTGGGGGGTGTGTATGTTACTGTGTGATTTCCTTTGAGAGTATTGCCCTTTTTGGAGACTAGGAAAACACCTTAAAAGTGTTATATTCCTGTTTGGCATGTCTGATGATGTCAGCATCCTACAAATATTGCAGTGGAATTAAAAACTCCCACTAAAGCATATAGCGTGTCGTGTTAATGCGTATCTCTCTAGTATCTGTAACATAATTAGGTAGGGGTTTGAATACTGCAATTGCTGAGTGTGTGTGTGTGATACTGTTGGTCAATGTGTTGTGTGTTTAGCTTTTACTACTGTATGACATATCAGTATAACAACAGTATGTGCAATGCACACTTCAGGTATCTGTGTGGCAAATACATATATGCACATGTGACCTCAATTAGTTCATAGGTGTGAAGCCTGCTTTCTACATGAATACATCTGTTACCTATGACAGATTGTGCTGCTACTTCTCAGACCTTCGGTCACATATGTATGTTTGTGACAAGGCCAGCCACTGTAGTGATCTGTGGCCTAGGTCATCTGTGTCACACACACCCATGACAGTTTCTATAGAATAGTGTGAGTGAGGGTTCATGCCTTAGGTATATTTCAGACATGTTCAAACACAACAAAGTCTGTCAATAATGGACATTCATTATAGGTGTACAACAACTTTGTGGATATGCATACAGACCCCTTATTGGTTATGTGATACACCGAGGGACTTCAAAATACCTATGGAAATGTGAATATCAAAGGACAGATGACATAACACTTGGTTGCATGTACACATTGGTACCCATTCTACATGTTTGGGGCTACTACCTATGTGGTACTGTCGGGATATTATGTTTAATAAATGTGGATGACTATGCTATATTTGGCTTACAGCTTTACAGCATGGGTTGGACAACAGGTATCTGCCTGTATGATACCCTTGTGGAGGATAAGTGTCTCATCCGGATAATGCATTGTAGGCCACTGTATGCATATCCAGATGTGGATGGACATATCCCTAGTGTGTTTGCTTGTACCTAAGAGGGCTATATGCCAAACAGGAGTGGTCCCAGGAATGTGTGGCGGTCAATACCACTGGTTACTGGTATGGTTTAGTACCGGACATATCCAAATGCTACTGAGTTTCCTACATCTGTGTGTTAGTTGTCAAGACATCATCTAACGATTGGTTATAGTCAGGCTGTTGAGGTTGCGTACACTACCAGAATGCAAACCAATGACAGATAGTAATAGTATCACCCACAGCATAGTGTCAAACCATGTCATACACACATGTGTACCCAAGTTAAAACATATGTGTATTAAAATGCATACTGGCCACCAATAGAAACAATGAAGTCTTGACACTGTGTAATACAGGGCATGTCACCCTTCCCATGTGTCCACTATGCACGTACATGCAGACAGTGCACCTCCACCATGTTCACAAATGTACACCTGCAAATCTGTACTGCACACATCACACATGTACTGTCCACTCACCAACACATGCTGCCAAAACTACACACATCAGCCAAGTGGCACATGGGCGGACAATACATTTTTGGAATTAACACTCTTGTAATCAATACTACATTGATAATCATAGCTTTAATGCATCATGCCTGCTCAGATATACCTACAGGGATATCATTACACTGTACTGTTGACAACATGCTAACATTGCTACACTGCTATAAAGTCACCCCATGCATCAGCACCATTTTAGCCTGTTCCTGAATCAATGTTACAGATGACAGGAGGTGGCACAGTTTCATCATATGCACAGGGTGTGTTGTTGGTTTGCCAGAACCCGACATTGACCCATCCAATCGACATGTATGTGTGTGTGTGTGTGTGTGTGTGTGTGTGTGTGTATGTGTGTGTGTGTGTGTGTGAGGGACAACAGTACAGTATGGCTCAATGTTGATGTAATGTGTGTGTGTATGTGTTAGCCCTAGGTGTTTGGATTATGTGTGTGTGTCTGCATGCACACAGTTCCACCATGTGGCTGCCATATACGGGAGGTTGTGGGACAGCCACAGACTGTACCTGCCAGGCTGTACAGATCACAGTCTCTGGCCAAGGACACAGTACCTGTGCCTGGCAGGGGTGCAACGGACAGTATTGGGTATTAAGCCAGACTGGGTAATATCATCAGAGTCAGAGGGATGTCGACTGGACTCATGTCCCTGCTGGGACTGGCCAGAGCCACGTGCACATGGTCTTCTATGATGGTCTATTGACAGCCCTGCTCCAACATTGCTGGCACTGGTACTGCCACTACGGGAGTGGCTGTGACATGTGTGTCGTCCGCAATGACTTCCAGCCGATGATGTTGCTGGCATATGTCCACGTCGACGTCTCAACTGTCCTGCACTGTCCTGGCACATGGACATGACATTGTGGAGGACATCTAATGTCTCCCCCCAATGTCTATCAATGACCTCGGTGTAGTGACGCACTGCACCGGCAAGGTCACGGATACTGTCATTGATAGCGGTGTTATGGGCCCTCTGCGCCCTCAGTCCCTGTCTGGTGTACCGTTCCGTATGTGCCTGTGCCTGCATTACAGCCCGGAACATACCTGAGGTTGTAAAACTTGTGGGGGCACGTCTGCCAGGGGCATTACGACCAGCAGTGCTCCCACGAGAACCCCTGGACATCTGCCTATGTGGTTCCATTCCAGGAATCTGGGTATGGCTGCTGTGAGGGGATGCATGTGCCATAGATACCACACTATCCTGGTCAATGCCTACTGTATGCTGTCCCTCTGCTAAGGCCATTGGTGATGAGGGATGTATTGGCAGTATGAATGTGCGCATAGATGATGTGGAAAGCTGTGTACTGTCGATTGGCGGAACAACGACAGACCCTGTCAAACCTGCCTGTGCCACAACACGTTTTATCATCTCCACTATTTGTGGCAGTGTCTTCAGGTTCCCTGCTGCACTCAACCAACACAACCTCAGCACCTGTGAGAGGGAGACAGGAAACACACTTTACAATCTGTACATGATGTTAGCACGCATGCACACATGCACACATGCACACATGAACACATGCACACATGTACACATGCACACATGCACACATGCACACATGCACACATGAACACATGCACACATGCACCATGCACATATGCACATATGAACACATGCACACATGCACACATGCACACATGAACACAAATACACTACTCACTAAAGTAGACACACACACACACACACACACACACACACCAACAGCAATCCAGAACATACCCATTAGTGGTTGATGTTGGAGTACAGTATCACAAGCCAAAGAGTCCTATCACTTGTGTCAGCATGCAAGATGTGTGTTGCTCAACAGCATGCAGTGCGAGTGTAGAGAGTCCTTGTTAATAACAGTATACATGTGTTTGATGCATGTGTGTTGTTCAATGATTGGCCTCACCCTGGAACACACTGTGTACATGGACACAACATTGCTGTGCAAGTATTAAATGCTTTTCAATGTCCTGTGCACCATCACTCACAGGTATACATACCATAGCTGGATGCACACAACTGTCAGGTGTATAACAATGAATGCTATGTGTTGTACTGTAGTTACTGTAACTGGATGTAGTGTAGTACCATGAGCCATCATCAGGCAGCATCATGTGGTCACTCAAGGCCACTAATGTGTGCCACACTGGCAACTATCTTGCTGTACCTGAACTGCAGCACTGTGGCTGCATTAACCATTTCACAGGCAGTTGTTACATGGGTATGTATGGTGTTCAATAGGGAGCATTGCCTAACATGAATGTCTTGTTTGTTGAAGAGTTTTGCACCACCCCATGATAGGCCTCTACCCCTCAGGTATAGTATGTCTGCTGTGTGGATGACATTTGGGATACTGGAGTCTGACCTTACAGCAGGTGTCTACATATGCCATGTGTATCATATTAACATGTACTGCGTATGACAAGGTGGTGTATGTTGTGTGCATGTGTATTGACTCTGCCTATACAATGTCCACTACAGTGTAGCACAATTGTTTGGGATGCTCTGTGTATAGCATGTGTTTGAGGCAGCCACTCATGCTACTGGGATGTGCATAGTCCCACAGAAAACTTGCAGAGCATGCATTATGTGTAGGTGTTGTACATGTGTATATGGCCTAAAACTCACCTATGACATGTACGTTATTTGCCATATGAAATGTAGAACACTCACCAACATGGGTCTGCTGTCTTGCTGTCACACCAGAGGGGCCTACAAGGATATGAGACAGTTTGTCAGTGTCAACAACTGTGGCATTGCTGCTGTGAGTTTGCAATTTTACAGTAGTACAACGGTTGACAGTCACAGGCATACAGATTATGTTCCAAGTTATCAATATTGCACAACACCAGGCTTCACATCTTCCAAATACACAGTATACATCTGACATATGCATGTTCTAAAAATCGAGCTAACAGTAGTCTACAGATATGGCATGTTACCTGCACACTCCGAGTCAACTTGCTGGGTAACTCCGGCCTCCATGATGACACATGCTTGTTGTAGTGGTTGGCCAGGAGCCACCATGCTGAGGAGCAGCTCTTCCACTCTGGTGAGGGGCGGATGTGATGCTGCACCATCACCTGTGGCAAGCTGTTGTCTGCGGACATCGGAGGCATGCTGCTGGACATGTCTGATTAAATCACTGCAATGATGGTGTACCTGCTCATAAGTCCGGTTATGCATGCCTACATCATTAACCCAATGGACAACATCTTGCCACCATGCAGTGTGCTCATACTGGTCCTGGCTGGTTCTGGAGAACAGCAGGGTGTGAAGTAATAGTGTGGAGATGATTAATTCCTCCTCTTCAGGGGAATAGGCAGGGTTGCGATGAGGAGACATGTCCCTAGAAGAAAATAAAATAATTATTGTGAGCAAGTCTTGTGGCACACTTAACATTCTAAAGTACAGATATCAATGAAATGCTATATATAGCAACCTATTGGCTGTCAGTAGATACACACTTTTAATACCACACATCAGTGCTCAGCCCACAACCGCCTGACAGTGCCTGGCACATTCTATATATTAAACCATGTTCTGCACAGCAACAAAGTGAAACCAGTATGTAAGACTATACAACAGCACATGGCACATTGTATGTGACACAATGCACCACCTAGCCACAGGAGGTATATATAAAGCTAATGCATACAGAAGTATGTCATCCATTGAAATGATTGTAAAGTACAGTTACAGTACTACCAGTACACCACACTACTTGTTGATAGCAAACCCCTAAGTAACATATGTGCACATTCATCAATATATGTGGAATACTGCTGTACTACACTATACATGTTGCTATATATGCACTTATATCCTGTAACACACATACGACCGAGGCCATGTTACAGGCATACCCACACACACATCAGACATAACTACAAGACACAAAGGTATGGCAACCCAGATGAGCTTTACCTGTGTACCATACAGTACTGTGTGTCAGCACTTACAAAACCTTATGCCTGAGGTATGTAATGTGTGAGGACTACAGGTAACAAACAAAACAGTGTTTCAAAGTAATGTGGATATACACCATACTGTGCTGTTTAGGCCTACAGCTTCAGGTAGTACTACAGTACATACTGGATTTGTATTCACTAGTGTCAACAACCAATGCGCATACATGTACTGCTTTAGCCTACAATGGCACACTCCAGTCAACACCCATGGGACTATGTCACACCGTATACCATACTGCGTTTGCTGCCTATCAATAGCATACATATCTTTTGCGGGGATCAGAGCTAGAACACTACATACCATGATATAAACATTTTCCCACTAGGCTATCACACATATACACAATGTTGACACATTCACCTACACATTCACCATCACACTCAGTCAACCTCACATAGCAATTAATGCAACATGTACATGCGTGTGTGTATCAGGTCATAGGTAGCTCATAGGCTATTAGGCATAGGGCCTATAGAATCCTAGCCATATGGTACCCTGCCCTTCAACATCCATGTAATTTAAGTTCATGTGCCCCTGTCATGCAGAGCCACAGAGGTGATTCCCGGGTTGTATTTCCTATCTCACATCCATTCATCATGATTATTCATGATAACTGCTAATGAGGACCTTTCTTTGCTATTGATAGGTAGTTAGTTCCAGAGTATGGTATGTGCCTGAGATGAGAATGTACCACTCCAGCATGTTCTGCTTTTTGACGTTACAAGGTTTAGATCAGTACAATGTGTAGCTTGTAGGGAATTTGATTTGTTTACATGGAGCATGTCCAACAACTGTGGGTTTGGCATAGCTTCGTATGTTAGGCAGAGGCTGGCTCTGGGTGGGCGGTATGTGACACAGTGTAGCTGTGGTTTTGGAAGACAGTCTGCATAGGGCATCTGTTTGAGTCTGGTAATACTCTTTGTGGTGTTTGTGCCTGACGTCTACAGTTGCTGTAGATGTCTTCTGAGGTCATACCAAAAGGCCCATTGTACTCTATGATGGGTTTTATGACTGATGAGTAGAGTGGAACACTGACCTCTCATTCCATTTATGACACACCTTTTGTGATGACATGTGGACCGTACACAGTTTACATGACTAGTGTGGCACTGTGATTATCAAAAGGGACACTACTGTCCACCTGTGTCCCATGGTCTCTTATCACACTTTTGGTGTTGAGTAGACTACCACCTCTGTGGTAGTTCATGGGTACAGGGTTTTTAACAAAAGGGATGGCAATACATTTACAACATTGAGCTTGGGCGTACATATAAACATCCATTGGTGTACATATAGATTTACATGTAGGCACATATACAGTCCACCTTTCATGGTGGGAATATCAATTATGCAAGGGTTGAGAGATACAGTTATGTAATAATTTTGCACAGTCTTGTGCAGAATGCATTGAGGGTATTCTCAGGCCATGTATCTTTAGCAGGACTCCCTGTCTGGAAGACTATAAACTTAGCAAATCATACCCACAGTGTTTAAACAACACATGTCATATACCAGCACTGTATGCTGTCTTGTTTGCCACACACTGCAACCTACATGAAAATATGCACATAACAACCTTCACCAACATATATATGTCCACCCTTCACAAACAGTTGCAGTATGTACCTTGCTCTATGCACATGTTAAGATGCTAATATATCTGACACATAAATATCTCTACATATATGTGTGCCATACACACACAAGGTACACACTGTTGTACATCTGTAGACCTCACAGATGACCTGTTGGGCCTTGCTACAACATGAACAGTTGTCACATGTGTGCATAACAGTAATATTACAGGGAGTATTTATAGCTGCTAATGCTACATCACTATACTAGCCTGGTACAGCAGTTGCCAATGTTAAGCTACACATTATATGACTATCATGCATGTGTTACTCTGTCACATCCAGGTTTATATAGCTGTTTGCACTACTCCCCCAGACAGCCATTATACACAGTACTGTACAGAACATAGATGACATGATCGGATGTTTGACATTAAATGCTGAGCTACATATGTCACAGTTATGTCCCACTGCACACAGCTACACACTAATTTGTCCAAGGCAGTAGTCATGCATGGCATCAGTGCATAGATACCTACTGCTGCCACATATGCATGCTTCAAAGTATTTACAGTACTCTTCATAAACATCTACTACTTGCCGATAATCACATATCTGTTACATACCTGTTTGTCACTTTCTCGTCAATCTGTGTATGTTTTGACAGTTTTTTTTTGGTGTTACTTAAGTAAAGATTGCTTTTACTTAATTCCTTTTGCTTATTAATTAAGTTTTTTTTTTACTTAATTAATATATTTGGTTGCTGATTCACTCAATTCTTTTTACTTAATTAAACGTTTGTGTTATTAAGTAATAACTAGTTTTTACTCATCCCCAAGTTCAGTGATGCTTTATCACGTGCAATGTAATGATTGCATGTGGGGATAGCAAGTACAGTCTGCTTTTATAGGTATCTGCACATGTGCATGTGATGACCTCTGCACCAATTGGTGCCCAGCATTTGGTAAATGCATACAGCCTGCTGTGTGGTAATTGCAGTACTCACTGTCATAGCAACCCAATGCTATAAATTGCTAAGTTTTGTAGGTGTAGCCCTTTCAGATTTCCAGAGTGGGGACCATGCTTGTTTTCTGTGGACACTGTTGTTTAAGTCAGAAGGTTGGTATACTTCTTATATCTGAAGCTAGAGGTGTAGACAGTGATGTATATGCTGTACTCAGACCTGACTGTTGCCACTTCCAGCGCAGAGCTATCAGTGTAGAGTTTAGCTCACCCCTACAAATGCTTACACAAGATATATGTGAGTATGTAGTTTCTTTTCTACTTATATAATTAACTCCCATACAAAAGTAGTTATTGAGAAGTATTCTTTTGACACATGAACTGTTTGTGGACTGTTATACTGTGCATATTGATGTACTCACTTCTGCAGGGTTTGTGTATTTTTATTGTTGACATTAGCATAGGAGTCTCAGGTAAACTGGACAATTCCACTACTAAGTATGCCTATCTACATCCTTGGTTGACCCTAAACACACATATATTTAAATATGGGTGTGCAGACATACAGACAGCATTACATCTTATTGTGTGAGTGTTATCTTACTGGACTTAATGGATTGGTGTGTACCTGTCAGTTTATCAAGGCAGGTAGTCTGTCTGCATAGTTCCCAACTGTGAACCTATCCAGATGGTAGCCAGATGTTAGCCTGTTTTTCAGCACTGGTACAATGGCATTGTTACAGTCAGTTGCTACCAGTACATGGCTAGATCCTTTGGTATTTCTGTGTTGTACTCCTACATAAGGGTATGCTTGTGGAAGTCCTCACAAAGCTATTTGCAGAGTGTGTAACAGCAGATGAGCTGATATGCCTGTGTGTTTGTGCCTCTGCCAGGCCTATGAAACACTCAGATACATATTTGCTTGGAGTCAGGGATAGGTAGCTAAAAGTGAGGTACACTTTCCAACTAATTGAGACAATAAGTGTAGACTTGAGTGAAGCAGTGCATATGGATTAGTACTCCTTTTATGAAGTACAAGCGGTGTCTACTGTTATTATTTTAATTATTCATTGTGTAATACACCACCACTCTGACTAACATCAGTTCTTTTCAGAGGGATTCAGAGGGACACAGCTAAAATATGTTTCACAATCAGGAAGTATGGCCTCTGCCCTAATCAGATATGCCAGTGTTTGTCCTGCTATGATACTGTGTGGGGGTTGTAAAGTGCCTCAATAACATTATTTGCTGCTAGAATGGCTGCTTCTCTTATCACAGTCATGTAATGCAATCCCACAACAATTGCTGGTAAAGATCCACAGAACAAGCTTTGTGTTATGGCCTTCCTATTTTTCCTTTACATTCACTCATTGTTTTGCATGATATATTTATTTCAGCATGAAGTTATTGTATATCTGCTGTGGCTTAGTGGTACTTCATGCAGTCAAGTGTGTCCAAAGTCTGGGGTTCGAGACTGACAGAGGTGTTTTATTTTGCTGCTGAGCAGAACAGGGGCCCTGACATACAGAGTGATTAAGGCAGTTGTAAGTGGGTTTGCGCGAGTTTGCGTGACACAGCGATGCTAAGCTTAGCACACACATGCGCACACTCGCTCAAATCAGCTAATTACTGCTTAAAAGTGCTTACTCCCGCTAACCCCCGCGCTAATTTCTTTGAAAGAAAAGAAAAAGAAAATGGGGAGATAGGAAAGTGGTGAAAAAGGGGGCACAAAGAGGGAAAGACAATGGGGAAACCAGCTCGGGATGTGCAGGACGGGTGTAGGGAAGGTCCATAGCTGCCCATTTCTTTACCAGCAACAGCAGTGCATATGTTACAAATTTGGAGTGAAATTTGAAACCTTCCACCCCTGAGAGAGGGGTGAGGACAACAAACTATGTTGTACTGCCAATTCTAATTATCAGTTTACATGTCCAGCGGACATGTGTGCGAAATGGGCAGCTATGTATGGGGTGTAATTTTTTTGTGGGAACAGATTGCCCCTTTTTTTTTTTCAGGTGAGAGTGGAATGTGAGGTAGTGGAAGTAGGTATATTTGGGGAGGTAGGTTGAGGAGGTAAACAGACAAGACAAACAAGACACATACAGGGGCGGAGTATGACACATGGGGTGGGTGAACATAATTGACGGGGACGGATGTTTGGAAATCGCAAGCCCATGAGCCTACAGATGGTAACAGTGGGACTGAGATCCCCAACCATGGGCAGTCACCACTGCACCTTCACAGCCCCGAGGGTGGCTGTGCTGGGGGTTGCGTAGGAGGGGCAGGCTCATCCATGAGTCGCGCCACGCTTGACTCGAGCTGGCTTAGGGGATCAGCGACTAAACGCTGGATCTCCCTATGCACCACAACCCAGACCCTTCGGAGGGTGACAGGTGGCCCTTCTCTGCCTATGCTTGCAGGGCGGGGACGAGCCCCATCCCCTGCAGCGCTTCCACCTGAAGGTGGCACAGGACCAATGGAGGAGGGTAGCCTGGGCTGGGCACCGGAACTGCTGGTGCCAGGTGCAATCGCCAGCTGAGGAGGGACAGGTGGGTCTGCTGGGACTGGCCTTCCCATACGTTCTGTGATTAGGTGTGTTTAATTACAACATAGACAACAGCATTCCAAATTAGCTGTAACAGCATGCAGTAATATTCCCATTAACCCAACACACCAGGGTTCAACAGTTGAACAGCATGCATAACACATGCATATGTTGAACGACAATGGACATTACAACAGCATGCAGGGATGATTGGTGGCAACAGGCCACCAAGATTGTGGTGTTTGAACAGGGCACATGCATCAAAGTAAATGCAGATATTTATAGAACAATAGGACATATGTCCCAACAAATGTTTTGAGATTAGACATACCCATTGAGGTGTAGAATTGCATTGTTTATGCACATAGAGTAGGGTGTAAAAATAAACCTCCATTAACATCTTATAAGTACTTTTACTCTACACTACATTCCTATTGACTGCAGGTGTATATCCCCTACATGTATTATTACACTAGGCAACATGCATTAGATTGTGTAATGGGTTTGGCTAGTTCATTATATACTTGACCTATATCTGACAAACTAACTGTCCAAGATGCAGATGTTACTGCTACATAGTTATATTTTATATTTATATTTATGAATCTACAAATCTGGATGTGTTCACGTGACATTTTCAGTTAAATTTCTACAGAACCCTACATTTCATGTAGCACACTCACATTTCTGGGGAACACCTTGACAAGCTACTGATGTACCAGATTTATCTATGCATGCCAGCCATTTGATGACAGTTGAGGACTGTATATATGCTTCACAGCTACTAGCACTTCCTTCATCCACTTTATATGGGACTGCCCAACTGTGGGTTGACAGCACTTAATACAACAGTACTATTTATTTAATGCAAGGGTACAACAACATTTCAAAGTAAGTGACACAGACACACTCCAAGTATTATACCTTTACTGATTACATTAAACTCTCTTTTCTACAGGCTCTCTCCTTTATTTGATATTACAGTGCATACGGAAGACCTATTCAAGACATATTATACCTTTATTGATAGGTTACAACACTCTTTTTCAGGCTCGCTCACTTATTTTATATGACAGTACATGCAGAGATAGTATTCCAGACTTATTTTTCCTTTATTAATGGGTTACTACACTCTATTTCTGGCTCTCTGACTTATTTTATGTTACAGTAAATGCAGAGAAATTATTCAGGGATTTTATAGATGTATTATTGGGCTACAACACTTTTTTAATGCTCTCTCACATATTTTATATAACAATACATGCAGAATAATTATTAACCTGCCTGGTGGCACAGCCTTAGCAGCCTATCTGCATAGGCTTGCTGATTCGCAGCAAGGACACCTGTAGCTGTGAAGTAAATGAAGGGATATTGAGACATACCTATCAATTATATAGACTATATTAGCATGTCTTACATACTGCATTCCATGGCTACCTACTCAGTAGTGGGGCATCTTGCATATGACGGGCCTCCTGGATCCATTGGTTCAGTAGGTCCTGCTTATGTCTCTTCAGGTCTGCATGGTGGTAACGGACCTGCTCACCAGTCCGAGGGATGCCTGTGGCACTGGTGAGATCATGAGCCAATCGGTTCCAAGCCTCTGCCTTATACTCCATCCCTTGGAACTGGCCCTGCAGGAGTCGAGACTCATGACGATGGACAAGGAGCCAAACCATGTATTTTGACTCCTCGATGCCCCAGCGTTGCACTCGAAAGCATGTACCCTCTCCAGCACCAGACATTCTAACTGCAGATGGGAGCTACAATCAGTTATGATGAGTATTCCCACCTATGGAGCTTAAATATGCCGCATTTCCTCGGACTTTTTTGTGATTGGCCATTTTTGAAAATTCTCGGCTGACTGCAGACCTGCTTAGCAATGGTTAATATACCATTTATAAGTATATGTATGCTAACAGTGGATGTTTATCCTAAGCTGGCATGGCTTAGTGGTTCAGTACTTTGATTATGGTGCACAGTGTCCCGGGTTCGAACCTTATCATTGCTTTTTATTTTACTACTGTCCAGACAGGCTAGGGGGTGTGGCTGTGTTTAGGCAACTTTGCTCTACGTTGCTCCACGTTGCTCCACATTGCTCCACGTTGCCCTACAGTGCACTGGTTAGCATGGTGCGCAGCTCCGCACAAACTTATTGCGCTGGGTAAAGTGCTGCTTAGCTGTGGGCAACTAGATTGCACTGGGTAAAGCACTGCTTAGCTGTGGGCAACTATATTGTGCTGGGTAAAGTGCTGCTTAGCTGTGGGCAACTAGATTGCGCTGGGTAAAGCGCTGCTTAGCTACGGGCATTTATATGTCAAGATCCTTCTTACATTTCTATATATACATTTTGTTGACTGATACATAGGCCATTTCAATACTTTTTAGTAATATTTTAGTCATATATGTCAGGAATTATTTCATATGCTAATTTAAAACAAAATAGAGAGGGAAGTGGTGGAACTCGAACCGTGAAGGCCTCCTCTTTGTGCGAAGGCTCTACCACTACTCTATTGCTATTTGGATTGATTTGCATAAACATTTGTTATTATGCTCTTCAATGTCGACATTGCTAACTGTAGCTAAGCTATGGGCACACCCGAGCAAACACGCGCAAATACAGGCAGCTATATCGGGAATTATAAAAAAAAACATTTTACATTTTATAACTCTACTGGGGGTTTACAATGTGAGGGAGTGTAGTGTTGGCTATGTTGACATTTGAGCGGACTCGCTCATGTGTGTTGACATTTCACAATTCAGACACTTGCAGGGGCGTGGACATTAGGACTGCTCGGCAGTCAGACATGCCCCCTGCCTACATGCACGGTCCATGATAGACTTGAAGTGGAGTCAGTGTGCCCTCATGAATATGCATGGCACGCTGATGTCATACCGTTCAACTGCAGTTTCCGAGTAAGACTTATTTAGTCTTACATGGAGGTTTCGTGAATCCGGGGGTATGTGTTCATTAAACCCCTGTCTCCTGGTTTGTTGAAGAGATCCTCCATTTTATTACACTGATTAGATTATAGTTCTTTAGAATGCATCTCCATACTAACAGATCTGTTTTCCCTGCAACTTTCCACTTGTTTCACCATTTTGCATTTGCTTTTTACTTTAAAGTATGGTTAAAGTTGGTTTTCTAGTCAGTGTATAAAACTTGCTGTCAGCAGTAATGGCTATTCAATGGCAGGTAATAATTTACTGCAATTTCTGAAGGATAGAGTATTCAGACTGGACATCTAACTGCTTTCTTTTTGGTTCTTTAGCTACTCAACTTAACATTGCCTGTAGCCATTTTCCATCATCTTTGCCCTAGGCTTCTGAAAAGAAAGGTAAAACGTGCTGAGAGAATATTTCCAGGCATTTTTCAAGTTTAAATTCTTCATATTAACCAGGAAAACTATCAGTTTAGCGTTTTCAGTACTTTTTGCTTGTTTTTTTTTTAAATTTAAACTCTTCATTTTAACCAGAAAAGTATCCAGATTTTTATTGCTCTTACTATCGTTTTGGAGTTTTCAGTATTTTTATGCTCATTATATCAGATTTTATAACTTTTTCATAGCTTGTGTGACTAAAGCCAGTGGCTTTGTGCTTTATAAGTTCATAGGTTGATAGGTAAGTAACAGGCTAGCTACCCTTGTGGGCCATTTTAAGCCAAATTCCCTTTTTGTGCTCAAAATAATTTATCCCATTTAGTTATAGATTAGCCTTACCCATCCCATGGTTAATAATTATAGAACGCCACTAATTAGATTAAATAGGATCATACCATAAACAGTTAACTGGCTGTTTAAAAATCTGTTTACACTCCCTTATACTTAATCAATGTGTTTTGCATATTTCTTATATTTTTGTACAGTTTATTTAGTTTCAGTTAAAATCACTTATATTCTGTTATTCTGTATTCATTAGACTTCTAACTACATGTGTATTTAATAGATCCTCTATTTTATTATTATGAATGTTTCGTTTGATAATTATTAGACTGCATCTTCATGCTGCTAATAAAACTGTTTTCTATAACATTTTATTCTTTTTCACACATTTGCATTTATTTTCTACTATAAAGTACAGTTAAGGCTGGTTTTCTAGTCAAGCTATAAAACTTGGTGAGAGCAATAGTGGTTATTCAGTGTCAGGGAGTAATTTACTGCTGTTTCTGTAAGTAAGACATTACTGGCTGGAGATTAAGCTGCTTTCTTGTTTTTTTTTTTTTACTGTAGCTCCTCAGTTTAACAGTAGAGGGCAGCATAACAATCCTGTATTCCACAAATGCAAGCACTTTCATTTTCAGATTCAGAAACCTCAGTGAACTCCACATCCCAGTTAAAAATGCACTGATTCCAGAGTTAAACAGAAGAGTATAGTTGCACATCCGAAGCTGATCAGACAGCTAGTCCTGACCAATCTGTTTACTTAATCTACTAATTTCCTTTATTTATTTAATTAAATAGTTTAACCCAAACTGGTTACTCCAACTACTGTTATTCCAACTACTGTTTTTATCTATTTATTCAAACATAAAGTTAACTGAGAAACCCAAACTTTGTATATTTACTTATTCCAACTTGACATACTTTGCACCTTTAGTCAAAATGCAAGGAATGCCAGCAAGTCCATTCTCATAACACTCGATGTACGCAAGCAACTTAAGAATTACCCGATGCTCACAATTATCTTTTACTTAACTCATCCTCATCTACTTGACTGAAGACAAGTAATTAGCCAAGTTTGAGGCCATACTCCAGCGAACAAACAGATCATGTGGGCATCATTCAACTAAATCACACTCTATACATAATCATAATAAACTATTCCACTCTGAGGCACTAAAAACAATCCTTGCTCAAGCTTGAACAGCACATTAGGTGCAAGGCCCAGCAAGTACTAAGCACCGCAACACAAATAAGAGGCAACACTGCTGAGAGTCATCAGAAAACAGCACCTCCAAGACCAATTAAATCCAAGCATTCATGAAGCGCACCTAGATATGCAGTGATTGCTGACTCCATAATTAGACACACCAATTCTAATTATGAGCAGGGTGACAGTGAGCTGTATCTCAAGGGCCATTAGGACCCTTGAACCAAACAAATATGATTATGGCATGGGAGATTTCCATGTTGGAGCAAATGATCTGGTATGCAAATCCCTGATGGCTATGGAGAGACACATGACAGAGCTGTTCATGTATGTCATAAATTCAGGTAAGATCCTAGATTTGAATGGAATCCTTCCATTGCCAGAAAAGTTGATGAGGTTTAAAGAAAAGATGATTAACTTTAGAGGGTGGCGCAGTGGTGCAGCGGTAGCGTTGTTGCCTTACAGCAAGAGGTTTTCAGGGTCGATTCTCAGCTGGGGTGCCTTCTGTGTGGAGTCTGCATGTCCTCCCTGCGTTTGTGTGGGCTTCCTCCGGGTGCTCCAGTTTCCTCCCACAAAACAAAGACATGCATCTGGAGCCTTTCTCCCCAGGCCTCCGCTGAAAATTGGCTTCGTTCCAAGTCAGACTTTCCCGGTTAACAAATATAAAATAAATACACTTTAACAATTGGCTAAATACCTGGTGTCATTCTAAGATGATCCTTTATTTGTGAGCATGCAATAAGATTCGTTAAAACTTTATGTACTTCACCAAGTATGGTGTGCACCTCTCATTCCAAAATGTCAGCATACTGGCAAATGTTTTTGCTGCCCCCATTGTGCATTTTTAAGACAAGCACCAGCTTATGGATCTCCCAAACTAAGCTCCAAAACAAAGCTACCAGTTGGACCCTATCATGTGGGTCTACTTAAGAGAAGAAGTCTAAACAATAAACCGCCCACTCTTGAAGCACTCCTGCTTTTGGAGAACATCCATGTTTGTGTTATTACAAAGACTTGGTTTAAATTCCCAGACAGCACCCCCTTAATAATGGGTTTTACACTTATCACTCATTTATACCTTATGGAAACATTGGGGACATCTCCATATTTCTTAGGAACTACATTACCTCACAACAAATACCTAGTGACCCACAAGTGCATCTTACAAGTATCCAAATCACACTAAATAGGATTAGCTATCAGATCACTGCATATTACAGAACAACCGCCGTATCTCATGAAAATCACACAAAATTCCCAAATGTTCTTGATGAAATCCCCACAAGTAGGAATGCTGTTATTCTAGGTGACTTAACTATCCAGTGATTAAATAGGATGGCCTACACTACTAACATAGGATATATGCAAAACTTCTTAGATTTTATAAACAAGAGCTTAGTGGATCAAACTGTGAACAAACCTACTAGAGAAAAGAATATACTTGACCTGGTCATAACAAACCTGGCTTCTGAATGTACCATCCCCAAGAGAGCATTCAAAACCTAGATACGGTGGTAAAAAGAGACATAAGAAAAACAAAAGCATCTCATGACCTCAGTCTAGCAACAGTAACCAAAGACGCCCACAAATCCTTCTTTAGATGTGCCAGTAAAATACAAAATAGCACCCGACATTGCTCCAAGCTTATACATAATGGTGCCGTACTAATATATTTAGTCTCATCTTCATCCTTGAGATATCTATCCCAAACCCACCTATCCATGAAGGGATCATGCCAGTGATCATCAATAGAGATCACATACCGAAGGTACTCTACAAAACGAAAAATACCTCATCCATCTGTCCTGACAACATACCATGTTGCCTAATTAATAGCACTAATCAATGGCAAATGCATTCCTCAGACTCTTCCTTTCTGAACCAATCAACTGGATCTGTCCCACAGGACTACAGCACAGCTGTTGTAATGCCGCTCATCAATGGTGACCCCACCTCAGATCCTGAGAATTACAGACTTATCTGCCTAACAAGTCCTACATGCAAAACCATGGAGCATATCATAATGGGCCTAATTAACTGATATTACAAATCTGTACTTTTCCGTTAACGGGGCAACAGCACACTGCATGGCTGATATCAAGTCATTGCTGCTTTTTTTTTTGCTGCTTGTAACGTTGTGTTCGTTATGACAGTCTTATTGCAATTTTCACATCACTACTGATTATTTTATTGTTCTGCTATGTTTTTCATTTTGGCTTTGCTGTCATAGTAGTAATGAATGTTCCTGCCAAGTCACTGCTGCTTATGTTATTGTTGTGTTCTGCTTTTCATTTTCCGTTGGTTGTGACAGTAGTACTGATTTTTCGTTGCAGCTCAGTACTGCTTCTTTCCTTCTTGTATTCTGCTTTTAATTTGGGATTTCTTGTTGGACTGTCACTGATTTCCTCCCAAATCACTACCGCTTACACACACACACTTTTACAAACATTCTCTAGTATTCCTAAATAGAGTGTGAATGACAGACGTTAAATAGTGTAAAAATAAGGACGTGCTCATCTGTCCGACCATCTGCTGACTTTGAATGGTCACTGTCTTAACATTTGGAATGGTGTGAGGCATATCTGTCATCCTGCAGACACTGGCAATGGGAACAAAAGCCTTTCAAACATAGCAACAAGTGTTCAAAATGTGAACTGAAAATGCGGAGAAACCGTTAATGGGGGAGCATGCAAAATGCACAGTTACTGTAAAGTCTGTACTGCTTATTTGTTTCTGATTTTAAATTTGTCTGCCTTCTGACAGTATTATTGATTGTCTGACATTGTTTTGTTCTGCTTTTAATTTTGCCTACATTTCACAGCAACATTTATGTTTGCTGATGACTGCTGTGCCGTTAATGGAAAAGTACCCAAAAATCTTATCAGACTTGACCCCCAGCAATTTGGCTTTGCCAAGGGTAGATCCTGTGTAATGAATCTTGTAAATGTCTTCTAGTGGGTTGCTCAATTTGTTGACTGCGGGGTGGGAAAGTTGTCCACATCATACCTTGACCTTGCCAAGGCATTCAGTACCTTACCACATGCAAATATAATAAACAAATTGAATGAAATCCAAAATGACCTCTCCGTGGTTAGGTGGATAGCTAATTTGACTTAAAGCAATGACTCAGACTGTAAGATTGGGAAGTAGTATTGTCTGAGAACATGAAGGTGATCAATGCAATCTCTCAAGGTCGAGTTCAGGAAACTATCTTCTTTGGTATCTAGTGCTCTAACCCCAGTTATCAAATGAGGATTTCTGGTTCTCTAAGCTTTAAAATGATTGTAAGCTAGGAATAGTCATCCAGTCCCAATCTGGCATACAGGCTCTCCAGTTGGAGCTTGTATTTATCAATAGCTGGTGTGTGAAAAATGAGCTCAAACTCAACACCACAAAATGCAACATTGTAGCATTTGGTAAGCACTCCCCACCTCTTACTTACAGAATAGATAACACATCTCTTTAAAACGAAAATATTGTGAGATACCTGGGTACATATGTGGACAGCTCACTTACGTTGGACCATCACATTACAATGGCGATTAGGACATCCTTTTACTTTACACAACTCATAGTTAAAGGTTTATCTTCCAGATATAAAGAAGTCCACACTTTCTTGTTCTTCACACTGATTACACCCATCAAGTACAATGACCTTTTTGTGATTGCCTTACTAAGTATATCAAGGAACTGGACAGACCCAGAGGTCTGTAACTCAAAATATCAGGGTCATAAAAGGCTTTAACTACTAGAAAGGACTGGAGGCTTTGTCTTCCTCCTCAGTTTTAAACAGACTCCTTATTAATGGTTTGTGTCTTGTTTATAGGCTATAAAGGGTCCAGTAGGCCAAGAGTGCTTATACTTCAATAAATCAAATAGCCCAGGTAACACTAGGACCAGAGACTGAATCTGATTGGAAGAGGGATTATTTCTCATGCAGCGTCTACCCTGTCCTTGAAACATCTCCTTCTCCAAGTTAAGCGGTATGACGTAATGTCTGCCTTTAAAAAAGAGCTGGACAGCTGGATGAGTATCCACAAATTCACCCCTGATATGTCTGGCCTGGTCCTCCTTCAAAAGAAAGGGAGGCCTAAGGGTAGGTGTTGGCAAGGCAGAAATGGTCTCATGGCTTGGTTCCTTTGTAACTCCTATGATATGATGATATAAAGTTCAGCTTTACAGTGTAAATATTGCACATATGAGTATCTTCAAATCTCTTTAAACTGTCTCTTCCTTCCCAAAAAATTTCTGTCTCTATTTTCTTAATTTTTACAGATTCCTCTGCATTTTCTAAGTGCATACTCATCCCTGAGATTGTATATGCTATAGTTATATTGTTTATAGAAGCTATGTTTTAGTTGTGACTATTCTGATTAAATATTTTCTGGCTGGATTTTTTTCTTCCTGGGCCTTGACTGTACATGAGCTCTGCCAAGTTGGACTTCATGTTCAGCAAATCAGAAGAAACAAAATACCATTAATTAAATATGCAGGCATGTCCCCAGTGGATAGACAATGATATGTTGTTCATTTTGACACTGATACCATTATAGCTGGGATATTTTCTTGATTCTTGTAATGTATTATGAATGCGCATGTGTGTGTGTGTGTGTGTGTGTGTGTGTGTGTGTGTGTGTGTGTGTGTGTGTGTGTGTGTGTGTGTGTGTGTGTGTGTGTGTGTGTGTGTGTGTGTGTGTGTGCGTGTGTGCGTGTGTGTCTGTGTGTGTGTGTGTGTGTGTGTGTAAATGTATTTTTAAGCCATTAGAGATTAAATGAATAGCTTCAAAAGTAACTACTAGTAATTTAAAGGTGTTGAATGGTTTTGCATAGAAACACCTTCATGTGGCATAGTGGATGGTGTGTCATTCATAAAGTCACATCCAGAAAAAAAGTGAATTACGCTAAAGAACGCTCAGCAGAACAAAAAACAATGTAAATATTAGAAGAGCATTGCACCACAAGTATTAGTATTTCATCTGAGTATTCAAAACTTGCTAAACAACCAAAATGGCGAAAAGCTGTCTTTTCGCCATTTTGGTTGTTTAGCAAGTTTTGCATACTCAGATGAAATAATAATACTTGTGGTGCAATGCTCTTCCAATATTTACATTCATAAAGTCACATCATTCCACTTCAAACATCATCAACACAACCCTTTATAGCACTGCCCAACTCAGGAAAATTAATTTGGTTTATGTTGTGGGAGGGGGGGCCCAATAAATATCCAACAGGCAGGTGATTGTACTGCTGCACAAAGGAAACGTTGTTTGGTTTGTACTAGGGATATAAATGCACCCCATTACATAATAATCTATAGTCATATCTCCTCATAGGTAACCCATAAACGTGATGAAGAATGATTAAAATACTCGTTGGGATTCAGTAAGCGTATTTTCCGTGCTGGAACAGTGTAGCCACTCCTGCACAGAAAATAGCCGCCGAGCCATCCAGTAAACTACTGTTCTGACATGCATGAGCCTCTTACACTATTCCTGCATGGACACCACTGCATAATGCTAATTACCTCATTTGCTGGTGAAAACCATGCAAATGAGGTGAATTAGCAATTCAGCAAGCAGGCAGGCATCCGTGCAAGAATAATGCTAGTTGATGAAATGTATTCGGCTACTAGCCAAATACATTTCTGCAAAAACTAAAACGGAGGCATGACAGCTCAAATAAAAGCATGTATTATAATCTTTAGGCATGCCAATGGCCAAATATATATCCACTGGTATGAAAAAATGTTTCATTTTTCTAAAAATATATATATTTTTGGCCAATCTCGGCCATTTAAGCATAGGGCAGTGGTGTGCAAATGGGATTGTGCTGAACATTTAAAAAAATGTGAAAACACGATTTTAAGGGAAATTGCATTTTGCCATTATAGTCTATGGGATGAAGAATCAAAACAATACCAGGGAACAGTGGTTGCTAAGGGGAAAGGCTCTGTGGTAGTGCAGTAACTAGGGACTAAGGCAGTGGGGTATGAAAATGACGGGAAATTTACTGTATCACAAAAATATTCTAAGTGACAAACTGCACCTAACCATGTGGTGCTATAACATGATCTTGTAAACAGAAGGAGCAGCAGATATGAAAAGGGGTGTGTGTCATGCATGGTGTAAGCACATTGGAGCTCCATAGCCCCCAGATACGTAAGCTTAGCTAAGGACAGCTAAGCAAGGGGATGTGTCTGAGGCTGTATTGACTTTTTACATGAAATAAAGAACATGTTTGTGATCAGGGGAGGGCCATTTCTCATTAATTACCTTAGCTAAATGGGTTTGTGCAGGTAAAAAAAAAAAAACCACCTGGAAATAGCAGGACTGTTTACATTTGGGCACTGGATTTGTGCTGTGTGCTTCGGGGCTTAAAAGGGGTGGAAATGGAAGGGAAAAAAGGAAAATAGCAGAATAAAAGCAATTAAGTACAAATTACATAGTTAACAGGTGGAATGCATCATAGTCAGCCAATCATGCAGGCAGCATCTGCAGCACAACAGTATAAATATGCAAACACCTTACAGTGTTTTTTCCCACAAACTCTGTACCATTGGTGTACACATACAGGGGAATTTTAACTGGAAAAATGTTAGGGCCTGCCATTATGTTGATCCATCAGTATGCGCTAGAGACTGAGCTCAGTGAGAAGGATAATGCTGACAACCACTACAGACCGAGGAGGAGGAAAAGAGTGTTCAGACCCAGGGTAACGCACCAGGAGCTACACAATGTGGAGATAGTAGAACACTACAGGGTGAACAGAGACATACTGCAGCAAATCATTGAGCTGTGCCAGCATCAAGTCAGACCCAGAGCCAAGAGAGGGGAACCCATCCCAGTGGACAACAAGGTATTTGTAGCCTTAAGAATACTAGCTACAGGTACTTTCCAAAGACCTACTGGGGACATGATGGGGGTCTCACAGGCCTCCACATCTAGGGTACTCCATCAGTCCCTGGATGCCATGCTACCACATGCCAGTGAGCACATTTACTTCTACAACACCTGTGAAGAGAGGACCAGAAATATGCGTCTCTTCCACCATGTAGCAGAATACCTGGAGGTCCTGGGTGCGATATATTGCATGCACATCCACATCAAAGCACCACCCGGCGAACAGGGTAGGGTCTAAATAAACTGCAAGGGCTTCCATCAACTGCCAGGTCATGTGCAATGCCCAGGGCATTATCATGAATGTGTGTGCTGGCAGCCCTGGAAACTAGCACGACTCCCACATCTGGCATATGTTACAGCTGTACCAGGAATTTGCCAGTGAGGGCATCCCCTATGGCCATCTGGTGGGAGATGCTGGCTATGCACTGGAGCCATGGATGATTACACCCATCAGAAATGCACACCCACCCACACAAGAATGCCATAATGAAGCACACACACAAACTAGGATCATTATAGAGCATGCGTTTGGTATGCTCAAGTCACAGTTCTACTACCTTGACATATCTGGTGGAGCCTTGCAGTACTCTCCAGCCACATGTGCATACATGTTCATAGTATGTACCATGCTACACAACATGATCCTGCAGAAACAGTTACAGCAGGAACAGCATGGGGAAGGGCCACACAGCCCACCACCTTACCAAGGTCTCCACAAGCACAGAGGGACTCAAAGGAGGAGGACTCTGAGCTTGTTCCTGTAGGTAGACGGAGGTGTGCCCAGTATGCTCAGCCCTTGGCAAAGAGGCAATGCATAGCACACACACTGATACTGTAGGGACCCCAGGGACTGACACCTCTCTCTGACTCACACACACAGTAAACTGGATGACACACACATCACATTACCTGTAACTTACCATGTATAGGCTGTGTACTGTGTGCATTCAACATAGGCGGCCCTCAAGCACCATCCTCACAACTGCAGCAGGCACAAGGTAAGTCAGTCTTCTTAACAATAAATTAATGGATTAGTATGTTTTGGTAGCATATCTATGGTAATGATGCATGTATGCAAGGGAATGGGGTGGCCTACCTGGATAGCAGAAGACAACTAATAACTTTGTGGGACACCAGGAATTGTGTGTGGGGCCAACTAAATGGGGGTCATAGGTCACAGGCATGGATTTCAGTGTGGGGTCCCATACCCATCCCTCCGATGCACATAGCAAGTCAGCTGTAGAAAACCAGAGAGAAATGTCTAGCAAAGGCACACAAATGGTGGAAATGTTGAATTACCCCCCCCCCCCACAGACTCACACAGTGATAGCTCAGCAGGTCTCACAGTTGCAGTAAAGCTAGGAAGGGTAAGAAGTCTGAAACTCAATTGTATGCCATTACAATCTGACCTGTGTTGTTGACATTATATGTCTCTTGTCCCCAAAACAGGGCATGCTAGCATGGTAAATGGAACCAAAATGTAAAGCAAATATCAGCACAGTCTATGCAAATGTGTACAGTTGACAGGTGTGACCCCCCATATACCCACAGAAATGCAGTAACATGTATGTTTGCAGGGAAATAGCAGCATAACACACATTGGCAGGGCTGTCCCAATACACATGAAAACATATGTTACATGTTCACAATATGCAGGGGTCAATGAGCTATGTGTATGTGTGGTTAATACTGCCAGGATCTGGCCAACATGTTCTCCTGGCATTTGTCTTGTAGTGCCCTAGATACAGTGCTGTCTTTGACAGGACCATGTGCAGATAACTGCAGTGCCAACTAGTATGCATGTCAGTGACACCTACTGCTCTGCCACAGACATAACTGGTAGTCACAGTGCTATGTGGAATATACTATACATATAATGGACATTTTGAAGGCTGTGTAGCCGAAGTGCTAAGGCTTTTGAGAATACACTGCTTATTATACTGGTGCCAGTGGTGATTACCAACCAATTCTTTTTTTAGGTTTGCTTTTACATATAATGGACATGCCTGCACAGTCGAATGCACTTTGTACCGACACCCATAACTCCCAACCTCTGACAGCAAGATATCTGGACAAGGCCAGAAATAAAAGTGGAACAAAGGCACAATGATAGGCATGTGTTGTAAATATCACCCTTACATACAGAGAAAGTTGGTAGGGTGAGGGTTTTGCAGTAGTGGGACTTGTCTGAAGGTTATGTAGTCTGAAACAGTAATGTCTGTCATTATTTTATAACATCACTCTTCAATTATATGTAACTAATTGCCATACAAACACAAGTTTACGTAGACAGGATGAACCCTCTAGCCAAACACCTGAACATTCTGCCAAAAAACGGACAGGTGAGAGGTATGGCCACACAAGGATATGACATTTCAGGTTAGAAAGATACCACACAAGCAGGAGATCCCCAGCCAGTATATTGCCAAGTTGCCTGACTGTTTACACAGCACATTATCACTCAACTGGTTGTAGCCACACCTCACAACTGGCCTTGTTGGGCAAGAATGTACATAGCTGCCCTCATAATATTGGTCTATGCATCATGCAACCAGTGTTCCTCTGGTAAAGCACTGTGATGATCTGAGGATATCTGGCAGTGTCAGACTACAGATATGTCAGAAAATGTTTGCTAAACAAACCCAGTACCCTGAAGAAGTCCTTTGTACTCCTGAGTGATATGGCTGTAGCACACTAAACCCCGGACCGGAGTACACTTATTTCTGGAATGGAGTTCCAATCTAACTAGAGAAGGTCAAACTAGACATGCTACACTTAGAGAATCACAGGACATGTTGGAACACACAGAGCACTACATGACTGTATTGTGTATACATGTCTGTACATACAGATAGCTATGTACACCTTAACTGTCCCCCCCCACACACACACACATCAGACAGGATTACCCTCCGGTAGCTGTAGGTGGTTCCCACCCAGTGCCCTACCTTATTAGTCCTGCTGATATCATTCCCCTTATTGGCACCTTTGGCCAGTTGTCAGCATAGTAAGCTCTGTAGCACATGTGATAACTGTATAACACTACAGGACAAATCACTAAGTAGGCAGGGGTTCTACTCTCAGATCTGGCAAATCTGTGTGTGTGGGTGTGTAAGTGTGTCTGCTTGTAAGAAGAATTATTTTGATAAGTTCCCACCTAGTGCCCTTCCTTAACAGTCCTACTGATTTCATTCCCCTTATCAGCACCTTTGGCCAGTTCTCAGCCCAGTAAGCTCCATAGAGCATGAGATAACTATGTAACACTATAGTACAAATCATTAGATAGGCAGGAGTTCTACTCTTAGATATGACAAATGTGTGTGTGTGGGTGTGTAAATGTGTAAGAAGAAGTATTTTGATAAGTTCCCAACCAATACCCTACTTTATCAGTCCTGCTGATGTCATTCCCCTTATCAGCACCTTTGGCCAGTTCTCAGTTCAGTACACTCTGCAGCGCATGTGCTAACTGTGCAACACTATAGTACAAATCACTAGATAGGCAGGGGCTCTAGTCTCACTACTGACAACTGTGTGTGTGTGTGTGTGTGTGTGTGTGTGTGTGTGTGTTTTGGTGAGTTATACCATTTTGAGTTGTGTACAACTCTGTACACTTCCCATCACCCTTCTTTATAAGGTCTGTTGATGTAATTCACCTTAGAAGTAAGATAAGCTCCATGGCATGTCTGATAACTGCATAACACTATAGCAGAAATAACTAGATAGGTAGGTGTTCTAATCTCAATACTGGCAACTGTGTGTTTTTGTGTGTGTGTGTGTGTGTGTGTGTGTGTGTGTGTGTGTGTGTGTGTGTGTGTGTGTGTGTGTGTGTGTGTTTGGGTTGAGAAACATATCATGTGTAGGTTACAGCATTTTGAGCCGTGTACCACCCTGTACACTTCCCATCACTCTACTTTACAAGGTCTGCTGATGTCGTTCACCTTAGAAGTACCTTGGGACAAGGTGACACCAGATAAGCTCTGTGACACGTCTAACTGCATAACACTATAGTAGAAATAACTAAATAGGTGGAGGTTCTAATCTCAATACTGGCAACTGTGTTTGCATGTGATTGGGTGAGAATCATGTCCTGTGTGGGTTATACCATTTTGATGTGTATGCCATCCACACATTTACCACCTCCCGATGGCATTACTTTATATAGTGTGTTAATGGCATCTACCTCACATGCAGCATGTTAAACCACTGTACAGGCCATACCAGTCATCTCTACTGATGTCTACAGAATATCTGGATATTTGCAACCCATATGTGGTCTGTGTCCCCTAACAATGGCCATGTATGTGATTTTGTTGCCAAATAGGTCACATTCAGTGTACTGACACACATCCCAGCATCAGATATCATACCTGAGCGAAGCATCATGCTAATACAATGTCTGTTACCCTATCACTTGTCCAGGCTTGTAGGAGCAATACATTACTCCAGTTGCTATTTCTGCTGAGTTATCTCACCATCCATGAAGGCATTCACAACATTACATGTTGTAAGAGGTAGTCGGTTATGTCCCATGCATATAATCTATGTGGGGCATGTCATGTGTATGTAGCACTATAGTACATTAAAATGTATATGTAGGTTTATGAATTTGTCTATTGCCAACTGTGTTTGTGTTACTGAATGCACATCGCCTGTGTGAGTCTTTACTGTGTGTATGCAAAGGATATACCTTATTGTCTCCCTGTTTCACTCTGTGAACTCAGAAATACATACCAAAAACCTGTCATGACCAGTATTGTGCATGCCCTCACCAACTGCATCAGGGTAGAGTGAATGGGAAAGAAATGGCAGGGGCAGCAGGTGCTAACATGTGAATCTGTTGTGGTCAATCTAATGGCTAGGCTTGTGAGGGACCTACTGACAGCACTTCAGTAATCTCTTCCACATCCCTCTCACACCCCGCCCCACAAAGCTAACCACCATGAAAAACTTCTCCAAAGCTAACTTTGGGCTTCTAGAAACAGGGGTGGCTAACTTCATGGCACCCATGCAAATGGAGAATAGTTACATGACCGCCAAATCATACACCAATGCATTGTATGAACAAGCACACAAATGCATGGATCTCACCATACTCAATAGAACCAAGATGCTCTCCTCAAAAAAGGAAGGCAATCTGGTGTTCCCCTGCCATAAACAAGCTCTACAACAGAAGGAGGAAAACTGATGTGGAATAAGGTGAAGTCCCAAGACTGGAACAACTTCCTTATCAGCCTCAACAAAAGGTTGAGATCCCTCATCAAATCCTCTAAAGCTAGCTGTGAAAACAGAATTGCAGCAGATAGTAAAGACAACCACAAGGCCTTCTATAGATATGTAAAGAATCTCCACTGCAATACACAGATTTGCTCTGATCTACTACACAATGGTACCTCCTATACCGAGCCAACAGATATTGCCAATATACTGACCAACAGATTCAGTGATAACTTTACCCCCCCCCAAAGGACCAAACACAATACCAGTAGATTGCCAGGCACCCAGTATTACTCCTGCATAGGTTAAAAGAGCACTAAGGCCAACAATACAGCTTCTATAGGACCTGACAATATCCCTAGCTGTGTTCCCTATGAACTACAGAGTGAATTGGCACCTCAGCTGTGTGCCCTGTTCAATCACAGCCTCAACTCAGGCTTTTTCCCTACTGAATGGTCCACTACTACACTCATCCCTCTCCACAAACAAGGACCGACTACAGACCCTGGGAATTATTGCCCAAATTAGCCTGATGAGTCTGATATGCAAAGCTATGGAACGCATCATCAGACTTAATAAACAAGGATATAGGGAATCTCCAAACTCTGGATCCTACACAGTTTGGTTTTGTGAAGGGTAGATCATGCCTGCTCAACTTGGTTGACTTATTTGAGTCACCAGAGCTGTAGATAAAGGCAAGGTGGTTCATACAGCCTACTGTGATCTGGCCAAGGCCTTTGATACCATTCCCCACTCAGGAATCATAGAAAAACTCACTAAGCTTGGCATCAACCCCTATATTACTAAGTGGGTTGCAAACTGGCTCATAGATGGAACCCACAGTGTGAAAGTAGCTGACTCCAAGTCAGACTGGTGACCAGTCATGAGTGGAATCCCATAGGGTTCAGTCCTGGGTCCTGTCCTGTTTGGTAGCTACTTCTCTGAAGTCCAGGCCAACACAGAGGGACTCTGGCTTCCAAAGTTCGCAGACAATTGCAAGTTGGGAGCTATTATTAACTCCCTAAGTGATGTTGACATCCTACAGAAAGGCCTCAAAGACAGCAACAACTGGTGACAGAACCATAGCCTTAAGCTCAATTCCAAAAAATGTGTTGTCATCCCTTTGGGAAAAACCCAGTTCCCTTGAATTACCACATTGGTGGTAGTCCATTGAACACACAAGAAGTTATAAGAGATCTGGGAACACAGGTTGATAGCAGCCTCTATTTTGACCACCACATTGCCACTGCAGTCAGAAAGTCCTTCTATGTGGCACATCTCATTACTAAGGGTTTTGCATCCAGGAAGAAGGAGGTCACAACTGGTGAGGGTGCAAATGTACCTCACAAAGAGGATTCTAGGCCTTAAATACTTGTCCTATATTGACAGACTAAAAAAAACTCCAACTATTCTCTGTCTTATATCGCCTACTTAGAGGCGATCTCCGCTTGACTTACAAAGGTTTGTCTGACCCAGCTCTGTTAGAAATGCTGCACCTAAAGAAATCCTAATCCCTCCACACCACATGCTCCAGAGACCTCAACCTCATTACCACAATCAACAGAACATGCTGGAGGGACAGGTTCATAACGCAAAGACTGCCCATCCTATGGAATAGACTTCCCATACATGTCAAGCAGAGCACCTCACTGGCCCTCTTCAAGAGAAATCTTGATAGGTGGATGAGAAATAGAAAATTCACCCCAGGGATCACTCCAGTGGCTCTGCTCAACAGAGGCACTAGGAACTAAGGTTGGCTGGCATGACGCCAGGGTAATCCTATGGGCTAGGCTTGTAAAGGCTCCAGGGCCATTAGCCTAGTACACACCTATGAAGCTATGTATGAGGCTGTGGTACTACACAACACTGTCATGACATGTCTGAGAGCTACCTGTCTGTGACAAGAGGTATGTATACAAGGTCCCACTGTCTATGAACAGTGCCCGTCACACACTGTTGCATGCATACACACCTGGTAAACGTACATATAAAGCTGTACCTTGGCTATGAAATGGTCAGTGTATTTCCACTCTGCCATACTCCATGTTGGTAATGTCTACAGGGCCACAGCCTGCAGACACACAGACACCTGGAACACAAACAGAATACAGAATGTCAGACTACATTCAGTCAGTGGTAAAAACAGCAATAATGCACCATGGCTAATAAGATACATATACCTTTATGTGTACCCAAAACAAATGCAAGCAGACATCACCTTACACAGTATTACATAGCTACACTGTACTATATTCACCCTGTTAGACCCATATTAGCATGTCCCTGCATCGATGGTATGGATGACAGGGATGTGGCACAGATATCATCATATGCAGAGAGTGTGGTGTGGGTTTGCCAGAAGCCTAGGCTGGGCCATATCGTTGACATCCATGTGTGTGTGTTTGGATGGTATCCTATAGATGGGATGTGCAGAGGTATTGTGTGTGTCTGGAGGTGACCTGCCTTGATACAGATGTGTGTGTATGTATGCACACAGTCATGCCATGTGGCTGCCTTAAAAAGGGGTATGTTGGACAGCTGTGGACCATACAATGGCATGGTGTCCAGTTCATCATCTCTGGCCACAAACATGAGAACTGGTCCTGAAGGCCAGATGCAGTACTGCTTCCTGATGATGACTGCTGTCTGCTGGATACATGTTCTGATAGGACCAGCCAGGACCACATGCCCATGTTCTGCTCTGTTGTGATGTGGACAGCAACCCCCTTTAGTAGTGCTGGTGTTACTGCCACTATGGGAGTGTGAAGGTGCATAGCCCCGTCAATTCTCAGCTGATATTGGTGCTGACTTACATCCACATGGCCAATGCCCATCTCCCACCAGATGCTATAGCACAGACATGCCACTGTCAAGGATTGCCAAGGTCTCACCCCACCATCTATTCATGACCTCAATATTTTGGCATGTGGCCTCAACAAGGTCATGTATGTCACCACATAAATCAGAAAAAGTTGCATCCAACACCCTGAGTATTTGTCTGGTGTTGCATTCACTTCATGCCTATGCATCCATGACAGCCCAAAACATGCGTCTCGTGACACCTGCTGTGGCACTTGCAGCAACAGCTTGACAAGCAGCATCCTCCTGTGAGCACCCCTGTCCATCTGCCTGTGTGGGACCTCAACTGCACTCTGGCTATGGCCAGTGTCTACACTCACACCTGCCATAGTCACCACACTAGCCTGTACCATGCCACAACCTCTCAACTGTCCATCATCTGTGGCTGCTGGGGATGGGGCATGTGTGGGCATTGTGGCTGTGTGCGGGGACATTGTGGATGACTGTGGGATGCTAACTGATGGCACAGATTCAGCCCATGACAACACCACATGTGCCTGACTATGACCATCATCATTGTCAGAGTCTGCAGAGACACTGACATCAGATTCTGAGTAGGAGGGACCATGATCACCATGACAACCTGTGGTGGAAAGACAACATATGTAAACTAATAACTGTACTATACTGTTTGCTGCTACACACACAGAAACACACACACACACACACACACACACACACACACATATATATATATATATATATATATATATATATATATATATATATATATATATATATATATATATACAAGTGAGGTGGCAGACAGGCATAACACAGAACTCACAATAGCTAACTGGTGACATTCAAAACACAGTCAGACCACTGCATTCACACCCTGGATAGGTCCTCAACATCATGCAGTGCAGCCCTTTCCACTTCATGTTATATATACTACTTATATATACTTCTGTGATATGTGAGTAGTGTTAGTAGGTGATGGTGCCTCAAGTAGCACACACTGCACCCATGTACACATAATTGCTGTTCACCTGTATAGCACAGTGGCAACTCCTATGTAACATAACTCTCAACTGTGCAGCGTGTCACTGAATGTCTATATGTGTGGCTCTTATTTCTTGTCTGTTCATCATAAATCCTGTGTTTGACACATTACTGGGATGATATGAGTACTGGTGTCACTAATTAATGACATATTTTGAGTTTCACACTTCAAAACCTGAAGTGCATGTATGCTACAACAGAATGGTTACAATAACAACCTCCTAAGCTTACAGTGGATATTATAAGTGTAGACACCCCTGCTAACATGCCAGGTTTGTCTGATATATAACATGAGACACAAGAATACCACACCAAGAACTTTATTATATAAAGCTTTCGGGTCTACACCCTTCATCAGTATTGATATTGATATGATGTTGCTTTAAGGCTTGATTGTTAGTTAAGATGTGGGATGGGCTGAAGCATGTGGTTTTATGGTTTCTCCTATTTAAATGTTGCATTACTGCATTTATTTTATACTGATGAAGTGTGTAGACCCAAAAGCTTCATATAATAAAGTTCTTGGTGTGGTATTCTTGTGTCATTGGAATTTTTGTCAGTAGCACCAAAGTTGTTTCTTTTATATAACATGAGACCACAGAAACCATGTGATAACATTTCCCACCTTTAATGTGACATATAACTTGTGCAATCCAATTGAAGATCAAACACATTGGTTAGGGGTAACATGTAAAAGTTGAAATACATACAATAGGCTGGTTGCATGACTGTGCACACCCTTAAACTAGTACTTTGTTAAAGCACCTTTTGATTTCATAACAGCAGTAATTCCTCTTGGGAAGATGTGTATCAGCATGGCACATCTAATCTTAGCAATATTTGTACACTCTCCCTTGCAGAAGCCTTTCAACTCTGTCAGATTGCAAGGACATCTCTTCTGCACAGGCCACTGCAAGGCATCCCACAGATTTTCTATTGGATGTAGGTGTGGACTGTGGCTGGGCCATTCCAAAACATTGATTGTCTTCTGGTGAAGACATTCTTTTTTGGATTTTGATGTATGGTATGGGTCATTGTCATGTGGAAAGGTGTAATTCTTCTCCATCCACAGCTTTCTAGCAGACACATGAAGATTTTCAGACAAAAGGGACTGGTATTTTGAACTGTTCCTAATCCCCTCCACATTGGCTAAAGGCCCACTTCCAGCTTATGAACAGCAACCCCAGAGTGGAATGCTGCCATTACCATGCTTCACCATGGGGATGGTTTTCTTTTGGTGATGCACAGTGTTATTATTGTGACAAACAAAACTTTTGTTATTGTGACCAGAAAGTGCAATCTTGGTCTCATTACACCATAGCACATTTCCCCACATGGTTTTGGGAGACCTGATGTATTTTTCTTGAGAAATTTGCCAGACCTGGATGTTGTTCTGTGTGAGAAGGCTTCCATTTTCCAAACCTACCCCATAGGCCAGACATGTGGAGAATATGCCACACGCTCGAGGGACTTGAACCTCAGCACAGAAATAAATAGAACTTGCTGGAGGGACAGGTTCATAACCCAGAGGCTCCCTTCACTCTGGAATAGAATTCCAGTTCATGTGAGGCAGAGCACCTCACTGAATCTCTTCAAGAAGAATCTCAATAAGTGGATGGGGGATCGTAGGTTTGTCCCAGGGATGCCTCCCGTGTCACTATTAGACAGAGGCACAGTAAACTAAACCTTAAAAAGGGCACAGTATACTCAAATCAAGGGGTGGCATAAGCCATACAGAATCGGGCTAGGCTTATAATTGCCCCAGGGCAGATAGCCTAGTATGAACCTATGAACCTATGGGAGATTATTGTCACATGTAGTACACAGCCAGTACTTGCCAGAGATTCCTGCAACTCCTGTAGTGTTGCTGTAGGTCTCCTGTCATCCTTTGTCTTTTCCACACATTTGGAGGGATATCCAGTTCTTTGCAGTGTCACTGTTGCCCCATATTACCACCACCATTTTATGACTGTCTTCACTGTGTCCCATAGTATATGCAATGCTGTGTAAATGTGTGTTTACCCTTCTGTGGGCTGATGTTGTGTCTTTCGGCTTTTCCCTGTTAGGGGTCGCCACAGCGGAACTCCGGTCCACTAATTATTGGCAGTAGATCTTTACGTGCCAAGTTGCCAGCCCTGACGCACCACCTTCCATGAAGGTACACCCATTCACGCATGTCTCCACACAGAAGATGATCTAGCTACCTTTCACAAATAAGATCCCTTTGTTGCTTTGTAAGCTGTATGCGAACTATGGCTGTTGCTGTAGCAGGCAACTGAGTATATTTAGGATAATCCTGGAAGGACAGCTGACCATTATTTGCTGTTAATGAAAGAGTCCCTGTAATTGATGGCAGGTGTGTACCCAAGAATACGTAATGCTGTAATAATATTGAGAGCTACTTCAACACAGTATTAGCTTCAGCCTGTGCACACATATGCATCTAACTTCTTGTACATTTTTTATGAGTCATAATTGTTCCCCTAATAGATTTGTTTGTCTTACAATTGAATTGTACAGGTTATAGGTCACATGAAAGGTTGGAAGGGTTCAGAAATGTTTTGTTGTGCTCTCATTGTTGTATATCACAAATACCTGGCATTTTAACAGGTGTGTGTACACCATTTACATGCACTGTATAACACTAATTTATCAAATATGTCCCTAGTTTTGGGCCTTTGCCTCCCCATTTTGTCAGTCTTTGTCCAGATTTTTTGCAATGACAGGTTGTGAGGTATGCTACAGATATATGACATCTCCTGCAAATAGGCTCCTGTGATGACCACCGTGATGCAATGCAGTTAGCCTCATCACAAGTGAACATGCAGATATTGCAAAATGGCTGAGAGTAATAATTGTGTGCATGGTCACATGCATGACCTTAACATGCCTGGGGTACTGGTGAGCCACAACAGAAAAATACCATACTCACCAGCTTCAGACTTCTGTCACACATCTAGACCAGAGGGACCTATGTAGTTTTGGGGGATAGGTATTGTCAGCAGGCTCACATTTGGCATTGGTACAAGATGAATGCTACATTTCTGCACAGGTACAGTACAAGCTATGATAGTACACAGTTTGCTGTCCCTCACCATAGTTGTGCACTTGTATGCATTACTAAACTCTACCCACAAGTGCAGTTTGGAGTGACATATGATCTAGTTACTCTAGAGATGACAGTATGACTGCTACGTGATTAAATTGATATGCACTGTGTTTTTACCTGGATGCTCCTCGCTTGTTGCGTGGGTGCCACCCACCTCCACGACTCGTATTTTATGGGTTGGCTGTTGTGTGGGGGCTGCTCCAAGGTTGGCAAGGATCTCCTCTGTTGCTGTAAGTTGGGGCTGTGTGGCTGGATCCCCACCGGTAGCAGTATGGTCCCTGGCCACAGCAGCAGCTCTTTGCTGGGCATGACATATCAGGTCAGTTGCCCTATGCCTGACCTGATCATATTTGCGGCCATGGTGGCCCAAGGTGTTAACTCTGTGGACAAGGTCATCCCACAGGGCAGTCTGGTCCCACAGATCTTGTTGGCTACGGCCAGACAGCACGGCATGGTACTGGAGTATTGCTTCAGTGATAGCTGCATTCTCCTCTGCAGTATGCGCTGGCTGATGCTGCATGTCTCCTGGAAGACATAAACAGGGAAGGACATCACAGGACCTCAGACATTGCCCAGAGTTATTGACAGAGCCAGCACATCAATATTGACTATCATTAGCCACCACTTATAACCACATCATACCCCTGTCATCTATCAGCACAGTATGAATCTGCATTACACTCCTGGTCCTGATGTGTCATGTTTCCTCCAATGAGTGCCAGTACATTGCATAAACCACCATCCAACATTCACATTTGTGTAGAGGGATGACAGTGGCTGTCTTCCTTGTAGCTGGGATGCCAATGGTGCTCATGCTTCACTTGCATACAGTAATGGAGTTGTAAGCATATGCCTGAGTTCATGTAGGATCCAGACAGGAATGTTATCAGGTCCCATGGAGACTTGCTTTTGTTGACTTTGATTAGGCAGTATTCACCTGCTCTCTGATGATGAGGGGAGGGGTGTGGGTGCTGTACATATCCACCTATACTGATGGTGAGCCAGGGGGGGTGATGTTTGCCCTAAATCTGTCTGGAGCAGGTTAGCTATACATATGGTGTGTGTGTATGTGGTGTGATTGACTACCATTACAGGGGAGGTTGGGTTGTTGCCTCTGAGATTGCAGACATATGTGAAGACGGCCTTGTGATTGCCCTTGGTGGATGTGTCCAATTTGTACTCATAGTTAGCCTTACAGTAATCCATCTGTGACCTTATATGCTTGTTCAGACAAAGGTTGACTTGCTGCCAAGTTGATTGCTGCTCCTACTTTCCTCTGTACAGCCAATATAGTGACAGATTATGTGGTTTGTGTATTGCTGCTGTCCAGCAAAGGGGATTACTCTACGTTGGTAGAGACAGGTTTTACAAGTAAGGTATTACTGAGTCCATGCAGCTATGTAGGTGGTCATATAGGTGTTTGTAGAAGGTATGGACACAAGGTCATGACACAGTTGGACACCTCTGCAATTTTAACCTGATAATCATGCTTATTCTAGTACCCATGTCTGTGTCAGGGCAATGCAACAACCAGTAGCTGTAGAAATCTAACTCTGTTGGATGCACAGAAGCTAAGATTACACATGTGTACAACATGTACAGCTTATTTACCTGGTGTTCTGCATTCCATGTCCGTTGTTATGAGACAGCCAGGTACACCTACTCATACATACATGTGCACAGGTAATACCCAATATACATTTCTTTTCTCTGTCAGCATGGCACACTGTATTTACAATTTTGCTGCTCAGTCATTCCTGTCAACCTGTTAGAGCAGGACATCTGGAGGATGCCACACATACATGGGAGGTGATGGTCCAAAATTAGTGACACTTTCTTAATATTGCTGTAGTACAGTTATGTCACTTGATAGCACAAGTAGCCTTTGCATTCACAGACATACCCTGGAGGATCTCCAATGCTCATATGGCAGGAAGAGAGGAGAAAGGCTAGGACTGTGGTAGTGAGGGTAGGAACTTTTAATTTTGGCAGTATGACTGGTATGGGGACAGAGCTAGCTGATATGATGGACACAAATAAGATTGCTATATTGTGTATGCAAGAGACCAGATGGAAGGGGGGGTAAGGCTAGGTGTATCAGAGTTGGGTCCAAATTGTTCTATCATGGTGTGGATGGGAGGAGAAATGGTGTAGGGGTTATCCTGAAAAAACAGTATGCCGAGTGTTTTTGAGGTGAAAAGAGTGTCAGATAGAGTGATGTTTATGAAGCTGGAAATTGATGGTGTAATGATGATTGTTGTTAGTGCATATGCTACGCAAGTTGGGTGTGCGATGGATGAGAAAGAAACATTTTGGAGTGAGTTGGATGAAGTGGTGATGACTGTACCCAAGGGTGAGGGAGTGGTGATTGGAGGAGATTTCAATGAGCATGTTGGTGACGGGAACAGAGGGGATGCGAACATGATGGGTAGGTATAGTGTTAAGCAAAGGAATGCAGAAGGTGAGATGGTGGTGTAGTTTGCAAAAAGGGTGGACATGGCTGTGGTAAATACATGTTTTAACAAGACAGAGGATCATAGGGTGACATACAAGAGTGGAGGAAGATGCGCACAGGTGGATTATATCCTATGCAGGAGGGCCAGTTTGAAGGAGACTGGATACTCTAGAGTGGTGACAGGAAAGTGTAGTTAGGCAGCATGGATTGTTGGCCTAAGGGATCACACTGGTGATCAAGAAGAGGGGGAGGAGTGTGAGGGCAGCACCAAGGATCAAATGGTGTAAACTGAAAAAGGGTGATTGTGAGGTTGATTTCAGGGAAGAGTTAAGACAGGCAGTGGGTGGCAGTGAAGAGTTACTGAATATCTGGGTAACTACAGCAGAGCTAGTAAGGGAGATGACTAGAAAGGTGGACAGAGGAAGGAGGACAAGGAGACCTGGTGGTGGAATGAGGAAGTACAGGACAGTATACAGAGAAACATGTTGGCAAAGAAGAAGTGGTATCATCAGAGAGATGAAGGAAGTAGACAGGAGTGTAAGGAGAGGAGGTGCATGGCAAAGAGAGAGGTGGCGAGGGCTAAGGCTGAGGTGTATGAAGGGTTGTATGAAAGGTTGGACAGGAAGGATGGAGAAGAGGACCTGTACCGATTGGCTAGACAAAGGAACCAAGCTAGGAAGAATGTGTAACAGATAAGGGTGATAAAGGATAATGAGGGAAACATGCTTACTAGCAAGGAGAGTATGTTGAGGAGATGGAAAGAGTACTTTGAGTGGCTGATGAATGATGCAAATGACAGAGAGAGAGAGAGAGAGAGAGACGGTTGAATGATGTGGGTATAATGAATCAGGAAGTGCAACAGATTTGCAAGGAGGAAGTAAGAGTAGCTATGAAGAGGATTAAGAATGGAAAGGCTGTTGGTCCAGATCACATACTTGTGGAAGCATGGAGGTGTTTAGGTGAAATGGCAGTGATGTTTTTAAGCAGATTGTTTAATGAAATCTTGGAAAGTGAGAGGATGCACGAGGAGTGGAGAAAAAGTGTTTGGCTACCAATTATAAGAATAACGGTGATGTGCAGAGCTGTAGTAATTACAGAGGGATAACATTGATCAGCCACAGCATGAAGTTATGGGAAAGAGTAGTGGAAGCTAGGTTAAGAAGGGAGGTAACGATTACTGAACATCAATATGGTTTCATGCCAGGAAAGAGCACTACAGATGCGATCTTTGCTCTGAAAGTGTTGATGGAGAAGTACAGAGAAGGTCGGAGGGTGTTGCATTGTGTCTTTGTGGACTTAGAGAAAGCATATGATAGGATGCATAGAGAGGAGATATGGTATTGTATGAGGAAGTCAGGAGTGGCATAAAAAGCTGTAAGAGTGCTACAGGGTATGAACAAGGGTAGTGTGACAGTGGTTAGTTATGCAGTGGAACTGACAGATGCATTTAAGGTGGAGGTGGGATTACATCAGGGATCAGCTCTGAGCCATTTCTTATTTGGAGTGGGGATGGACAAGTTGACAAACAAGTTCAGACAGGAATCCCAGTTGACTGTGATGTTTGCAGATGACATTGTGATCTGTAGTGAGAGTAGGGAACAAGTTGAGGAGACCCTGGAGAGGTGGAGATATGCTCTAGGGAGGGGAAAAATGAAGGCCGGAAGGACTAAGACAGAATATATGTGTGTGAATGGGAGGGAGGCTAAAGGAATGTTGAGGATGTAGGGAGTAGAGTTTGCAAAGGTGGATGATTTTAAATACTTTGGATCAACAGTTCAGAGTAATGACGAGTGTATGGGAGAGGTGAACAGGAGGGTACAGGCAGCATGGGGAGGGTGGAGAAGAGTGTCAGGAGTGATTTGTGACAGACAAGTATAATTAAGAGTGAGAGGAAGGTCTACAAGAGGGTAGCAAGACCAGCTATGTTATAAGGGTGGGAGACAGTGGCATTGACAATAAGGCAGGACTCAGAGCTGGATGTGGAAGATTTACAGATGTTAACATTTGCACTGGGTGTGATGAGGGTGGACAGGATTAGGAATATGTATATTAGAGGGTCAGCCCAGGTTGGACAGTCTGGAGACCAAGCCAGAGAGTAGCAGGATTATGTTGGTTTGGACATGTGCTAAGGAGGGATGCTGCGTATATTGGTAAAAGGATGGTAAGGCTGAAGCTGCCAGGTAAGAGGAAAAGAGGAAGGCCTAAGATAAGGTTTATGGATGTGGTGATAGAGGACATGCAGGTGGTTGGTGTGACAGAGCAAGATGCAGAGGACAGGAAGAAATGGAGACAGATGATCCGCTATGGCGACCCCTAAGGGAAACAGCCAAAAGAAAGAGAAGGAGATATTGTAATGTCAGTCTTCACAGGTTGCCAATGATTTGCCAGACATAACACAACTCTATGAGTAAATGACTACAAATATGAGGCACACGTATGGTCAGTGTGCATAACACTGGACAGTTGAATGGTATGAGCTCAGTATATGACATGCAGTTCAACACACACATCTGCACCAATATTTCACTATGCAAATACCCTGTATAGGTCTCGCACATTTCTGAGACAAATATGTATATTATAGTTGTATTCACAATTAACATATGGATATCTATGACATCCCAGTAGCTGGCCTAGCAGTGTCACAGGCAGTATTGTTCAACACACACTCCAGTAGTAGTCATATGTGAGCCATCCTTTCCTGGGGTGGCTCAGGGGCCTGAGCTGTAAACTATGTCACTGCAGGCAGACCCAGATGCTATGTTCTGATAGGTTCTGATCAACAATATATCAGCACAAGTCTTGTTGAGACATATTTGTTGAACTTCCTATTTCCCCTTATTATATACACCCTACTGCATTCCATTACATGCTTACTTGTTGGACATACCTTTTTTTTTCAACTATGGTTGGGTTGATTCCAATTTATGTTGGTTGATTGTTTGTCTGCCTGTCTGTCTCTCTCTCTCTCCAAGATGTAGGTTATACATCTGTTTTGCATAGGCAGCAGATTGTCTTTTGTAGGTAATGTTCATGAGCAGCAGATGGCCTGTGCACCAATTAGTGTCCCCGACTTGCTAATTGCATGCCGAACAGCTGTGTTGTTATTCCTATAGCCATTGGCATGGCAACACACTCCTATAATTGAGTACTTCATGTGGGTGTTGCCCCCTTTTCTTGCCTGTGAGGACTTCATGGAGGTATGTGAACAGCATCACAGTGGGTAGTCGGAAATACCTCTTACAACAAAAATTGTGGAGACAGCCCAACAAACTGGGGGAGAATGTTCCAGACATAGGGACAGAATGTAAGTATTGCTGTTATACAGTTGAATTAATGTTAGTTTAACAGGGTTTGTGTGGACATGGCTTTTCTGTGTGATTTTAAGTCTGGCAGTGTTATGTGGTTGACATAACTCTTAACTGTAAAGCTATCCGCAGAGTGGCCAGAGTTTGGACTATCATGTTTGGTGTGTTCCTCAGACATGTTTTTGTCTTTGGAAAATCAGTAGCATACTCTGGGGATTGCAGTCAGTAAATGGTATCATCCATTTCTGTTTCTGACTTCATATAACTCGGAAAACATATGTTACAACAAACCCTGTTACATGAGCAATTGTCTCAGTTTATAACAGCAATATTTCACATATGCCCCTGTTTTTGGCCCTCTGTCCCCCAAGCATGTCAGGCCTTGTCCATATGTCATGCAGTAAGAGGTTGATAGGTAGGGTGTATCATTATTTATTGCCTTCATTCCTGATACCATCCCAGTGATATATCAGAATGGCATATATTTTATCTGTAAGAAACCTTATATATGAAGGCAAAGCCTGGACATTCTATTGGACTCTGAACAGTTGAGAGGTCTGTGTATTTCTGGCAATTGTTGACAGACCTTCAGAACTCTGTAGCAGTGTTTGTAGTGTGTAAATGTGATTTGTCCTGTGTAGGGAGGGGAGTAGATGTTGTGCTATGGCTCCTTTTCTATCTGACTGTGCATGCCGCTCCAGTTTCCTGGTGGTCTATTGGCTGTATATGTTTTTAGGGGCAGACTGAGACATGTCCCTTACCACAGTCAGGTGTCATACTACACTGTGAATTTGGCCAGTTTATGTAGGGGTAGTGTGTGAGTGACAAACATAATGAGATGTTTTTGTTGACATGGTCCTTATACTGTACTGTTCATTTGGCGTACTGGTATGTCACTGTGACTGTGGTGAAATTGGTTGTGGGTATGCACTTTTACACTGCTGTCTGTTTTTCAGTGCTGTTACATCACTGTAGTACCTGATATATTTGCAAATACATGTGTCATTCCCCGTATTGGATTTGCATTGGTGTTGTGTCAGTCTGACTATAGTTTGGATGGTGCTTGGTGACATGCTTAGCAGCTGGGTGTAGTTTCCCTAATGTGATGTTATGTCCAGATATTTGTGGCATGTACTGTTGCCTGGCCCCCATAAGTGTTGTGTATTTCTGACACATCAGTGGGATGATGTGAGGATTTATGCCACTAACTTGTATTGAGTGTCGTACTTTTGCTATTTCAGTCAATATATGTTAAGGCAGACAGGAGGGTGTTACTGCAGTAACTGTGTCAGCATATCTACTCCAGTATTTCCGATATGTCCCTATTTTCATGGCTTTCTCCTGCCACTTTGTCAGGCTTGGTCCAAATTTGTTACACTAAGGGATTCTGAGCATACCTCTTGACTGGCTGGATTGTTTCAGAATGTCCAGGTTTATTGCTCATATTTCTGATCTGTTCACGGATTCATTATTTTTATTTCTCTGATAAATCACTGTGATGATCTGAGGATTTCTGTCAGTAAATTATGATATACATTTCAGTTGCAGAACTCACATTCTTCAGAACATGTATGCTGAAACAAACCCTGTCACTCTGGCAACATCCTACATTTATAAGAGCAATATTTAAAATATGTCCCTAGTTTTGGCCCATTGTCCCCCCATTTTGACAGCCTTTGGCCAGATGTCATGCACTAAGAGATTGAGAGTTAGGGTTCTGAGGTGTGACTCCACTATATGTTATTAGTATATATATATATATATATATATATATATATATATATATATATATATTTTTTTTTTTTTTCGGTTTATCATCATCATCATCATCATCAGCCCCCTTTTTCCCATTTTTCTGCATGGGGTTGGGGTATCGTGTTAACTGTCACTATCTCTCTAAATTCAGTGCCACACTCCTGCCTTCTTCAACGCTCATGCCTAACTGTCGCAGATCTTCTTTCACACATTCCATCCACCACTTTGCTGGACATCCTCACTTCCACTTACCTTCTTCCTATCTGCCCCAAATCTTCCTCACCAGATTGTCTTCTGCTTTTCTTCACATGTGCCCAAACCACTGTAATCTGTTCTCTTTGATCTTTTCTGCAATTGGAGCTGCTTTGGCTTCTGCTCTTATATCCTCATTTCTTCATCTGTCCCACAGTGTGCATCATACCACCCTTTTCAGGCACTTCATTTTCATCACCTTTAGCTTCTTCAATTGTTCTACCTTTACTGCCCAGGTTTCTTTACCATACAGTAGTACTGGTTGCACCACTGTCTTGTACACCTTACTTTTCAGCTTCTTTGTCATTCTTCTGTCATAGACTACACCTGATACTCTATGCCAGTTGGCTGCAGCCCCTCTGATTCTAGCTTTGACCAATTCATTCAGACTACCCTTCTCCTCAACTACCCCTTCCAGATACCTGAAGCTTTTTACCTGTGCTAATATCTTCCCTTATATCTCTATTCTCAGCTGCTTCTGATTTCCCCAATTTGCTTCCATTACCACCATCTTATCTGTGCTTAGTTTCATCCTATGTGACATCAGATTTGTATTCCATTCTCCTATCCTTTGCAGAAGTTCTAGCTCAGATTTTGCCTGTACTGCCACATCATCTGCATACAGCAGCCTCCCTGGGCCTTCAGCCTTCACCTCCCATGCACAAGGCTCAAGCTTGACCTCTGTCCAATGCCTGTTTGGAGTTTGTATGCTCTACCTGTGTCTCTGTAGGGTTTCTCTCATGTCCAAAAAACATGCTGTTTCCATCTCAAACTCACCAATGAATGGAGCTGTGGGCAGCAGCACAGACTCTACATGGTGCCCTATTGGGGGACGAGTTGTACAGACCAACCACTTTAGGCATCTACTGTGGTGCACGGTATCCTCAAGATAGGAGAACATGGATCACAGACTGCATGCTGTGGCAGGGCTAGCCACTCGATGGTGTAAAATATGGCTCTAGGTGAATCGGTCATGTTTACTAATATCGCCAAAAATGGACATGGTATTTTGTTTCCTTGATATATATATATATATATATATATATATATATATATATATATATATATATGTGTGTGTGTGTGTGTGTGTGTGTGTGTGTGTGTGTGTGTGTCTGTGTGTGTGTGTGTGTGTGTGTATATGTAAATGTATGTATTTTATACGTATATATTTTATATGTATAACTCTATTTATATCATCTCCAGACATATATATATATATATATATATATATATATATATATATTTATATATATATATATATATATATATATATATATATATATATATATATATATATATATATATATATATAGTGGTGCTGCGGCAGCATTGTTGCCTCACAGTAAGACGTTCTGTTCGATTCTCAGCTAAAGCGTCTTCTGTGTGGAGACATACGTGAATGGGCGTACCTTCGTTGAAGGTTGTGCGTCAGGGCTGGCAATTTGGTAGGTAAAAATCTACTGCCAATCATTAGCGGACCGGAGTTCTGCTGTGGCGACCCCTAACCGGGAAAAGCCGAAAGATACAATATATAATTTTTGTAACATTATTGATACCTCACATAGTTTTATTCGTCCTGTGACTAAGTTTGAATACGAGTTCAGAGTACGGGCTAACTGTAGAAGTAGGGATCTAATTTATTTAGCCAGCTGCTGGAAATGCAGCTGTTTCTATATTGGGAAGACTAATAGATCCCTTATTGAACGTATTATGGAGCATCTTTATTGCATTAATCGACATGATGTACACAATACAATAGCTAGACATTGTTCTGAGTATGGATCAGAACACGTCCTTGGATTCAGGGTGGTTTAAATAGTGAGAATGAATGTACGAGGTGGTGACTTTAGGAATTATACAGAGGAATGAGAGCTGCATTGGATCCTTCATTTACAGGCTGAGAAGTTTCCAGGTATTAATGGAAGGACTTCTATTAAACCTGTTTTGAAGGGACGGGGTCTCTTTAAATGAATGTTATACACTTTTTTAATGCTATGTTCTTCTTATGAATTGAACCTTACTCCTTTTACACTGGGCTTATTAATGGTTCTGCCTAATTGATTGCTGTTGCCTATAGGCTGCGTTTTTATTTGATGTACTGACGTCTTAATATAAATGCATATGAAGTTTTAGTTTGGCTTTATGGTCTGATGAAGCATGTATTTCTGTGTGAAAGCACTTACCCGTTCTACAATGAATCATTTTTATTTAATGCCTTTGGCTGTGGCATGCTGTCTGTATCTTTGTTTTGGATTATATGTATATATACAAAAACCTGACTGATTCAACAAAAATCTTTTCTCTACTGTTGATTGACTCTACTGCATGATATAGGTGAAAAATAATCAGTATTCCCTACAGCTCAAATGGTATAGTGGTACTTTGCAATGACTGTGGTGCAAAAGGGCTATGGGTTCAAAACTTGGCAGGGCTGATTATTTTGTTGCTAGGCAGATCACTGGCTGATGGAGACAGAGGGATTAAAGCAGTTGTAAGTGGGTTTGCGTGATGCTAAGAGATGCCAACACATGGTTAATTGTACAGTTGCTTAATCTGTGTTGGCTTCACTTAGCATCGCGCAAATTTGCTTACTCCCCTTTACACCCATGCTAATTTCTTGAAATGAAAAAGGGGTGATAGGAAAGTGGTGAAAAAGGGGCCTGCATATGGAAAAACAATACGAAAGATAGCTAGGGATGTGCAAGATGGGTGTAGGGAAGGTCCATAGTTGCCTGTTTCTTATGCAGCAACAGCTGTGCATTTGTACAGAATTTGGAGGTGAATTTGGACACTCAAACCTCAGAGAGAGGGGTGTGAAGACAACAGAAATGTGTTGCAAGCCAATTGGACTGGATTACGTGTCCAGTGGACATGTGTGCAAAATGGACAGCTATGTATGGGGTGATATTTTTTTTGGGACAGATGCCTTTTTATTTTTTTTAAGGTGAGAGTGAGATGTTGGGGAAGGATTGTAGGTATGTCTGGGGAGGTAGATTGGGTAGGGAGACAGACAAGACAGACAATACAGCATACAGAGGTGGTATTTGACACATGAGGGGGATAAACACATTTGACGGAGAGGGTGGTTGGGAATCTGAAGCCCAGGGATCCCCATAATGTTACAGTGGGACTGAAATCCCCACCCATGGGCAGTCACCACTGCACCTTCTCGGCCCCAAAGGTGGCTGTGCTGAGGGATGGAAAGGAGGGGCGGCTTGCTCCTCAAGGTTCACCAGGCAGCCCTCAATCTGGCACAGCTGCTCTCCGAACTTGGATTGAAGGGTGCTGCACACCAAATCCTGGACCTGATTGCATGCGATGGCCACTTGTTCGAGTCCGCTCCCAGGGGGACAGGCTCGTCCCCTGCTGCAGTTCCACCCAAAGGTGGTGCAGGACCAGTAGGTGAAGGAGATCCCGGTTGGGTCCCAGACGTGCCGGGGCCTGGTGCCATGGCCAGATGAAGTGGGACAGATGGATTCGCTAGGATCTGCCTTCCCAAATGTGCTATGGTGTTGAGGTTTTACAAAATATGTTGGTTAATCATGAACAACACATTTCAAGATTAGTTATAACAGCATACATGGGTGTTCTAGTTAACCCCATAAAACAGATTTGAAATAGTTGCATAGCAAACAGAACACATGCATAAATAGAACAACAGTATGTATCGTAACAGCATGCCAGTAACATTGACGGCAACAGGCCACCAACAATGGTATTTAAACAAGATATGTTAACATGCAAGCAACCAAACATATTAACAAATAATATAACACAAGTCCCAACATTAGAGCTGGAGCACAACATACCCATAGTATATGAGTAATAATATTTTTGTTTTACTCAAATGATTTTTATTTTGATGAAACAACACAATAATTTAATACATTCATAACATTCAATTATTATTTACAGTATTTACATTCAGCTTGATAAAAAGGTTCAGATAAAAACATTTGTAGTTAAAAAATAAGTTAATGTATAAACTATGATAATTAGGAAGAGTTTGGTTCCATCTGTAGGGTATCAATCAAATTCAAAACGTTCCTTCAAGAGCTATTAACCAATGGCTTAGGAAAAGTTCTTAACTCTTTAGTTCTTTTCTCCATTAGTATGCATTTCTTCAGTGATGATAGGAATGTTTCCATTGTGGGTGCTACATTAGAGTTCCATTCTCTAGTTATACATTTTCTGGCTATTGCTAACATTATCCACGACAAATACAGGTCATCTTTCTTCATATTATTACTATTAACAACATTCAATAAAATTAAGGACTTTGTTAAAACAAATATATCAGTATAGATAGCTTGAAGAAATTTGTTAATCTCATTCCAATATATTTTAATATTAGTACAGTCATAAAAAATATGAGACCAGTCAGTATTAGTGGACAGATGACATCTCCAACATAACTTGCTGTTTGAAGGGGTCATTTTTGAGAGTTTCTCAGGTGTCATAAAGGATCTGTGTAGAAATTTCCAATGAAAAATCCTCCAGAATTGTGAGTAAGAAGTTAGTTTAGCTGAAAATAAAATGTTTGTTTTATCTTCCATTGATAATGATACTTGAAACCCTTTAGTTAGGTATTACCAGTGATAATCTTTAGAAGCTGTTTTATAGACAATTAAAGTGTTATATAGATATGATAATTAATTCTTAACATTGATATTATTATATCGAATTCCAAAAATCCAGTTTATAATTTTCTGTATGGTTTTGAAGGATGAGTTATGTATTATTTTACACAGATCCTTAGTGCATTCTGTGACACTCTGAAGAACGAACCAGTCATTAGGGGATAGGCCATAAGTTGACAATATACTTTTTGTGTTCAAAGCTTGTTGGTTTTCAATACATTGCAACCAACAAAATAGATTATTATATTCCCATCAACCAAAGATATCTCTATGTGTTTTATCAGGGAAATCCCTTGTAATAGTAAATGGTATTAAAAATCTATGCCACAGTTTTATATCTAAATTTGTGTTAATGAATTTTCTAAACACATCAAAAATATTGTTTATTAGTGTTCGTTTAGTTAATTTTGTTGTACTATTCTGTAAATTTAATCTTAAATAGCGCCATATATTGTTATCTTTGTCAGTTACCAAAGCATTCTTTGATAAACAATTTTCATTCATTAGTATAATGGAGTGTAACTGTTTCCAATTGGAAGAGTATCTAGGATTTATCTATTTCATCACTATTTTAATTATAGATGCCTTTATATAATGTTCAATCTCTGGGAATTTTAACCCCCCTTGTTCCCATTTTTTGATATGATGAGAATATGCCAATCTATTTCTTTTGGGGTACCACGGGAATTTCATTAGAGTTTAAGTGATTTATTTAAGGATTTTCTTTCCTGGTGAAAGTATAAGGGCTTGTGCTATATATAATATTTTAGGTAAGAAAACCATTTTTATCAGTTATAACCTATCATCAAATGTTATAAACAAATGACTAAATGTAATATTATACTAGGAGGTGATTTCAATTTTATCACAGATGTTACAGAAACTACCAATAGAAAATCTCCTAGACTATTGTCTTCAGCCAAATACTTAACAAAATGGACAGAAATGTTTAAATTAAAAGATACCTTTAATGCTTTGGGACTAAATTCTTTACTATTCTCACACCAGGACTATAGACATGGTACCCAAACTAGAATAGATAAAATGTATATCTCACAAGATCTTTATTCTAAAATCTTGAATTTTCAATACAACCTTGTCCCTTTTCAGATCATAATTCCCTGTTGTTAACAATACACTTGGAATTCAATCAATCAGTTATTACTTCAAGGATTCCTTCATATATCACAAAAAATAAAGACTTTAAATCTTGGATACAGTTTGAATTTCAGCTTTTCTTAGAGATTAATTATAAACCTGAAGCAAACACAGTTATGGTTTGGGATTCTCTTAAGGCCTATCTATATGGTAAAACCATTAGCTGGTACAAAAATAAAATTAAAGAATGGGACTCAGAGTTACAGCAACTTCATAATCAAATATTATCTCTTAAATCTAATAAAAACTTAATTGCTACAGATAATAAGAGGATAATATAAGCAAATAAGAAATACAGTGAAATATTATCCCATAAAACTAATTTAGCTATGGAAAAACTAAAATTAAATTGTTATGCTACCTCTCCTAAGCATCTTCATAACCTATCTATGAAAGTTAAGATACAATCAAAAATTAATAACATTGATAGTATCTTTCATGAAGGGAAAAGGAAAAAAGTCTTGGACATAGGGGCATGCTGGAGGCTTTTAATTATCATTATGCAGAGCATCATAAAGAAAAAATAAGTACAAATGAATGTGAGAAGTTAGAGGATATAGTTCCCAACATAAGAAGAATTCCTGAGGAACTTAAGTTAGATCTACAAAAACCTATTTCTCAAAAGGAAATTATAGATGGGATTAAAGGAAGTAAGTCTAATAAAGCAACTGGAGTAGATGTCTTAATTATCGAAATTTATAGATTGTTCCCTTCTACGATCTCACTCCTACAAAAAACCTTTCTTGAAGTTCAAACATTAACAAATATTCCTCCTTCTTGGAGATATTCTCTAATTTCCCCTAGATTAAAAAAAAAAAGGAGCGTAATCATTGCAACTAATATAGGCCAATTTCTTTGTTGAATGATTATAAACTATTTATGTCAATTATGGTCAATAGATTGAACATACCCATATCTAAAATAATTAATGAAGTCCAAACTGGTTTCATACATAACAGGCATACACAGGATAATATTAAAAGAGTATTAACTCTGATAGATTACCTCAATAGAGGAAACCATGAAGCATTGATAATAGGTCTAGATATTCAAAAGGCCTTTGACTCCTTAAATTGGGGTTATTTATTTATTTAAAGTCTTACAGTTATTTGCCCCCCCCTTTTTTATAACAATGATAAAGAAAATCTATTTAAATAGTCTAGCATATGTCAAATTATATCCCTTTACTTCCAAAGCAATCCAAATCACTAGAGGTACTAGACAAGGATGTCCCATGCCCCCTATCCTATTTGCTCTGGCCATAGAAATACTTGCCATTTTAATACATAATAACCCAAAGATCAGAGGTATAAATATATATGACCAATATATTTCTAAAATAATGATGTTTGCTGATGATGTATTTCTTACCTTACCTAACTCTAAGGAAGTTTTAGGTGAAGTGGATACAGTAACAACAAATTTCCAAAAAGTCTCAGGACTCTCCTTCAACAAATCTAAATCAAAATATTTATTATTAAATAAAAAAGAACATACAGGTTCCAATTAATCATATTATTGGAAGCCAAGTTTCAACTCTAAACTATTTAGGAATAGTCCTAGGCAAAAATATAGTGGAAACCTTACAGCTTAACTATGCTAAGCCATAGACTTAATCAAGACATTATTGAGTAATAATTATTGATGCTGATGAGGGGAGGGGGGAGAGACAGAAAAACTATTAACAACTGTTTATTCTTCTATTTTCTATAACAGCACTGCACAATACTCTATGGGTCTGCCTTCTACCTATGGCCATAACTTCTGTAGTACAAACATGCCTATTAAACTGTCAGCCTGGAATGATATGAGGCAAACTGTGACAACTCTGGGTACATGACTAGAGGCAACTCATACATGTCAGGTTAACATATCTGGGACAGGAGGGGTACCCTGAACTGCTGTTATGTGAGTGTGCTACTGGCATACATCATCTGGTTCCCTATCTGTGTCCAGGATGACAATGTGACACTTGAGAGACATGTATTGGAACATACCTCTCAACCTCTTATAGCATGACATCCGGACAAAGCCATACATAGGAATGGGACAAAGACCCATATATATGGACACTTTTTGATATTGCTCTTACAAACTTAGAAAGTTGATTAAATAGCAGGTTTTGCATTTGCATGGCTTTTCTGATGGATATGACCTCTGACACTTGTATGTCTATCATTATTTTCTAACTTCAGTCTATAACGGTTTGCCACTGATTTGCCATGACACCACTACTTTATGCAAAATGGACCAACAATCTGGGACAAATATCTGGACATTCAGTGAATATCTGTACAGTTGAGAGGTATGATTCGGGAAGACTGCATATTGTATGTACCTACCCTGCTGTCATTTGCAGACATGTGGTGGGATAATTGAACAGTTGTACACAGTTTATTAGTACACCCTTCATACAGCTACTGGCAACATTTTCTTACCCATAAAACATGTGGGGAAAATATCTGTTAACACTACCTGACTGTTTTTATATTTATTCCTGATTCCTTTGTGTGTAGATATGCACACATCTTAGTACCACTCCCTGGATTTGAACAATGTCTGTGTGTGCAAAATTAACAACAAAGGTATTTCTCATCACACTGAGCTACTGGAAAACTGCTGTTTCTTGGGTCAATGCTTTCTGCCTAACAGTCTTTTGGTTAGACAGTCTGAACTTGTAATCCTGTGATGCATGCATGGCAGATAGTTACTGTACTGTGCAATACTCCTTCAGATTACTACAGCCTGGAAAGCAAAGGTTAACACAAGGCAAAGCTGCATAGTACGCACATTATACTTGACATATTACTATTCAGAGTTCAGAGCTTAGTGCAGCATATATTTCACATTTAATTTATATCTTGTTTTACAACTGCACCATCTCCAGTTTCTTCTAACAGCTTGTTCAGAGATGAACTTCAGTTAATGTATGCTGTCACAGCCATATTTGCTGTGAAGAACCTGTATACATTCTACATATGTCAACAACAACTACCAGGATATATATAATAGCTTTTTAAGGGTCTTTACTGTACTTCAGTATTCGTCAGTCATACCTTTTTATTTATTCAGTTCACACAGTAACAGTATACCTACTAGCAGTAAGTAATGTACTCCTTCTCAGCTATTTTAACACTATACTGCAAAATAGAATTGTACTCACCAGCCTGCCGGCGCAGCCTCAGCAGTCTCTCACCGTGGGCTTCGATGTTCACAACCCTCTCTGCTGCAGCTGTAGGGGAGAAAAACACACATTATGCATATCTGTCTATCACATTCTCAGTCTAGTATTTTCTACAAACTAGTTGATAGTGATACTTATACACTACTGGAGAATTCTGTGCCCATCCATCTTGGATCCACTAGTCCAAGAGCATCCCCTTCCTATGCTTTACATCAGCATAGTGGTGCAGTATCTGCTCACCAGTCCAGGGGATGCCAGTAGCACTGGTGAGATCACGTGCAAGACAGTCCCAGGCCTCTGCTTTGTAGTGGGAACCTCATACTGGCCCTGCAGCAGTCTCTCTTCATGGTTTTTAACTAGGAGTTCAACCATGACCCTGGAATCCCGAATGCTCCAGGGTTGAACCCGAAAGTGCACTCCCACTCCTACACCAGCCATTGTATCTGCACAGAAGTACTATAACAGATTATGGCTGTATTCTAGCCTGCACTGTTTAAATAGTGCGATATTCCTGCCCTTTGCTGTCATTGGACCATTTTGAAAAGGTTAAGCTCAGCTAAGCAGTGCACAAATCCACTAAGCTGGTTTTAACACTGCTTAAAGAAGATGTTGTTGAGCAGTGCTTAACAGTGTGCAAATCCACTTAGCTGAGCTACCTGCTGCTTAACATTCACGTCTTAGCAATGGTTACATTTGCTAACCTTAGCTGAGCATTGCTAACCATTGCTCACTTAAAATTTTTTTAAATATATCAGAGGACTGATTTCATTTAAGTGTATATGATGTACTTTACATGACATTCCTCTATGTGTTTTTCTTACCTTGGCAAGGGGTGTGACTATACTTAGGGTTGCCACCTTTTCAAATGCCCAAAGTGGGACATTTTTGGTACAAACATCAGATTTTGCAAGCTGAAACATGCCCACAGCTGGTACAAAGGACATAACTTCACTTTTTTGAATAAATAAAAAATTATTCTTTTAGCATTTTATTTGCTTATTCTGTTTCTTATAACATATAGGTGTTTCAGATACAGCATAACTGTTTTATGTAACTATTACATATAATATAGGAAATAATTTTGCCCTAAAATCTCAGGACATTTGCGATTTGTACAATTTTTTTTTTGCACAACTGCCCAAAGAGGGACTGTCCCTTGCATAGTGGGACAAGTGGTAACCCTAACTATACTATATAGGACACTTGTGTGTACATAGGTGGTTTTGCATGTTATATGCACTCACACTTACATTGTACACCAGCTACACTACCCCAGTTGACAAAAAACAGTTGCTACATAATTTAAGTTTTAAAAAAATAATTTTAACACTACTTTCCCATATAAAAATAAATTGCCTGTTTTGGTACTCAAACTGTGAATGCCTGCATGTAAAGCCAGGACTCTAACCACTACACTACCTCAGCTTGGAAATTTTGCCTCTATATTTGTATTTATTTCCTATGGGATGTTTAAGCTATGGTAAGTGGAGGGTCATAACGAGCACACACACTTAGCTATCCTTAAACATTCCTTAGTCGAGAAAAAAATATATAATATTATTCTTCTCTTATTATATTATACAGTGAGTACTGTGGTGTTCTGACAAGTCATTGAAGACTACAGTCAGGAAATAATGGCATACATTTGGCTTTCAGGCTTCTATCCTTCAGAGATTCCTGCTAATAGATATCCTATTTTCTATCAGATTTCTAAGTGTGTGAGGGAAATATGTATGATATGTACCTTTTCAGGGATTTACCTCCATTATTTGTACATTTGTACATGTTTCCTGCTTTAGCAGGTTGCAGAGGTGTCATATGGCACTTTTACAATGGAGGGGGTGTGTCACAGAATCTGTCACACACTCTCTGCATTGCTTTCCTGCTGCCGTATTTATTTCACTGTCCGTGGACACTGAAATTATCATTTATTTCATTTCAGTATCCGCAGACACTGAAATACTGGCATAATATTAGAGTAATTCTCTAATATTATGCCAGATCATATTAGAAAGTGCCATATGGCACTTTCTGAGTGCATGAGATGTGTTCAATATCTGTGCACTATTTAAACACTCCCCCTGCACTCGTTCATGGTTCATGTCCATGTAGGTTAAACAGCATCGCGCCTTCATGAATATGCAAGGTATGTTGCTGTGCTATATGGACATGAACCACTTCATGCAGGAATAGCATTATTCCTTCACGGAGTTTATTGAATCCCAGAGAGTCTATTTCATTCCATGCTTCATCTTCTACTGCACCCCAATTGAAACCAGCAAATCGCTATGATCTTAAAAAGTTTATTGTGAAAATACAGCAGCTTATGTAGCTCATACTCAATAGTTGAGAATTTATATGTATTTGTGTATTGAATTTTGTTGATCAAAGTAGTTGATTTATATATGGGGACCTACTTCAGCCATGGAACAGGATTACAACAGCCGAAGGGGTAAAGTAAACATTGTTTACAGTAGATAACAAGGAACTAGACAACATGAAAGTTCATCAGACAAGTAACTAAAAAAATAAAGATGAATAAAATAACTTTCCCAAAGACAAGTGATGTATATCCACAAACAGATAATCCAAGGCAAAGATAAATACACCACGCCACAGCCAAAGGCATAAAATAAAAATGATTTATTGTAGAACGGGTAAGCGCTTTCACATGGAAATATGTGCTTCATCAGACCATAAAACTAAAAAATAAGTATAAACGTATATGAAGCTTCAGTTTGGTTACAATTCTTATTGCTTGCCCTTTCACTAAATTCCTTTTTTTGAAACTATTAAAGCATTTCTGAATCTGATGTAGATATACATTTCTATATATGTACATGACATAACTATTATCATGGTAATATATGCATCAAATGTTCAAGTTAATCATCTAAAAAAAGATGATAAATGAATTATTTTCCAAATACATATTGATTGTAATGAAATCTATTTTACATAAATAAATTAAGATTTAAAATAATTAATTGAATGGTATATAGGTTCATAGGTTCATAGGTTCATACTAGGCTATCTGCCCTAGGGCATTTATAAGCCTAGCCAGAATGTGTTTGGCTTTCGCCACCCATTTTAAATTAATTTTGCTATGCCCTTTTACGAGGTTAGTATACTGTGCCTCTGTCTAACAGTGGCACAGAAGTGATACCCGGGATAAACCTACGATCTCCCATCCACTCATCAAGATTCCTCTTGAAGCGAGTCAATGAGGGACTCTGCCTAACCTGGACTGGGATTTTATTCCAGAGTGAAGGGAGCCTCTGGGGTATGAATCTGTCCCTCCAGCATGTCCTATTTATTTCAGTGCTGAGGTTCAAGTCTCTCGAGCGCTTAGTTCGATGGGATTTGGATTTTCTGAGGTGCAGCATGTCCATTAATTCCGGGTTGGACATGGCTATTCTGATATAGGTTCATAGGTTCATAGGTTAGTACTAGGCTAACTACCCTTGTGGGCCATTTCAAGCCTAGCCAATTATCCCATGTGAGAATCAAACCCTGCACCTTGTGTTCATAAGGTAAACACCTTACCCATTATGCCATCCTCCCACCCATCCATATGCTTGTAATTTCCCATGAATCAAGAAATTGTATTACATACACAGTTGTAATATTGTTTTTCACCAAAAAGACATAGGGCCAGATTTACAAAGGCTTGCATGGAGTGTAAGAACAGTGTAAGATGGCAGACAGGCAATATGTCTGCCGAGCGATTCAGCAATAGCTGGTAGGGGAGTGCATGAGAGTTCCTAAAGCTACTCTTGCACGGACAGTGTTATGGTATGCAAATTACCTCATTTGCTGCTGAAAGCTATGCAAATGAGGTAAATTTGCGATCCAGGAACCACTAATCTGTCCGTGTAAGAGTAGTGTTATCTGCAGAAATGTACTCCATTGGTAATGGAGTACCGTTCTGCAAATAGCTAAACGGAGCTATGATAGCTCCAAATAAAGGATGCATCTAGTTAAGGAAGCATGCCAATAGCCAAATATAAGGCCACTGGCATTTGGAAATGTTGTAAATCCGCAAAATCCAATGTAATTTTTTTTCCCCGATCGCCGATGTTTAAACATAGCGCAGCATCGCGCAAATATGCTGCACTTTAAATTAAATGAAAAAAGGGGAAAAAATCCACAAATGTGCTTTTACACTAAAAAGCTTGTCCTGCCATGCAGGTGAATGGCAGGCTGCAAACAATATGGCCACTGAGTAGTGGTTTCTAAGGGGGGGGAGCTCAGTGTGAGAGCTGTAACCAAGCATTAGTAGGCAATCCTATGCAAATGAGGATAAGGATAATGAATCCCAACTTTCCTTGGCATGTGAGCCATGTCCCTAGAGTGTAAGTGTAGGAGTAGGGTAGTAGTCGAGTAGAAGATAGGTGACATCATGAGGGGGTATGTCTGAAAGACTGTAAGGTGATTGGAGCACAGTGGCATGTGTTTGCCCTGAGTTGCTCAGGATTGCAAGGGGCATGTTTACAGTGGTAGTAGCTGAAAACAAGAAACCAAAGGCGTACACTGTGGATATATCAGAAATTTCTTGCAAACGGGCACACAGCGTGTGTGCGCGCGTGTAGGTGAGTGTGCACGTGTGTGCGCTTGTTTGCGAGCCACTGCCCCTTGTGGAAACAGAAAGAGAAAAAGGAAGGAAAAGAAGTAGTAAGAAGTTAACCAATGAGAACTAGCAGAGCTGCCAGGTGAAATATATCACAATCAGCCAGTTACACAGGCAGTCGACTAGCCCAGCCCAGCAATTTAAACTCTGCAAACAGCAGTCTAACCTGTTTTCTCACAAGAACTCTGCAACACTGCAGTTTAGAAAGAGTGAAAACTCAAAAAGCTTAAGGCTGACAAAATGTTAGGGGCTGCCATTGCTATTATAAACCAACATGTGCAAGGTGCTGAGGGTGGTGATGTTGTGAATGCTGCTGAGCAACCTACAGTGAGGAGACGGAGAAGAGTTTACAGACCCAGGGTAACCTACCAGGGGCTACATGAGCTGGAGATAGTGGAGTGCTATAGAATGGACAGAGACCTCCTGCAGCAAACTGTTGAGCTGTGCCAGCCACACCTCACACACACAGAACCAACAGGGGGGAACCCATCCCAGTGGATACCAAGGTATGTGTTGGCCTACGAATACTAGCTACAGGTACCTTCTAGAGACCAACTGGTGATATGATGGGTGTTTCACTGGCATCAGCATCCAGGGTACTGCATCAGTTCCTGGATGCCATGTCAGCATATGTCGGTGAGCATGTATATTTCCCCAATTCCAGTGAGGCATTGGCCAGCAATATGCGTCTCTTACACCAATTAGCGGAATACCCTGAGGTGGTGGATGCAATAGACTGCACGCACGTACACATCAAAGCACCACCCGGTGAGCAGGGTACTGTCTACATCAACCGCAAGGGCTTTCCCTCCATCAACTGGCAGATCATGTGCGATGCCCAGGGCATAATAATGAATGTGTGTGCTGGCTGCCCTGGAAGCTATCATGATTCCCACATCTGGCATCTGACGCAGCTGTACCAGAGATTTGCCAATGGGGACATCCCTGATGGTCACCTAGTGGGGGATGCTGGATATGCACTACAGCCGTGGCTGATGACACCCATCAGAAATGCACACACACCTGAACAAGAACTCCATAATGAGGCACACGCACAAACAAGAAACATAATCGAGCATGTGTTTGGGATGCTCAAGTCACGGTTCCAGTGCCTGGACACATCTGATGGAGCCTTGCAGTACTCACCAACTACATGTACCCGAATTGTCATGGTATGTGCCATGATACACAATATGATCCTGTGAAAACAGCTGCAACAGGAACAGCATGGGGCAGGGCCAAACAGCCCCCCACCATTGCCAAGGCCTGCACAGGCATGGCGTGACTCGGAGGAGGAACAACCTGAGCCTGCCCCAGTAGGCAGAAGGAGGCATGCCCAGTATGCCCTGGCCTTGACAAAGAGGCAACGCATAGCACATACACTGACTCAGTAGTAACTCTGGAAATGACACCTCTCTCTGACTCACACATACAATAAAAGGGATGCCTAACTTGACACTACCTGTTTCAAACATGTATAGGGAGTGTATTATGTGCATCTGACATAGGCAGCCCTGCAGCACCACCTGAGGCATGACTTCCCTATATTAAGCAATATAAAGCAGTGTTAAGCACATTTTACCAGTATTTAGCATATTTAAGCACAATTGTGCGGAGCTGCGTGCTGCACAAACTAGCGCAATGTCAGGCAACATTGGGCAATGTTGGGCAACGTTGGGAAAAGTCAGGCAAAGTCAGTTAAACACGCTCACACCTGCTTTACTGTTCCTTAACCAGTCAGGTCTGCCCAGCAGGAAAATAAAAAGCAGTGACAGGGCTCAAACTCAGGATACTGTGCACTATAGACACAGTACTGAACCACTAAGCCATGACAGCATTTCACTGGCACAGACACAGCAGGGCAATTGTAGAACAACGCAAACACAGACAAATGCTGCATCATGCCCTCTGAACTTCCCCCCAGGCCTATGCAGACAGATAACAGCAGGCCAGGCAGTGTGATGTGGGTTGTGTAGGCTATGAATTCACAATCTAATAAACGTGGAATTGGAAGCTAAGTTCTGTAGTACAGTAGTATGCCTCAAGCCAGTATGATAGGCAACAGTACACACTGAAATGGAGTACCTGGCATAGCAGTGCAGGCCTAGCAAATGTGTATAAGTGTCAGGTGAACCCCTCATCCAATGTACACCCACAGTAACAATCAGGTGTGCCCCCTGGGTAGAAATGTGCAAATAATAGCTGTCCCCCCTTATGTAGAAATTCTGATAAGTGTATGCAAAGCAACTCATGGAAGCCCTGCAGGCACAGCATGCTTCCTGTTGATGTACAACACAAAGGTGAGCCCTAAAGTAAAAAACAACTTGATTTTTTACACACATATAGTATATATGTCCATACTGGGCATGCTCACACACTTACAAATTTAGCAAATCCCAGTCAGCAACATACTGAAAGGTCATACTAGGCATGCTCACACACTTAGGCCATGTCTGAGTACAGCAGTGGGCCACACATATCTGGCAGTTGCAGTTCTCACCCCAGAAACATGTCACTATCCACCAATCCTGCCTTGTGCACACAGTGATATGAAAACAGACCCATACAATATACTGGACTCCTGTCATAATCAAACTATGTACTACAAGTACTGAACCTGTTCAGAGAAAGTGAAAATTCAAAGAAGACCAATAAATCTCCGATCAGTATCATCAATAAACAATGAGCACTCCTAACATTATCCAATCCATGTTCTGGCAAAATATTGTCAAAGAGTCCATAGAGAACCATGAAACTTTATTTCTCAATGTCATAAATATCAATGTAAACACATATATGTTCTGAGTCATTGCTAACTGTAAATTAATACATGTACATGACTGACACTGCCAACATCTTGTCAGATTCATACATATTTACCACCCCCTATCACTGACAAAAGAGCCCATTATCATACCTGGAAACTGTGAAAACCCAGAAATCACATATACAATGGTTAAACAGCACTTTCCAAACCTAAAAACACGGTGTCTATGGGATGACATGGCTTCCCTAGCTGTGTCATATGTGAACTCCTAAACAAACAGACCCTGCACCTGAACAGTCCATTCAGACTCACCCTCTGTACAGGATATGAAACTGCTGAATGAGTTACAGCAATATTTGGCACACTCCACAAGTGTTGTTGCACAACAGACCATAGGAACTATTGTCTTATAAGCCTATTAAGCCTGATCTGCAAGGCCAAGGAGTCCATCATGATGAAACTCATAAAAAGAGCTATTGTGAGCCTACAAACACTCAACCCTACCAATTTAGGTTTTGTCAGGGGCAGATCATGGTTCCCAAACCTGCTAGACTGTTTTCAAGGCAGTCAACCAGGACATACATCAATGAAATGAGCTACACACGTCCCACATAGACCTTGGAAAGCCCTCTTCCAACATCCCTGACACATATTGTATCCACAAAATCAACAACCAGTGCATAAATATGTATGTCATCTGATGGATTGCCAACTGGGGCACAGATAGATCCCACAAGGTAATAATTGTGGTCTCCTGTTCAAGCTGGTAACAACCACTGTCCCCCATGGCCCAGTCCTGGGACCCCTCCTGTCTGGTGTATACTTTGCAGAAATACAGTTTGTGGATGACTGCAAAAAAGTTGTCATAATCGATGTGGGGGACAACAGCGACATCCTTAAAAAGGGTCTCAGTCAGACATATGTGGTATAAAAATTATGTCCTCAAGCTAAAGTCATACAAATACTACATAGGTGCCAACACCCTAAATATGGAGGTGATAATAAGGGATCTATGGACACATGTGGATAGTCATCTCTACTTCCAGAAATATATCCACAAAGTGGTTAGAAAATCATGCTATGTGTTCCCACAAACTGCCAAGGACTTTGCATGTAGGTCAAAGGAGGTTCCCTCTACTCATCAGTCATCAGACCCGTCAGAGAGTACCACAACACACTTGCAATGAATCTGACTAGGCACCTTCAGCAGCTGGAAAGACCACTGAAGTACCTCAACAAGAGGATTATTGGCCTCAAACAGTTGCTCCATGCAACCAGACTGAATTTAACTCAATCTGTACTCTGTTGCATACTGTCTACTCAGGAGATCTCTGCCCAACAGACAGATCCATGTCCAATGCAGAACTGATGTACATGTGCTATCTGATGTAAACCCAAGCTCACTGTACCACATGCTTTAGGGATATCATCATCACAACATTAAATAGAACATGTTGGAGGGATACATGACTAACTCACAGACTTCCCTTGCTTTGGAACAGGCTCCCAACCAACATTAAGCCGAGACCCTCAGTGACACTCTTCCAGAGGCGTCTTGATGAGTGTATGTGAAACTGAACTGTCACACCATGGATCACTTCATCAGCTCTACTACACAGAGGCCTAGGTAACTAACTCCATGGGTGGTGATAGCTGCACACTTTGGACATACTAATATATGCCTTCAGGTAACATAGCCTATCACCTACCTATGTACCTATACATATATATATATATATATATATATATATATATATATATATATATATATATATATATATATATATGTGTGTGTGTGTGTAGGGGGAACACAGTATAATAAGCCAAAGATGGATGGGCACAGATGTGTGTAAGAGGGTGACCATGACAGGGAGCCATCCAGGACTGTCCCACCCAGCACACATCCCAATGGCACGAAAGACATGAGGTGCACATCTCTCCCACTGTACATAGCCACCAGTATCTGTAAGCATTACAGTGTATGTGGTCCATGTGCCTGCTGTACAACATGACTGTACAATGAAGTACACATCTACTATCTGTAGACATGTACCTGTCACATAGGTCCATAAGTATGTAGTAGACTATGTCCACAAAGGCATATATCAGACTACACAAGTTGTGCAGCTTTCACCACACTATTGGGTAGTCTCCCAAGGCCTAGTTCTAATAGTTAGTACCCTAAGCCCCTTTCTAGTGGGGCTGCTGATGTGATGCCTGGCATGAACTGTCTGTTTCCCATCCACTCATCAAGGTTCCAGTTGAAGAGTGTCAGCAAGGGGTTCTGTCTGATGTACATTGGGACTCTGTTCCACAGTAAGGCAAGTGTCTGGGATGGTACTGTATCCCACCAGTATGTTGTAATCATCGTCCTGATGAGATTCATATCCCTGGAATGTGTAGGGCGACTCAATGTTGTTATGTCTAGATGGAGCATGTTCAACAGTCATGTGTTGGACATGGCTCTGTATGTTAGGCAGAGTGTGCCTCTGAGTAGGCGGTACGCAACAAAGAACAGATGTAGTTTTACCAGTTGTGTTGCATAACACAACTGTTTGAGGCCAGTAATCCTCTTGGTGAGGTACCTATGTGTTTTCTACAGCTGGTGGATATGCTAAGTTGAGTACATCCAAAATGGTGCACTGTACTCAATGATGGGTCTGGTGATGTAAGAGTAGAGTGCCAACACTACCTCTTTGGATCCTGATGCAAACCCTTTGTTGATTACATGGGCCACACAGGATCTTCCAATCACTTTGGCAACATGGTTGTCAAAGGAAAGATGACTATCTACTTGTGTCCCCAGATCCCTTATCACCTTGTCATTTTTAAGGGGGTAACACCCATGCGGTAGTTTGTGTGTATTTTGTTTTCAACAAAGAGGATCACTATACATTCCTCCACAGTAAGCTTGAGGCCATGATTCTGACACCACACATCTGTCTCATAGAATCCCTTCTGGAAAATATGTCTGTCTTCCGGGGAATCTAATATGGCAAACACTTCACAATTCCCAGGAAACTTAGTCAACCACAACTCTCTTGTGTTGGCATGTACATTTTAGAAGTCTATACCAAACAGGAGGGACCCCAGGACTGAACCCTGGGGGACACCAGTCATTACTGGTGTAGAGTCTGACATGTAGCCAGCAACTCGTAATGTGTGTGACCTATCTGTGAGGCAGTTTGCAATCCATCCTGTGATGTATGGATTCATGGCTAGGTTGGTGAGTTCATCTATGATACCTGACTGGGGAGTGGTGTCAAAGGCCTTAGCGAGGCATAGGTAGGCTGTGTGGATCTCATTTCAATCATCCATAGCCTGGGTAACTGTCAAAGAAATCCTCCCAGTTCAGGAGGCGTGTTCTGCATTTGACCAAGCCAAACTGTGTGTGCCCAACTGTGTGAAGGTTCCCAATCTCTGTATTGTTGACTTCCATTATGATTGGCTCCATTGCCTTGCAGAACACAATTGTCAGGCTCATAGAGCATGAATGCCAAGGGGTTTTCATGGCCCCACCCCTGTGGAGTGTGAAGGACGTTGCTGTGCAACATTCTATGGGTACATATCCTGTAGAGAGCATGTAGAGAGAGGTGTAGGTATCCTTGATGAATATGGATACATCCTCACCCTATGTGCTATGATTCAGGTTCTGATACTGGAAGGTATGGAATGAGTAGTATCCTGGTAGTGCTGGTGTGCTGTCTGGAGCCTTGAACTAGGTTACCGATACTACACAGATATCAATATTCTCCATAATGAGAAGTGCCTCGAGTTTGTGCATCTGGAGGCTGAGACTTCTGGCAATGAGTAGCATTTAGCTCACTTTGTGGTTATTTGTGTTGGTTACGGGGTTTGGTTTGTCCTGCGTGACCGTTGTTCCACACCTGATGTCAGCGCCTCATTGGTCCCATCTGACCATAAGCTAATCACCCTACATATCCACATTCTGGACCCACACCTCCATTAAGGAAACCATGTTAAATAATTTCTCCAAAGCCAACATCATGCTTCTTAAGACAGAAGTGCTGAACTGCAGGACACACATGCAGATGGACAATACAGTTATGACTACTTAATACTTCTCAATTGCACTTCATATGCACTTACATGACTGCATGCATCGTGCTATCCCAAACAGAACCAAGACGCTAACCTCCAAGAAAAGGAAGCCAATCTGGTGTTCCCCTGCCATAAACAAACTGCACAACAGAAGGAAAATACTGTTGCAAAACAGAGTAAAATCCCATGAGGGGAGGAGCTCCATGGTCCACATCAGTAAGAAGCTGTGATCCATAATAAAATCCTCCAAAGCTAGTTATGAAAACAGAATTGACACTGATTCTAAAGACAACCACAAAGCATTCTATAGCTATGTCAGGAATCTCAATGGCAACACTCAGATCTGCTCTGAGTTACAGCACAATGGCACTAAGTATACAGACCCAACTGATATTGCCAACATCCATGCAGATAGGATCAGTGCTAACTTTACCCCCCCTAACCCATGAATGAGCACATCTCCATAATGAAAGACTGCAAAGTTGCTGTCATCATGGCTGCACTGGTAAAAAACACTCTGCAAAGCCAGTAACACAGCATCCATGGGACCAGATAACATCCCAGGCTGTAGTCTACACAAACTACAGAACGAACAGGCACCACACCTACGTACCATGTTCATTCATAGCCTCACATCAGGCTTTGTGCCTGCTGAATGGCGCACAGTGATGGTTATCCCACTACACAAGGGGGGAGACACCATGGTCCCCAGGATCTAGCAGCCAGTTTGCCTGATGAGCCTGCTCTGCAAGGCCATGGAATGTATCATCATATAACTTATAAAAAAAGACATTGGTAATCTCCAAACACTGGACCACAACCATGTTGTGTTTGTAAAAGGCAGATCCCGTCTCCTAAACCTGATAGACATTATTGAAGCAGTCACCACAACCGTAGACAAGGGTAAGGTGGTTCACACAGCCTATGTAGATCTTGTCACAGCTTTCAACACCATCCCCCACTCTGAAATTATAGATAAACCCACTAAACTAGGTATAAATCGCTATGTCACAAGATGGGATGCCAACTGGCTAACTGACAGAATACACACTGTGAAAGTAGCAGACTCCAAGTACGACATTAGACCAGAGACAAGTGCAGTACCACAGGGTTCAGTCCTGGCTCCTGGCTCCTGTCCTGTCTGGAATCTACTTCCCTGAAGTAAACTTTAACATGGAAGGTCTGTGGCTAATGAAGTTTCCAGATGACTGCAAACTAGGAGCCATAATCAAAACTACTGAAGATGTGGACATCCTATAAAAAGGCCTCACTGAGACAGATGCCTGGTGTCAAAGCCATGGCTTCAAGCTCAATGCCAAAAAGTGCATTGTCATCCCCTTTGGTAAAATCTCTGTAGCCATAAACTACAACATAGGCGGTAGTATACTTAACACTGAAAGTGTAATTAGAGACCTTGGGTCACAGGTGGACAGTGGATACAACTGTGATAATCACATCCCTGCAGTAGTCTGGAAATCCTTCTACGTGGCACACCTCATCACAAAAGGTGTCTCATGCAGGATAGAAGAGGACATTGTTCCCCTCTACTCATCACTCACTAGATCCATAACAGAGTACAATGCCCCTTTTGCTATGTACCTCACAAGACATCATCAACTGGAAAGGCTGCAGACAGACCTCACAAATAGCATTAGCAGCCTGAAATACATTCCATACACAGACAGTCTCAAAATGCTCCAGCTGTACTCTCTCGCATATCACCTACTCAGAGGTGATCTCTGCCTAACATACAAAGCTATGTCAAACACAGAGCTGTTGGCCATGCTCCACGTAAAACACTCACAATCCCTCGGATCTTCGGACCCAAAACCCAGAGTGAAATACAAAAGGAAGTGGTGTATCCATTTACCCTATGGATACCCACACCTTCAGGTTAGTGGCACAGCATGAGGCCTTGGAGACCATGCAAGTGCAACTAACATTGTGCAAAGCTGCTTATCAGATTGTAGCCTGCTACAGATCACCTACCTTGTCTCAGGAACCTCACCCAGTATTCCTGAGAACAGTGGAAAATACAAATGAGCTACCAAACACCATTATATGAGGAGAGTACAACTACCAAAACACTGACTGGGAGAATTACTTGTGTACAACGTCCTTTGCCCAATGCTTCCCAGAGTTTAAAAACTCTTAACGCTCTGGAACAGCTGGTTACCACTCCAACTAGAGGTGACAACATACTGGACCTGATCATCACCAACATGGGGTACCAGTGTTCCACAACAGAGATAAACCCCTCGCTGGTAATATCAGATCATAAAGTAATCACACTGGACATCCACATCACGCACCCCCCCCACAGTCAAGGAAACCACTGTGAAGAAAGTTTCTAAAGCAAACAGCACACTTTGCAAGACCAAAGTGGAAAGTTCTAAAGCACCCTTGCTATAAGATAATGCTATACAATCTGCAGAGTCATTTACAAGTGCATTCTATGAGCATCTACAGGGATGCATGTATTGAGACATGCCAAATAAAGCCATGATGCACTCCTCCAAATATAGGAAACCAATCTGGTGGTTGTCGTACATAAATAAGCTATACAACAGAAGGAAGGAATGAACACATGATAGAGCAAACTTCACATAAGGAAAGGCATCACTGATCATTATTAGGAAGAAACAATGATCACGCATAAAATAATCCAAGGCCAGTTTCTAAAGACAAATTGCCAAGGAATGTAAGAATAACAGCCACAAAGCCTTCGGTTGCTATACCAAACATTTAGGTGGAACTCTCAAAAATGCTGTCAGCTACTGCAAAATGGAAAAAATATATACTGAACCAACTTACATTGCCCACATCCTGGGGGACACGTTCAGTGCAAACTCCCCCCCCCCACATCACCCCCAAAAGGGCCTGTGTCCATCCCAGAAGAATGCAGAGCACCAGACTTCATGGACATGCAGGTAGAAACAGCCCTCTCCAAACCTAAGAACACAGCATCAATGGGACTGGATGGTGTCCCAGGCTGTGACTTGCACCAGCCCCAAAAGGAACTACACCCTCACCTACATTCACTGTCCAGACTCAACCTTACCACAGGCTATGTACCCAAGGAATGGCATACAGTAACAGTCATCCAGCTCCACAAAGGGGGTGCCACAACAGAACCAGGAAACCGTTGCCCTATAGGCCTACTCAGCCTGGTCTGCAAAGCTATGGAGCAAATTATCATGGAACCCATAAACAGAGACAATGGGGACCTCCAGACACTGGAATTTACCCAACTTTGCTTTGTTAAAGGTAGATCATGTCTCCTAAACCTAGTTGACTTATTTTAAACAGTTACCAAGGACATAGATGGAGGTGAATGTAGTCCACACAGCCCACCTGGACCTCACTAAGGCCTTTCGACACCATTCCCCACTCTGGCATCATGGACAAGCTTACCAGCTTGAATGCTACCAGCTATGTCACAGGATGGGTGGCCAACTGGCTCACAGATCAAACACACATGTTCAGAGTTGCGGGTGCCATGTCTGACTCTAAACCAGTCACAAATGGCAACCCACAGGTATTGGTCCTGGGATCCCACATGTTCAGTAGATACTGCTCAGAGGTACAGGCAAGCACAGGAGGGGTATGGCTGAACAAGTTTGCAGATGACTGATAACTGTGGTCCATAATCAACTCCACGGCTGGCACAGACATTCTACAGAAGGGTTATACACAGACAGATACCTGGTGTCAAAACAATGCCGTCAAGCAGAATGCCAAAGAATGCATAGTCAATAGTCATCCCCTTTGGATAAAACAAAGTGCACAGAAATTATCACATAGGTGGGAATCCAATATGTACGGAGAAGGTAATTATGGCCCTGGGGACACAGGTAGACAGTAAACTATCCTTTGATGATCACATTGCCAAAGTGTCTACAAATTCCTTCTATGTATCCCACCTAACATCACCTAATGTAACCCACTTTGTCAAGTCTGATGATGTCACCATCCTAAAAATATACCTGTGGAAAGAAGAACTCCCAATACTGTGTATAGCCAGTTGTGTAAATGTGTACTGCTCTAGTATCATTAAGTAGTTAGGTATGGGTTTAAATCCTGCACTTGACAACTGTGTGTGTATCTCCTTGCAGAGGAGCAACCTTTTTGGAGACAACTACAACACTTTAAATGTGGTATACCCATCTTTGTCAAGTTTGATGATGTCACCATCCTACAAATATACCTGTGGAAAGGAAACCTCCCAGAAATGTGTATAGTGTGTTGTGTAGATGCGTACTGCTCTAGTATCATTAAGTAGTTAGGTAAGGGTTTGAATCCTGCACTTGACAACTGTGTGTGTGTGTGTGTGTATCTCCTTGTAGAAAAGCAACCTTTTTGGAGACAACTACAACACCTTAAATGTGGTATATCCATCTTTGTCAAGTCTGATGATGTCACCATCCTACAAATATACCTGTGGAAAAGAGAACTCCCAGTAATGTGTATAGCATGTTGTGTAAATGCATGCTGCTCTAGTATCATTAAGTAGTTAGGTAGGGGTTTGAATCCTACACTTGACAACAGTATGAAAATCTGTGTGGTGTATATCTCCTTGTAGAGGAGCAATCTTTTTGGAGACAACTACAACACCTTAAATGTGGTATATCCATCCTTGTCAAGTCTGATGTTGTCACCATCCTACAAATATACCTGTGGAAAGGTTAACTCCCAGTAATGTGTATAGCGCGTTGTGTAAATGCGTACTGCTCTAGTATCATAAAGTAGTTAGGTAGGGGTTTGAATCCTGCACTTGGTGAGTCTGTGTGTGCTCTATGTCTGTGACACAATTGGTGACTGTGTTGTGGGTTTTGCTTTTACTACTGTATGACATATCACAATGAGTGTTGTGGGTTTTGCTTTTACTACTGTATGACATATCACAATGACAACAGTATGTGCATTGCATGTCAGGTAGCTGTGTGGCAAATTAATATAAGTACATGTGACCTCAATTATTTCAGAGGTGGGAATCCTGCTTTCTCCATGAACACATCTGTAATCTTTGCCAGAGTGTGCTGCTGCTTTCCAGACCTTAGGTCACATCTGTATGCTTGTGACAATTCCAGCCACTGCAGTTATCCCTGGCCTAGGTCATTCATGTCACACACACTCATTACAGTTTCTATTGAATAGTGTGAGTGAGGGTTTATGCCTGAGGTATATTTCAGTCCAGTTAAAATACAGCCAAGTCTGTCAATGATGGCTATTCATTATAGGTGTACAACACCCTTTGTGGATTTGCATGCACATCCCTTATTGCTTATGTGATTCACCGAGGGATTTCAAAATACCTTTGAAAATGTGATTACCAAAGGAGAGATGATGTAACACTTGGCTGTATCTACCCATCGGTACCTGTCAACATGTTGGGGGCTACTACCTATGTGGTACTGTGGGGATACTATGTTTTGTAAAGGTGGATGACCATGCTTTAGTTGCCTTATAGTTTTACAGCATGGGTTTGACAATAGGTATCTGTCCATATGATACCCTTGTGGAGGATGTGTGTGTCATCTAGAGAATGCATTATAGGCCACAGTATGCATTCCCAGACGTGGACAGACATATCCCTACTGTGTTTGCTTGTACCTAAGTGAGCTATATGGCAATCAGGAGTGGTCCCAGGAATGGGTGCAGGTGAACACCACTGGTTACTGGCGTAGTATAGTTCCTGAAGGGTACAAATGTTACTGTGTGTCCTACATCTGTCTGTCAGTTGTCAAGACATCATCTAATGATTGTTTATGGTCAGGCTGTAGAGGTTATGTATACTACCAGAATGCAAACCAATGACAGATAGTAACAGTATCACCCACAGCGCAGTGTCAAACCATGTCATACACACATATGTACACAAGTTCCAAAATGTGTGTAGTACAATGCATACTGGCCACCAATAGAAACTATGGAGTGTTAACACTCTGTAATACAAGGCATGTCACCCTGCCCATGTGTCTACTATGCATGTGCATGCAGACAGTGCACGTCCACCATGTTCACAAATGTACACATGCAAACCTGTGCTGCACACATCCCACATGTACTGTCCATTCTCTAACACATGCTGCCAATACTACACACATCAGCCAAGTGGCACGTGGGCGGACAATACACTATTGGGATTAACACTGGTGTAAACAATACTCCATTGACAATCATAGCTTTAATGCATCATGGCTGCTCAGCTACACCTTCAAGGATAACATTACACTTTACTGCTGACAACATACTAACATTGCTATACTGCATCAGCACCATGTTAGCCTGTTCCTGCATCAATGTTACAGATGACAGGAGGTGGCACAGGTTTTATCATATGCACAGGGTGTGTTGTTGGTTTGCCAGAGGCCTACATTGAGCCATATGTTCGACATGTATGTGTGTGTGTGTGTGTGTGTGTGTGTGTGTGTGTGTGTGTGTGTGTGAGGGGCAAGAATAATGATATGTGCAGGTATGTGTTAGCCCTAGGTGTCTGATTTATGTGTGCATGTGTCTGCATGCACACAGTTCCACCATGTGGCTGCTATATACAGGGATTTGTGGGACAGCCACAGACTGTACCTGCCAGGCTTTACAGATCACCGTCTCCCACTACGGATACGGTACTAGTGCCTGGCAGGGGTGCTACTGACAGTATCAGGTACTGAGCTAGACTGAGTACTATCCTCAGAGGTAGACATATGTACACTGGACCCAGGTCCCTGCTGGGACTTTCCAGAGCCACATGCATGTGGTCTTCTAGGACGATCTATGGACACCCCACCCCCAACATTGCTGGGGCTGGTACTGGCACTACAGGAGTGGCTGTGACTTGAGGGACATCCGCGGCAACTTCCAGCTGATGATGTTGCTGGCATACGTCCACGTCAACATCTCACCCGTCCTGCAGTGTCCTGACACATGGACATGACATTGTGGAGGACATCTAATGTCTCACCCCAACGTCTATTCATGACCTCAGTGTAATTACTGATGGCACCTGCTAGGTCACGTATACTGTCATTTAAAGTGGTGTTATGTGCTCTCTGTGCCCTTAGTCCCTGTCTGGTGTACCGTTCCATACATGCCTGTGCCTCCATGACAGCCTGGAACATGCGTAAGGTTGTAAGACCTGTGGCACGTCTGCCAGGGGCATTATGACCAGCAGTGCTCCGATGAGAACCCCTGGACATCTGCCTATGTGGTACCATTCCAGAACTCTGGATATGGCTGCTGTGTCCGGATGCATGTGTCATAGGTACCACACTGTCCTGGCCATTGCCGACTGTAGACTGCCCCTCAGCTAAGGGCATTGGTGATGAGGGATGTATTGGCAGTATGACTGTGTGCATGGATGGGGTGTACAGCTGTGTACTGTCGATTGGTGGCCCAACGACAGACCCTGGCAAATATGCCTGTGCCTCAACACACCTATCATCATTATCACTATTTGAGCCAGTGACATCAGGTTCCCTGCTGCAGTGAACCAGCCCAACCTCAGCACTTGTGAGAGGAAGACAGGAAGCACACTTTACGACCTGTACATGATGTCAAAAGAAATGCACACATGCACACATGCACACATGCACACATGAACACATGAATACATGTACACATGCACACATGAACACATGCACATATGCACACATGAACCCATGAACACATGCACACATGCACACATGAACCCATGCACACATGTACACATGCACGCATGCACGCATGCACACATGCACTCATGAACACATGAACACATGCACACATGCACACAAATACACTCCTCACTAAAGCAGAGACACACACACACACCACCAGCAATCCAGAACATACCCAATAGCGTTTGATGGTGGGGTACAGTATCACAAGACAAACAGTCATATCACACATGTCAGCATGCAGGACGTGTGTTGTTCAACAACATGCAGTGCGAGTGTAGACAGTCCTTGTTAATAACAGTATACTTGGCTTTGACGCATGTGTGTTGTTGTTCAGTGATTGTCCTCACACTGGAATGCAATGTGTACATGGACACAAAATTGCTGTGCAAGTATTACAAGCTCTGCAATGTGCTGTGCACCATCACTCACAGGTATACATACCATGGCTGGATGTTTATCTGTGTGTCACATAGATATCCGTTACTGATTAGAGCATCTGCATCTTTAGCAGATAATTGTGGACACTGGTTTAGCTCATGCATGCTATGTATACACACAGGATGAGTGGTGCGTGTATACCTGATGGAATACCATTGCTCAACATAGCCATTGTACAGTAGTTATGGTGAGTGTAGATCATATTGTGGACATGCCAGTGCCAGCCATGAGATGGCATGCTACAGCACAACTGCAACATTAAACATCACACATATCCAATGTGTGCCATGTGATCTATACACTCAATAGCATTACAAGACATATATGTGTCACTCTGTGCAAATGGTGATTGCTATGCATATTGTGTATAGGTGCATATGTTTGCACACACACAACATTGAGGTGTATAGCAATGAATGCTATGTGTAGTACTGTGGTTACTGTAACTGGATGGTGAGTTGTATCATGAGCCATCATCATGCCGCATCATGTGGTCACTCAAGGCTACATATGTGTGTCAGACCGGCACCTATCATGCTGTACCTGAACCGCAGTACCATGGCTACATTCACCATTTCACAGCCAGTTGTTACATGGATTTGTAAGGTGCCCAATAGGGAGCATTGCCTAACATGAATGTGTTGCGTGTTGGAGAGTGTTGCACTGCCATCATGATAGGCCTCTACTCCTCAAGTACATTATGTGTGCTGTGTGGATGACATTTGGGATACTGGAGTGTGGCCTTACAGCGTGTGTCTGAATATGCCATGTGTAGCATATTAACGGCTAAGAACCTGCTGTATTCAAGTGGACGTATAAGAGAATTTAAGTACCTTTATCTGCACTTTTTTTTCAAAAAAATACAGTATTTAAATTGATTTTAACTGTGTTGCAAGAATATTAACTGAACTGGAAGTTAGTCAGTGTTTGCTGAATTTTGTTATTTGCTAGTAATTACAGGTGTGGGGGTAGACACATTCTTTGATTTCCTGTCTTGCCTATTTAAGTGGTACAGTGTGAAATATTTTCTGCTTAAAAACCTCAGCTTTGGCCGGCTAAGAACTTGCTGTATTCAACTGGACGTATAAGAGAATTTAAGTACACTATCTGCACTTTTTTTTTCAAAAAAATACAGTATTTAAATTGATTTTAACTGTGTTGCAGGAATATTAACTGAACTGGAAGTGAGTCAGTGCTTGCTGAATGTTGTTATTTGCTAGTAATTACAGGTGTGGGGGTAGCCACATTCTTTGATTTTCTGTCCTTGCCTATTTCAGTGGTACAGTGTGAAATATTTTCTGCTTAACAACCTCAGCTTTGGCCGGCTAAGAACTTGCTGTATTCAACTGGACGTATAAGAGAATTTAAGTACCTTTATCTGCACTTTTTTTTTAAAAAATACAGTATTTAAATTGATTTTAACTGTGTTGCAGGAATATTAACTGAACTGGAAGTTAGTCAGTGTTTGCTGAATTTTGTTATTTGCTAGTAATTACAGGTGTGGGGTAGCCAAATTCTTTGATTTCCTGTCCTTGCCTATTTAAGTGGTACAGTGTGAAATATTTTCTGCTTAAAAACCTCAGCTTTGTCCAGCTAAGAACTTGCTGTATTCAACTGGACGTATAAGAGAATTTAAGTACCTTTATCTGCACTTTTTTCAAAAAAATACAGTATTTAAATTGATTTTAACTGTGTTGCAGGAATATTAACTGAACTGGAAGTTAGTCAGTGTTTGCTGAATTTTGTTATTTGCTAATAATTACAGGTGTGGGGGTAGCCACATTCTTTGATTTCCTGTCCTTGCCTATTTAAGTGGTACAGTATGAAATATTTTCTGCTTAAAAACCTCAGCTTTGGTCGGCTAAGAACTTGCTGTATTCAACTGGACGTATACGAGAATTTAAGTACCTTTATCTGCACTTTTTTTTCAAAAAATACAGTATTTAAACTGATTTTAACTGTGTTGCAGGAATATTAACTGAACTGGAAGTTAGTCAGTGTTTGCTGAATTTTGTTATTTGCTAGTAATTACAGGTGTGGGGTAGCCACATTCTTTGATTTCCTGTCCTTGCCTATTTAAGTGGTACAGTGTGAAATATTTTCTGCTTAAAAACCTCAGCTTTGGCCGGCTAAGAACTTGTTGTATTCAACTGGACGTATAAGAGAATTTAAGTACCTTTATCTGCACTTTTTTAAAAAAATACAGTATTTAAATTGATTTTAACTGTGTTGCAGGAATATTAACTGAACTGGAAGTTTTGACTCTGCTCTTCAATTAGTCCCGCCCACCCTCCTTGTTTTTGTTTTTGTTTTGGTGTTAATCTTAGTGGCCTTGATACTGCCCGTCCCTCTTGTAAATTTGTGTTTGGATACTCCTTCTGGGCCCATCTCATTTGCTCACTCAAATGAGTGCAGTGAGATCATATTCTGATTTCAGGCACTCCTACTGTGTACAAAGAGAGCATCTGGGAAACAGAAAAAAAATTAAGCTTGTTTCCTGCCTTTCCTGTTAAGTGGTATAGACTATTTGTAGGCTTCTGAGCCCCCAAGCCCTTCTGTGTTGGAGGGAAGCCTTCTAGCTTAGTTTTTTTTTCTTATAACTAGCCAGTTTTCTAGTTTCAGCACTCAAATCTGTTTCTTTGATCTCAGCACTTGTTCAGAAAAAAAAATCATCTGCTTTTACTCTACTTGTGTTTCTACCTACTTTATTTTACTTTTGCATCATCTTAAAAGTACTCGATTGTATTTATTACTGCTTGGTGTAACTAATTCTAAGCCTTTTGGTTTAAACACTTGGACTTCGGACCAGTGGTTTTGCAATGAGAGGGTTTGTGGTCTGCACTGTAGTGGCAGAACAGGTAGCTTACATCCTTCTAGGTTGGGAACTGCTGATTGAGGGTTCAGTGTCTGTTATTCTAAAAGTGTATTAATTCTGGTTTAAGCACTTGGGCTTTCAGGCCAGTTATTTTACATTAAGAGGGTTCGTGTTCTGCATTCTTGTGGGAGGAGATGCTGGACTCTGCCCTTCTGAGCTGGGAATTTCTGGTTAAAGGCTTATAGTGCATGCATATCTGAACTGCTTCTTACTGAAGTTGGTGCGCCTTGTTTGCTGTGGCATAGACTGGATTTGGGCCTGCTGGATCTAGCTTTGTTTGTGTAACTTGAGCACTAATCCAGGCATTCTCAAAAGTATTCAATTGTATTTATTACTGCTTAGTAGTAACTTGATTAAAGTGTAGCTATCATTCTAAGTCTTTTGGATTAAGCACTTGGGCTTCAGACTAGTTGTTTTACATTAGGAAGGTTTGTGGCATGCACTGTGGTGGCAGGACAGGTAGCTTTCATCCTTCTAAGTTGGGAACTGCTGATTGAGAGCGCAGTTATTCTTAAAGTGTATTAGTTCTGGTTTAAGCACTTGGGCTTCAGGCCAGTTATTTTACATTAAGAAGGTTCGTGGTCTGCACTCTTGTGGGAGAAGAGGCTGGACTCTGCCCTTCTGAGCTGGGAATTTCTGGTTAAAGGTTTATAGTGCCTGAATATTTGAACTGTATCTTACTGAAATTGGAACACCTTGTTTGCTGTAGCATAGACTAGATCCAGGCCTGCTGAATCTAGCTTTGTTTATATGCTTGTTGTTTGTTTGCTTGTTATTTCCCTGGAACGCTAATTCCACCTAATACACGGCTTCTCAGCGCTTCTGTGGATCACTAGTGATATCTGCATTGCTTACTGTACTTATTTCCTTGTTTCACTTGAAAGAAAGTTACTGTTTGTTGTTTTTGCATTTAAGTTGCCTGTAACACATTGCACTTAAGTTACCTGGCACTTGCTCACTAAAGCAATTATATAAGTCATCACTAAAAATTAAAAGCACTAAACCCTCACTCCCCACTGGTCCTTGTTTTCAATTATTAAGGAATTCCCAATATTATTCTAGCATGTCCAAAGGTCAGTTGTCAATTCCTCTCTGGTCCAGCTGGTGAATCTGGGAATCTTGAGGCAATGTTACAACTGCCTCATGTACACAGACAACCCTCTCCTCCTCCCAACAAATTCCAACACATGTGAGAGATGCAACCATATAGCCAAACTGGAGGCTAAGCTCTCTCAACTCAGTACTGGCATAACCAGTCAGGAGGAGAAGGAAACCACACTCACTACAATTCCAGTCTCACATAGACCTACCACGACAGCAAACCAAACACATAATCACACAAAAACATACTTGGAGGATCTAAATAAAGATCTGCCTAAGCAGCAGAGACCTCCAAAGCAGACACTCAAGCAACCACTACCCCAAAACAAAACACGTGCAACACATATCTCACAAAGCTAGTGTGCTGAACAGTCACAGCCCTTAAGACTAAACAACACACCTGATACACTTGTAATAGGTGACTCTATCGTCAGGCACACTGACGTCCCGCTCACCAGGCTGAACAAGGAGAGGGTCACGGTGAGTAGCCTGTCGGGCGCTAGGATCCGCCACATAACACAAGCACTCAGGTCACTCCAAGGCAAGTACAAATATGACTCAGTCATTGTCCATGCTGGTGTAAATGACTTGAGATGTACCTCCCTGGACTACATGAAAAGAGACATAAAGGAGCTCTCTGAGCATGTAGCCCAGGCTGGTATGACCCTGACCTTGAGTAGCATCTTACCCTCACCAAGAATGATGCCACAATATGAAGACAAGATGATCAATTTCAACAATTGGCTTAAGTACTGGTGTCATTCAAAGGGGATCCAATGCCTGTCAGCTTGGGATGATATGCTTGACAAGCCACGATGCTTCGCTAGGGACGGCTTGCACCTATCACCCATGGGCTTTCGGATATTGGCAAAGGTTCTTGCTACCCCCATAGTGCCTTTTCTAGGCAAGGCTCAAAAGACAAACGCACCTCCATAGGTATCACAAGGGATAAGAAACTAAGAGTAATGCTACTCAACGCCAGAAGTCTAAACCTCAAGATGCATGCACTCAAAACTCTCCTTAGCATGGAGAACATCAATATCTGTGCAGTAACAGAAACCTGGTTCAGGGCTCCCAAGAGCACCCCAGCACTACCAGGTTATACCTCATACCATGCTTTTCGGCCCCAAAACTTGGACTGAACCACAAAAGGAGGGGGAGTATCGATATTCATCAAAGATACCCACACCTCTAGGTTGGTGGCAAAGCATGAAGCATCAGAGACTATCCATGTGCAACTAACAGTGGGTAAAACTGCCTTCCAGTTTATAGCCTGCTACAGACCACCCTCCCAAACCCAGGAACCCCACTCGGCCTTCCTGAGAACACTGGAAAATATGAAGGTCTCTCCAAATAACATTATATTGGGCGACTTCAACTACCCAAACATAGACTGGGAGCATTACTCTAGCTCCAACACCCTTGCCCAAAGGTTCCTAGAATTTATAAACTCAAATGCTATGGAACAACTTGTTACCACTCCCACAAGAGGGGAAAACATACTGGACCTGATCATCACCAACATGGGGACTCTATGCTCCAGACCAGAAGTGTATCCCTCACTGGTAAGATCAGACCATAAACTAATCTCACTGGATATTCACATCCTGACCCCACCCCCTGCCCAGAAAACCACAGTGCAAAACTTCTCTAAAGCGAATTTCACACTCCTCAAAACCGAGGTGGAATCCTTCAAAGCCCCCGGGCCTGTGGAAAATACAGCCCAGACCGCAGAATCCTTTATAAACGCATTCTATGAACACCTTCAGGAATGCATGGATCATGCGATCCCAAATAAAACCAAGACCCAATCCTCCAAAGGCAGACGTCCTGTCTGGTGGACCCCAGCCATAAACAAACTATACAATAGAAGGAGGAAGCTACTAAATGATAGAGCAAAATCCCAAAACGGGAAGGCATCACTGATCAGTATTAGCAAAAAACTACGGGCACTCATAAATTTGTCTAAGGCCAGCTTCGAGAGAAAAATTGCACAGGACACTAAGGATAATCACAAGGCTTTCTTTAGTTATGTTAGGAACCTGGGTGGTAATTCCCAGATATGCTCAGAATTAGTCCAAAATGACAAAAAATACACTGAACCCACAGACATTGCCAACATCCTAGCTCACAGGTTCAGCGCAAACTCCCCCCCCACCAAAAGGGCAAATATCTATCCCAGCAGAGTTCTGCCCCCCTGACATCTCAGATGCTCAGGTAAGAGCCACCCTCTCCAAAGCAAAAAACACAGCATCAATGGGACCAGACGGTGTCCCAGGCTGCATCCTACATGAACTCCAAGAAGAGCTAAACCCAAACATAAAACTACTGTTCAATCTCAGCCTTACTACAGGATATGTGCCCAAAGAGTGGCGTACAGCAACAGTGGTCCCTCTCCATAAAGGTGGTGCCTCAAAGGATCCTGGAAACTATCGCCTCATAAGCCTGACTAGCTTGGTCTGCAAAGCTATAGAAAGGATCATCATGGACCTCATAAATAAAGATATTGGGGACATACAGACACTGGATCCTACCCAGTTAGGCTTTGTTAAGGGCAGATCCTGCCTCTTATACCTGGTTGATTTCTTTGAAACAGTCACCAAGGCCATTGACGAGGGGAAGGTGGTCCACACAGCCTACCTGGACCTCGCAAAAGCCTTCGATACAATACCCCCCTCTGGCATTATAGATAAGCTCACCAGCTTAAATATAAACCCCTATGTCACTAGATGGATTGCAAACTGGCTCAAGGACAGAACCCACATGGTTAGAATTGCTGGAGCCATGTCAGACTCCAAACCAGTTACAAGTGGTGTCCCACAAGGCTCAGTCCTGGGACCTCTCTTGTTCGGTATATATTTCTCGGAGGTACAGGCCAACATGGAAGGATTGTGGCTGACCAAGTTCGCAGATGACTGCAAACTGGGCTCCATAATCGACTCTCCAGCTGACACAAGCATCCTCCAAAAGGGCCTCATATAAACAGACAACTGGTGCCAGAGCCATGGCCTCAAGCTAAATGCCAAAAAGTATATAGTCATCCCCTTTGGCAAAAACAAAGTGCCCACAAATTACCACATAGGTGGTAATCCATTAAGTACAGAAGAAGTAATTAGGGACCTGGCGACCCAAGTTGATAGCAATCTCTCATTTGACAACCACGTGGCCAAAGTGGTTAGAAAAACATTTTATATAGCCCACCTAATCATGAAGGGATTCACATCTAGATCAGGGGAGGTCATCGTGCCTCTTTACTCATCCCTCATCAGGCCCATAATTGAGTACAATACCCCTTTTGGGATGTACCTTACCAGACACCTGTAGCAACTGGAAACACCCCAAAAGTACCTCACCAAGAGGATGAAAGGGCTCAAACAGATGCCATATGCTGCCTGGTTAAAGAAACTCCAGCTCGACTCAGTGGCATACCGCCTGTTCAGAGGCGATCTGTGCCTGACGTATAAAGCCATGTCCAACCCGGAATTAATGGACATGCTGCACCTCAGAAAATCCAAATCCCATCGAGCTACGCGCTCGAGAGACTTGAACCTCAGCACTGAAATAAATAGGACATGCTGGAGGGACAAATTCATAACCCAGAGGCTCCCTTCACTCTGGAATAAAACCCCAGTCCAGGTTAGGCAGAGTCGCTCATTGACTCTCTTCAAGAGGAATCTTGATGAGGGGATGGGAGATCGTAGGTTTACCCCGGGTATCACTTCTGTGTCACTGTTAAACAGAGGCACAGTATACTAACCTCGAAAAAGGGCATAGCAAAATAAATTTAAAATGGGTGGCGAAAGCCAAACACATTCTGGCTAGGCTTATAAATGCCCTAGGGGAGATAGCCTAGTATGAACCTATGAACCTATGAACATGTACTGCGTATAACGGAGTTGTGTATGTCGTGTGCATGTGTATTGACTGCCTATCCAATGTCCACTATAGTGTAGCCACCATTGTTTGGGATGCTCTGTGTATTGCATGTGTTTGAGCCAGCCACTCATGTTACTGAGATGTGCATAGTCTGACAGCAAACATGCACAGCATGCATTATGCGTAGGTGTGTTACATGTGTACATGGCCTACACCTCACCTATGACATGCACATTTTATTAGCAATATTAAATGTAGCACACACTCACCAGCATGGGTCTGCTGCCTTGCTGTCACACCAGAGGGACCTACAAGGATATGAAACAGTTTGTTAGTGGCAACAACTGTGGCATTACTACTGTGGGTTTGCAATCTTACAGTAGCACAATGGTTGACAGTCACCGGCCTACACATCATGTTTCACATTATCAGTATTGAACAACACCAGGCTCCACATTGTCTAACTACACAGTACACATCTCACATATGTATGATCTAACAATAGAGGTAACAGTAGTCTACAGATATGCCATCTTACCTGCACGCTCCATGTGAACTCGCTGGGGGGCTCTGGCCTCCATGATGATGCATGTGTGCTGTTGTTGTTGGCCGGGAGCTCACAGGCTCAGGAGCAGCTCCTCCACTCTAGTGAGGGGGGTGGGTGGCAACCCCACCACCTGTGGCAAGTTGTTGCCTATGGACATCAGACGCACGCTGCTGGACATGTCTAAGTAAATTACTGCAGTGATGTTGTTCCTGCTCATAAGTCCGGTTATGCATGCCTATGTCATTTATCCTATGGATAACATCTTGCCATAGCACAATCTGCTCATGCTGGTCCTGGCTGGTTCTTGAAAATAGCAGGGTGTACTGTTGGATGAGACAGTTGGTTAGTATCTCATCCTCTGCACGGCTATAGGCAGGATTGCGATGGTGGGACATGACCCTGGAAGACAATAAAACAATATGTGTGAGCAAGTCATGTGGCACACTTAACATTCTACAGTACAGATATCACTGAACTGCCAAAAATAGCAAACTATTGTCTGTCAGAAGATACACACTTTCAATGCCACATATCAGTGCTCAACCCACAACTGCCTGACACTGCCTGACATGTGCTATATATTAAAACATTTTCTGCACAGCAACAAAGATAAACCACTATGTAAGACTATGCAACAGTACATGGCACACTGTATGCGACACAATGCACCACCTAGCCACAGGAGGTATATATCCAGCTAATGCATAATGAAATATGTAATCCATTGCAATGCTTGTAAAGTCCAGTTACAGTATTACCAGTATACCACAGTAGTTGTTGATGGAAAACCCCTGCCTACAATATGTGCACATTCGTGAATATAGGAGGCATACTGCTGTACTAGACTATACATGTTGCTAGATACCCACTTATATCCTGTAACACACATATGACCAAGGGCATGTTACAGGCATACCCACACAAACACATCAGACATACATACAGGACACAGAGGTATGGCAACCCAGATGAGCTTTATGTGTGTACCATAGAGTACTGTGTGTCAGTACTTACAAACCCTTATGCCTGAGGTATGTAATCTGTGAGGACTACAGGGAACACACAAAACAGTGTTTCTAAGCAATGTGGACATACACCATACTGTGCTGTTTAGGCCTACAGCTTCAGGTAGTACTACAGTTCATACAGGGGTTTGATTCACCAGCAGTACCAATCAACGAGCATACATGCACTGCTTTATCCTCCAGTGGCACACCCCAGTTAACACAAAGGGACTACGTCAGACCATATGCCATACTGCTTTTTCTGGCTAGCAATAGCATACACATCTTTTGCTGGGATCAGAGCTAGGACACATAATACCATGACAGAAACAGTTTCCCACTAAGCTATCCGATATATACACAACTGTGACACATTCACCAACACATTCACCATCACACTCAGTCAACCTCACATAGCAATTATTGCAACAAGTACATGTGGGTGTGTATTGGTTCATAGGTAGGTTATAGGCTATTGGCCCTAGGACCTATAGAAGCCTAGCCAGACAGTACCCTGGCCTTTGACACCCAACTAATTTAGTTTCATGTGTCCCTGTCAAGCAGAGCCACAGAGGTGATTCCCAGGGTGTATTTCCTATCTCCCATGCAATCATCAAGACTAGTCATGACAAGTGCTACTGAGGAACTTTGTTTGCTATTGATAGGTAGTATGTTGCAGACTATGGGATGTCTCTGAGATAGGAATCTATCCCTCCAGCATGTTCTGTCTATTGAGGTGACAAGGTTTAGGTCCCTAGAGTGTGTAGCTCATAGGGATAGTGATCTGTTTACGTGGAGCATGTCCAACAGCTCTAGGTTTGACATAGCTTTGTATGTTAGGCAGAGGTCACCTCTGGGTTGCTGGTATGCAACACAGTCTAGCTGTGGTTTTGTGAGATGGCCTGCATAGCGCACTTGTTTGAGGACAGTATTACTCTTTGTGAGGTATGTCTGTGGCCTTTCCAGTTGCTGTAGATGACTTGTGAGGTACATACCAGAAGGGGCATTGTACTCTATAATGGGTTTTGTGAGTGATGAGTAGAGGGGAACACTGACCTCTTTTTCCCTGTATGACACAGCTTTTGTGATGAGGTGTGCCATGTAGACAGATTACATGGCTAGTGTGGCACTGTGATTATCAAGGGTGACACTACTGTCCACCTGTGTCCCATGGTCTCTTATCACACTTTCGGTGTTAAGTCGACTACCACCAATGTGGTAGTTCATGGGTACAGAGTTTTTAGCAAAAGGCATGCAAATGAATTTCAGACATTGAACTTGAGGCCATGGCTTTGTCACCAGGCATCTGTCGCAGTAAATATGACTCTGTCTCTCCCTCTCTATATATATATACATATATATATATATATATATATATATATATATATATATATATATATATATATATATATATATACACATATATATATATAGATATATATATACATATATATATCTATATATATATATATATATATATATATATATGTATATATACACATACATATAAACATCCATTGGTGTACATATAGATATACATATAGGCACATATACAGTCCACTTTTCATGGTGGGAATATCAATTATGCAAAGTATGTGAGGTATACAGTTATGTAATGATATTGCACAGTCTTGTGCGAAATGCATTGAAGGTGTTCTCAGCCCATGTGGCTTTAGCAGGCCTCACTGCCTGCAACACTGCAAACATAACAAATCACACCCACAGCGTTTAACCCCCACATGTCATATACCAGCAAACAGCCATTGTCCACTCTACTGTACAGAACACAGATGACATGGTTCAGATGTTTGACATTTTATGCTGAGATACATATATCACAGTTATGTCCCACTGCACACAGCTACACAATGATTTGTCCATGGCAGTAGTTATGCAGGGCATCTATGCATAGATACGTACTGCTGTCACATATTGATGTTTCAAAGTATGTAGAGTAGCCTTCAAATACATCTACTACATGCCAGTAAATACATATCTGTTACATACCTTTCCTTTGTATGTGTTTGCAGTTTTCAGTTTGCTGTATCTTTGGCTTGATTTGAATATTTTTTTTTTATTTTTTTTACTTATTATTTGTTATTTTTTTTCCACTGGTGTGGGTGGGGGTGTGCATCTCTTTCTCTCTCTCTCTCTCTGTCTCTGTATCTGTATCTGTCTCACTCTCTCTCTCTCTCTCTCTCAGCGTCTGCAATGGGATGATTGCATGTGTGGCCAGCAAGTACAGCCTGCTTTTATAGGTATCTGCACATGTGCATGTGATGGCCTCTGCACCAATTGGTGGCCACCATTTGGTAATTGCATGCAGCCTGCTGTGTGGTAATTGCAGTACTCACTGTCATAGCAACCCAATGCTATAAATTGCTATGTCAGGTAGGCGTAGGCCTTTCAGCTTTCCAAAGTGGGGCCCATTCTTGTTTGCTGTGAACACCATTGTGTAAGTCAGAAGGTTGGTATACTTCTTATATCTGAAGCTAGGGGTGTAGCCAGTGATTTAAATGTTGTACTCAGACCTGAATGTTGCCACTTCCACTACACAGTTGTCAGTGTAGAATTGTACTCACCCCTACAAATGCTAACACAAGATACATGGGTGTATGTAGTTTCTTTTCTACTTATACAATTAACTGTCATACAGAAGTAGTTATTGAGATGTATTCATTTGGCACATGAACTGTTTGTGAACTGCTATACTGTGAATATTAATTTACTCACTTTTGAACAGTTTCTGCTTTTTTAGTGTTTACATTAGCACAGGCTGCTCAAGAAAACTGGACAAATTCCAGTACTGAGTATGCCTACCTACATCCTTGGTAGACCCTGAACACACAGGTTTATTGTACATTTGGATAGGGGTGCAGAAGGACAGAGAGCATTATGTATTAATGTGTGAACTTTATCTTGCTGGACTTAAAGGGTTGCTGTGTACCTGTTAGTTTACCAAGGCAGGTAGTCTGCGTAGCTCCCAACTGTGGACTTATCCAGATGGTAGCCAGAGGTTAGCCTGTTATTCGTTGTCTGTGCACCACACCAGTCTTTTCAGCACTGCAACAATGGCATTGCCACAGTTGGTTGCTACCAGTACATGGCTACATCCCTTAGTATTTCAGTGTTGTACTCCTACATAAGTGTATGCTTCTGGAACTCCTTCCAAAGCTACTTGCACAGTGTGTAACAGCAGAATAGATGATATGCCTGTGTGTTTCTGCCTCTGCCAGGCCTCTCAAACACTCAGGTACATATTTGAACAGACTCAGGGAAAAGTAGGTAGAAGTGAGGTACACCCTTACAATATTACAGACATTAAGTTGAGACTTTGAGATAACCAGAGCATATGGTTTAATACACATTTCCTGAAGTACAAGCGGTGTCTAACTCTTACTTATTGTCATTATTCATGAAGTGTAATTCACCATCTTTCTGCCTAACGTCAACGTCTTATCCAACCATCTTGCTTGCAATAGGATGTATCCCCCCCTTCCCTTCCCCTCCCCCCCTTTAGTCATTGATTTGTTGCACATATAGCATATTTGTATTAGTATTATCCAATGATCATTGTGCACATAATCAAATGTCCACGACCATAGAGCTGAATTATATTTTGCATAGTCTCCTTAATTCCTGTCCTAGAATAGGCATTTTGCCCACTTGCTTAATATAGGCATCTTTTATTTGTTTTTGTATTTATATTTGAAATATGTATTCAAATATATGTTAGATATTGTTTTTATTATTTATTATAGAGGCTTAGTATGATTTTTTGAACTTGGAAAGACAAAGGACAATTTTCTTGACGTTTTAAGCTAATTTTAGTGTGTTAAAATGTTTTATTAAGGGAGTACAAGTTAAATTGAGCAAATTTATTTATAAACTAATTATTCTCTGAACAGGAGGTTTAGTATTTAATATATAAAGGAAATATTATTGAAAATGTATGCTATTTAAGAAGCTTTATAGCTGTTTATGACGCTGCTCTCCCTTTAACTTTTAGTGTTCAGTTGTCTTAATTGGTTAATTAATTGATATGTGCAATTGAATGATTGAAGTGTTTTTTTGTATTTAAAGGGTGATATTTTTTCACTTTAATATAACCTGATGAAGTGCACCGGGATGGTGCGTGAAAGCGCTTGTTTTTCTTTTTACAACAATAATTAAATCGTGGATTTCAAGCCGTGGTGGTTCCTTGCAGTCTTTCTTCACTTTCCTAGCCTTGGCTTCTACGTTGGAAGGAACCTTTGAATGGTCGGCGTTTGCTTGCTGCTGATACTACTTACTTTCTTGTTTCTTTGCTTATCTGACCATTACACAATGGATCTACCTAATATTGAGTTGGACTACAATCCAACAGGTACAGGCGGTACCGATAGCTGGAATAGTCTATTCCACCAACGAGACAATCCTCTGCTTAACCTTGACATACAGAGTAAGACTTCCAATATGGTTACCAATAACATAGAGAACTTACAAGAGCTCTATGTGTCGCTGAGAGCCTTGGAGAATGATTTATACAAACTTCATAGGCTCATTTGGCAAAGAAGGCATATGGAAGTGTGCCTTCATTTCAAGGTAATTCCGCGTGGCATGCGTGTTTTATGCATGTCAAGCTATGGGGATAGCCATCCCGAATTGTTACGGAGATGGCAGCAGTTAAACATTAAGTTTGGCACCAAATATATACATCTACTAATAGACTATTTCTCCCCTATAGAAGCGGAATTGGTCGCTAAAGTGGAGGAGCAATACAACTGTTTAAATATGAATTATCAAAGTGAGTTTTCTGTCTCCAAAGTTAATGGTACATGTAGGCAGCTTATGCAGTATAGCAATAGGCTTGAACAAATCAAGCTTAAAAAATTGCGACGGGACTGTCAGGATTTTCAGATGGGCCGTATTTTTATTTGGCCGAGAGAAAATGGGCGTGAACCGGAGCATATGCATACCTCAAATACATCATTGAAATCTACAACTGAGTGTGCCATACATACTGATCATTTGGTTGAACCCCTTATGCATAATGAATCTTCAACTGATATGTCGAACAGTGGGTCACCATCTACTACTGCTTCTATTCCATGTAACCAACAATGTTTACCATCTAAAGAAGGACTGGGGGCAAGACCAAAAACTGGGACAGCTACTGACTCTCATATGCTTCCTGCACCTTTAAACTTCCCGCTGCCCTACAAAAGCAGAGCGCAGGCGCGCTCAACCAGCAGAGGCAGAGGGAAGAGAAAGATATCGGGGGAAACACCGGAGCCAAGGAGAAAGGCCAGGAACTAAATAACTGGTTATTTTTTAACCTAACCTCTAGAGCTTTCACTGATGATGAGCAATTAATTTTGAACAAAGGATTGTCTTTTATCCCTTCCAAGGGGAGCACTCTTTCTGATACTTTAATAGCAGTACGCCTTTTTGCGAGGAAGGTGTCTCTTAAGGTACTGTTTACTCATTCTATCAATAATGATTTGACATATGAATCGCAAGTGTATAAAAGAAAAAGCGGCTTCATGCCACCTATGCCTCAACTAGTTGATTGTTTTATACGCTCGTGCGAGCGTGACTTTTATTTATATTATAAAGAGCGTAAGCATAAGGATGTCTATGTGAATTTGAATTATGAACAAAAATGTTGTTTGGACAGTCTTTGTAAGGATGATGGCATTGTATTTAAATCAGCAGATAAAGGTGGAGGGGTGGTTGCTATGGACACTAGTCTATATATTGAATTAATGCTAAGAATGCTAAGTGATCAAACAGCATATAAATTGATTGATAAATCTAGAGTGGACTCTTTAATAAGAAATGTACACGATACCATCTATGATATGTTAATGACTAGATGTATTGATAAGTCATTATATGAATTTCTGATAATAGATTCTCCTCTGACTCCATTAATTAAAGGTCTTCCTAAAATACACAAAGGGGAAGATCCACCTCCCCTACGCCCCATAGTTTCCGGTAGACACTGGGTGACGGAAAATGCATCTATTTATATACAGTCCAAAATAGGGCCCTTGGTTCATTCCATCCCCACCATTTTAAAAGATACATATGGGCTTCTGTTAGATCTAGAGCATGATGTATTCAGAAAAAACATGCGGCATGACACCTTAATGGTAACTCTAGACATTAAAAATCTATTCACAAGTATCCCCAATGACTTTGGCCTTGATGCTATAAGATCATGTTTACTCGAATATAGCACCATGAGTAATAACGACCAAATGGTGATTTGCGGCCTTTTGGATCTTGTGCTGAACAATAACATCTTTTTGTTCAATGATTCTGTTTATGCACAAACATGGGGAGTGGCCATGGGCACTCCCTGTGCTAATGCTTATGCTAATTTGGCCATTCATCAATGGGAGAAGGAGTTAATTTTTAATGATGGAAGATTCAAGAATATCATCTTGTATAGATGGTTTGTGGACGATATTATATTGTTTTGGAACAGTGGTGAGAATTCGTTGCATGAATTCATAGCATACATGGAGTCCACTACCTCTTTTTTGAGTTTCACCTATGAATTCTCTGGATCTAGAGTGAACTTTTTAGATATTACCATCACTAAGGATACTAACAACACCATTATAACCTCATTGTATAGGAAGCCATGCTGGAGAAATAGTATCTTACATTTCGACAGCATGCACCCCCGTTATATTTTTCGGAACATCATAAAAGGTCAAATGTCTAGAATATCGAAGCTTTGTAGTAATGAGATTGATGCCTTGAGGCTCATAGATTTTCAGAAAAATTGTTTTATAAATAGAGGATATCCATTAAACTTAGTGAATGGGCCAATAGGGACGTCACTGGAAGTTTCTATGCATAGAAGAGGAAGAATATATAATAATTATATTGATCGAAATAAAACACAGTTAGCTTTTGGACTCAAATATACAAATGATATAGATAATGTCATGTCGATTATAAAGAATAATTGGAAAATCTTACTTCTTGACCCCGGGCTATCACGGATAGTGGGTGCTAAGCCTATTTTTAGGTTTAGCAATAGTCCAAATCTCAAGAAACTATTATGTAAAGAAAAAATGGACCATAAAGAGTTGGACATCAGAGCAAGATATAAAAAGGGCACATATCCATGTAAAAATGCTGTATATGTGAATATATATCTACAGTTCAAACTTTTGAAGCTCCTTATATAAATATAGCATTTGAACCAATGTTTTATGCTACATGTGACACTCGGAGTGTTATTTATCTAGCCACATGTAACTCATGTGAAGCCTACTATGTTGGGATGACATCACATAGATTTAAAGACCGTGTTTACAATCACGTGTATGATATTAGGAAGGGGAACCTTACTAACGTACTGGCCAAGCACTGTCAATCATTTTCACAGCATGGGTTCAGTTTCAGGGTGATTCAAATAGTGAATCAGAACAAAAGAGAAGGAGATCATATAGGTACACTTGAATTGCATGAACTCAAATGGATATTAAATCTTAGAGCTCACATAGAACCGGGCCTAAATTCTGCTCTCAGTATTAGACCGGCGCTTCTAGGATCCATATGATGCTATTTTAATAGCACCGATCACCACCCTTATCCAACCATCTTGCTTGCAATAGGATGTATTCCCCCCCTTCCCTTCCCTTCCCCCCCCTTTAGTCATTGATTTGTTGCACATATAGCATATTTGTATTAGTATTATCCAATGATCATTGTGCACATAATCAAATGTCCACGACCATAGAGCTGAATTATATTTTGCATAGTCTCCTTAATACCTGTCCTAGAATAGGCATTTTGCCCACTTGCTTAATATAGGCATCTTTTATTTGTTTTTGTATTTATATTTGAAATATGTATTCAAATATATGTTAGATATTGTTTTTATTATTTATTATAGAGGCTTAGTATGATTTTTTGAACTTGGAAAGACAAAGGACAATTTTCTTGACGTTTTAAGCTAATTTTAGTGTGTTAAAAATGTTTTATTAAGGGAGTACAAGTTACATTGAGCAAATTTATTTATAAACTAATTATTCTCTGAACAGGAGGTTTAGTATTTAATATATAAAGGAAATATTATTGAAAATGTATGCTATTTAAGAAGCTTTATAGCTGTTTATGATGCTGCTCTCCCTTTAACTTTTAGTGTTCAGTTGTCTTAATTGGTTAATTAATTGATATGTGCAATTGAATGATTGAAGTGGTTTTTTGTATTTTAAAGGGTGATATTTTTTCACTTGAATATAACCTGATGAAGCGCACCGGGATGGTGCGTGAAAGTGCTTGTTTTTCTTTTTACAACAATAATTAAATCGTGGATTTCAAGCCGTGGTGGTTCCTTGCAGTCTTTCTTCACATGAACTGTTTGTGAACTGCTATACTGTGAATATTAATTTACTCACTTTTGAACAGTTTCTGCTTTTTTAGTGTTTACATTAGCACAGGCTGCTCAAGAAAACTGGACAAATTCCAGTACTGAGTATGCCTACCTACATCCTTGGTAGACCCTGAACACACAGGTTTATTGTACATTTGGATAGGGGTGCAGAAGGACAGAGAGCATTATGTATTAATGTGTGAACTTTATCTTGCTGGACTTAAAGGGTTGCTGTGTACCTGTTAGTTTACCAAGGCAGGTAGTCTGCGTAGCTCCCAACTGTGGACTTATCCAGATGGTAGCCAGAGGTTAGCCTGTTATTCGTTGTCTGTGCACCACACCAGTCTTTTCAGCACTGCAACAATGGCATTGTCACAGTTGGTTGCTACCAGTACATGGCTACATCCCTTAGTATTTCAGTGTTGTACTCCTACATAAGTGTATGCTTCTGGAACTCCTTCCAAAGCTATTTGCACAGTGTGTAACAGCAGAATAGATGATATGCCTGTGTGTTTCTGCCTCTGCCAGGCCTCTCAAACACTCAGGTACATATTTGAACAGACTCAGGGAAAAGTAGGTAGAAGTGAGGTACACCCTTACAATATTAGAGACATTAAGTTGAGACTTTGAGATAACCAGAGCATATGGTTTAATACACATTTCCTGAAGTACAAGCGGTGTCTAACTCTTACTTATTGTCATTATTCATTAAGTGTAATTCACCATCTTTCTGCCTAACGTCAGAAGCTTTCAGAGGGATTCAGAGGGGCACAGCTAAAACCTGTCTCAAAATCAGGTACATGCCTGAAAATTTGTCACACTTGGGAAGTATGGCCTCTGCCCTAATCAGATATGCTTGTGTTTGTCCTGCTATTATACTGTGTGGAGGTTGTAAAGTGCTGCTGTAAATTATTTCCTGCTAGAATGGCTGGTTCTCTTTTCACAGTCATGTAATGCAATTCCACAAGAACTGCTGGTAAAGATCCACAGAACAGGATTTGTGTTATGGCATTCCTATTTGTCCTTTACATTCATTCATTCTGATACATGATATATTGATTTCAGCACCAATTTGTTGTATGTTTACCATGGCTCAGTGGTACTTCATGCAGTCTAGTGTGTACAAGGTCCGGGATTCGAGACTGACAGAGGTATTTTATTTTGCTGCTGAGCAGAACAAGGGCCCTGACATAGAGTGACTAAGGCACTTTTAAGCAGTTGTAAGCGGGTTTGTGTGGGTTTGCGCGATGCTTAGCTAAGTGCACACAAGCACACACAGGCGCACACTTGCACAAACCCGCTAACTACTGCTTAAAAGTGCTTACTCACGCTAACCCCCGTGCTCATTTCTTTGAAAGAAAAGAAAATGGGGAGATAGGAAAGTGGTGAAAAAGGGGTACAAAGAGGAGAAGACAGTAGGGAATACAGCTCGGGATGTGCAGGACGGGTGTAGGGAAGTCCCATAGCTGCCCATTTCTTTAACAGCAACAGCTGTGCATATGCAATAAATTTGGAGGGAAATATGAAACCTTCAACCCCTGTGAGAGGGGTGAGGACAACAAAGTATGTTGTACTGCCAATTAAATATCAGTTTATGTGTCCAGCGAACATGTGTGCAAAATGGGCAGCTATGTATGGGGCGTAATTTCTTTTTTGGTAGCAGAATGCCTTTTGTTTTTTTCAGGTGAGAGTGGAATGTGGGGTATGGGAAGTAGGTATATTTGGGGAAGTAGGTTGGGGAGGTAAACAGACAAGACAAACAAGATGCATACAGGGGCGGAATATGACACATGTGGTGGGAGAACACAATTGACGAGGAAGGATGTTTGGAAATCGCAAGCCCATGAGCCCACAGATAGCAACAGTGGAACTGAGATCCCCACCCATGGGCAGTCACCACTGCACCTTCACAGCCCAGAAGGTGGCTGTGCTGGTGGCTGCATAGGAGGGGCAGGCTCACCCGTGAGTCGCGCCACTTGTGGCTCAAGCTGGTGTAGGGGATCAGTGACAGAACACTCGATCTCCTTACGCACCACAGGCCGGACCATTCGGAGGGTGATAGGTGGCTCTCCTTCACCCACGATTGCATGGGGGGGTGAGCCCCATCCCCTGCAGTGCTTCCACCTGAAGGTGGCACAGGGCCAATGGAGGAGGGGGCCCCAGGCTGAGCACCGGACCTTCTGGTGCCAGGTGCCATTGCCAGCTGAGGCGGGACAGGTGGGTCCGCTGGGACCGGCCTTCCCATACGTTCTACGTTTAGGAGGATTTAATGAAAATATGGGTTAGTAACAGTCAACAGCATTCCCAATTAGTTATAACAGCATGCAGAAGTGTTCCCATTAACCCAACACACCAGAGTTCCAACAGTTAAACAGCAAGCATGACACGTGCATATATGGGACAACAGTGGATATTACAACAGCATGCAGGTTTAATTGATGGCAACAGGCCACCAATATTGTGGTATTTGAACAGGGCACATGCATCAAAATAAATGCAGATATTTATAAAACAATAGGACATATGTCCCAACAAATGTTTTGAGATTAGACATACCTATTGAGGTGTGGAATTGCATTTTTATGCACATACAGTAGGGTGGAAAATGATAGCTACATTAACAACTTATATAGCCTTCTAGTTTACACTACATTCCTATTGACTGCAGTTATATGTCCCCTACATGTATTATTACACTACACATTTGTCCTTAGATCGTGAATTGGGTTTTTCTAGATCTTTATATACATGGGCTGTATCTGACATACAAACTGTCCAGGATGCAGATGTTACTGCTACATATTTTGTGAGTTGCTCAGACACAGTACTGCTGAGATGTACACTGACAGCTCTACTTTCATATACTTATCTAGATATGTGTAGGTGAAATTATCAGTTATATGTTAACAGCTCCCTACATTTCTGCCAGCACAATGACATTTCTGGGGAACACAATACCAAGCTACTCATGTGCCAGATTAACCTGTACATGCTGGGCATGAACCAACAGTTGAGGACTGTGAATATGCTTAAAAGCTACTGGCACTCCCTTCATCCACTTTATATGGGCCTACCCAACTGTGTGTTAACAGCACTTAATACAACAGTACTATTTTTATAATGCAAGAATACAACAACATATCAAAGAAAATGACACAGACACACTCCAGGAATTATACCTTTATTAAAGACTTAAAGGACTTTTCTAGAGGTTCTGTCATTTATTTTATATGACAGTACATGCAGAATAATTATTAGAGAATTATTATACCTTTATTTATTGTGTTTAAACACATTTTCATGCTCTCTCATTTAGTTTAAATAACAGCACATGCAGAATACTTACTAACCTGCCTGGTGGTGCAGCCTTAGCAGCCTATCTGCATAGGCTTGCTGATTCGCAGCACGGACGCCTGCAGCTGTGAAGTAATTGAAGTGATATTGAGACATACCTATCCATAGTATACACTAGAATAGCAATTCTTACATGCTTAATTCCATGGCTACTTACTCAGTACTGGGACATTTGGCATCCCACAGGCCTCCTGGATCCACTGGTCCAGTTGATCTGCCTTGCATCTTCTCAGGTCTGCAGGGTGGTGTCTGACCTGCTCACCAGTCTGAGAGACGCCTGTGCCACTGGTGTGTTCATGAGCTAGACAGTCCCAGGCTTCCGCTTTGTATTGGTTGCCCTGGTACTGGCCCCGCAGGAGTCTATCCTCATGATGGTGGACAAGGAGCCAAACCATAACGTTTGACTCCTCAATGCCCCAACATTGCACTCGAAAATGAGAGCCCTCTCCAGCACCGGCCATTGCTGCCTGAAGATGGGAGCTACAACCAGTTATGGATAGTATTCCTGCCTATGGAGCTTAAATATGCATTATTTCCCACACCTTTTGGTGATTGGCTAGTTTTGAAAAAACGCAACTGAAGGTACACCTGCTTAGCAATGGGTAAACTTTCATTGATATGTATGTGTGTGTTGAAAGTGCATACTTATGTAAAGATGTCATGGCTTAATGGTTCAGTGCTGTGATTATGGTGCACAGTATCCCGGGTTCGAGGCCTGTCATTGCTTTTTATTTCACTACTGGCCAGACCGGCTAGGAGGTGTGGCTATGTTTTATTGATTTTGCTCGACTTTGCCCTACATTGCTCTACGCTGCTCTACGTTGCTCTACGTTGCCCTATGTTGCTCTACGTTGCTCTACATTGCCCGACATTGCACTTGTTAGCGCAGTGCACAGCTACACACACACATGTTCTGTTTGCGCTAGTTGGCGCGATGCGCAATTCCGCGCAAATCTATTGCGCTACTTAATGCGCTGCTAAGCTATGAGCAATTATACTGAAATGTGCTTAATACTGGTAAACTTTGCTTAGCAGTGCTTCACTTTGCTTAAGATACATTACTTTTGCATTCATCAGTATGCATAACTATTTCACTTTCTTATATATATATAAAATGCGTTCACTACTACATAGGCCATTTCAATGCTTTTTCTAAAATTTCATTGGTAAATGAAGGAATTCTTTTCATATATGGATTTGCAATAGAAAATAAAAAGGGGAGTGATGGGAATCGAACCGGGAATGCTTCCTCTTAGTGCGAAGGTTCTACCACTACACTATTGCTATTTTGCTTAATTTGCATATAAGTTTCTTATTATCCTCTTCGATGTCTTACTGCTAACTGTAGCTAAGCAATGGGCATACACGTGCAAACACGCGCAAATACGGGCAGCTATATCGGGAATGCTAAAAAAAAATAAAAGTTTTATATTTTATTATTGTACTGGGGTTTAGAATGTGGGGGAGTGTAGTGTTGTGTATGTACACATTTGAGCGGACTCGCTCATGTCAGTTGACATTTCCCTATTGTGATACTTGCAGGGGCGTGGATTTTTGGACTGCTCGGCAGTCCAACATGCCCCCTACACTCGTGCATGTTCCGAGTTAGCCTTGGAGTTGAGGCAGCGCGCCCTCATTAATATGCATGGCATGCTGCCGTCTTATTCTTACACTGGCGTTTCTGTGTAAGCCTCCTCTACTCTTACACGGAGGATTCGTGAATCCTGGGGATATAGTTTTTGTTAGTGTAAACATAAGGTAAAACTCTACAAACTAGTTATTGTTTTAAAAATAATTTTAAACTCATAGATGCCTTATTATATCCAATGTTTCTTTGACTATTTAATTATATACTTCAAACCCTAGTTTATAATGCATATTAAATTCTTACAATTATTAGTAATCCTTTGTCTTTTCATATAATTCATAAGTTTAATACATAGATTTTACTATAAGTTCAAGAAACATTTTATAAACATTTTATATAAGACCCATCTCGTTTATTTATTCAAATATAACATATTTAACATTCTATCAACAAAGACTATTGAACCATCAAGATTTTTATTTAGGATATGCTTGCTGGTTGAAATATGTCAGACTCAGAATGCCCACTGAAGCGCATTGTAGTATTTCATTTGTTGTGCAACTTAGCTATGGGAGAGTAAATGAGTTTCTATGCATGACAGAATGTGAATTCAATTTCCGAATAAAAGGTATAAATATCATAACTAGAATCGATTAAAAATTATATGTCTGTATTCACACATATGTACATTGTCAAATCTAGCAATGTAGATTATAAACATATTTGTGTGTAGTTACTTATTTATGCTCGTCTCTGTGCTTATGCATATATTTGTAGGTTAACACATACAGACACGGGTACCTATTACTTGATCGACAAGTCAAAACAGCGACACTCACATGTTCGACTCCACATCATCGACACTTCATAACATCGACGTTTCAGGTAAGCGATCTTCCCCCTCACAGGACCCATGGTAGTACTCGTTTCACTATTAAGAAGGTAAGGACAACGCTGTCAGGGTACATTTTGAAGACTGACGTAAACCTTGCACGTTAAAAGACAGAAACGAGTGCTACCATGGGTCCTGTGAGGGGGAAGATCGCTTACCTGAAACGTCAATGTTATGAAGTGTCGATGATGTGGAGTCGAACATGTGAGTGTCGCTGTTTTGACTTGTCGATCAAGTAATAGGTACCCATAGACACATATTTTCATGTTTGGGATTTGTGGAGCAAATAAAAGGTCTGATACAAAGATCAGTGAATTTATTTTCTGTCTGATATCTGGTGCTAAAGAATTACCTTGATGTGCAATAACTGTGTTGCTGAAGGCCAACTTATCTGTTTTAAAAAGGTATATTTATAACTTACAGCGATTAGCCCATCAAGTAATGAAACCATATAGGTATGACATTCAAATTTAGTATGAATGTTAGTAAATAGTCAGTGATGTAAGGCTCTTATATGCCACTGTGCACCTGTGTCTACTTAAAATATATGACAAAATTCCTCTAAGTGTCTTGATGTTATTGTACTGGGAGATCTCATCTCCTGTCTGATCACTCTGGCACACGAGTGACCATTGTCTACAAGGTCTATTTACAGAATCCTAACTAGTGCTCTCTCAGAAGCTTAGAGGCTGAGACTGCACTGTCCTGTGACATCACCAAATTTCATTCAATGTTCTAGTTAGCACAACAATCCACCGAGAGATTGAAAGGATTTAAAATTAGATAAGAAAAATTATATATTTTACCGTATGAAAATATGTACAAAGGCCATTCACTGTTATCGCTTGTATGAGAGATATAGCTAGAGCAGTATACACCAACAGAGTAAAAATTATCATTATTCATTAACTTTAAAGAAACTTCTTTAAGACTATTATAAAAGTAACTGTAAGAATGAAGAATTTATTTTGTCAGACATGCCTTAAAGTTATTAAGAAACTCAATGTGTGTCAGTAATGGAGTAGAATAAAATTAATAACACCAAAGCAGTGATTAATGAGAAGAAAAAAAAAAAAAGCTATTGAAGCAAAGACGTTTTAGTCTTTGTGAGTGGCTGAAATCAATGAATGGTATAGGATACACTGATAATACTGGGCTTTGATATTTTGGTCTATGATACAACTATAACAATATTCAAATCTCCATTATAAGCTTGTCATGACATATCTCTGTGATAGACAGTTCCCTATCTTAATTTAAGAGACTCTATAACAGTGGTAAATTCTAACAAAACATGCCTCACATCACTTTTTCACACTGTTATCTAGCCTTGTGCTTCACAGTGATAACATTCCCTAAGCTTTACAATATACAAAGCAGTTCTCTTTTTTGAAATAAAGTTTAATTGTAAGCATTGAAATCAGAAGCTTCTGAGAGATGAAATTAATTCTGTTCATAAAAATTCTGAACAATTTCATGACCATTTTCCTGAATGATTTGAACATTAATGATTAGTTGTTGTTGTTGTTGTGTCTTTTGGCTTTTCCCGGTTAGGGGTCGCCACAGCGGAACTCCGATCCGCTAATGATTGGCAGTAGATTTTTACGTGCCTAGTTGCCAGCCCTGACGCACAACCTTCAACGAAGGTATGCCCATTCACGCATGTCTCCACACGGAAGACTCTCTAGCTGAGAATCGAACAGGACGTCTTACTGTGCGGCGACAACACTAATGATTAGTGTGTAATCAAAACTATATTAGAGGGTGCTTGTCACTTTAAGATCAACAGGAAGTGTACATATGTATCGACGTGCACTCTTTTGATATCTTGACTAGCAGTTTTATACACTGAATCCCTAGCACTCACCACCCTGTTAAGGTAACTGTTTTTGTTTATATTTCTAAATTAATGATTTAGTCTGTGTACTAGTATAAAGGACTCTTCACATTGCATTTTATAAGCATTGTAGTCCGATAAAAGCAGAATGCGCTCATACTATTTTGTTTTCCCCTTAGCAGCACTACATTGTATTCTGCTCACTTTCACTCTCTTTTACTTCACCGTGCCCTCGAAGAGCGTAGGCACAAGCTATTGATGTGACTGTGGTATTGAATGATTGCGAGAACGCTATTTGTGTGTTCGCAAGTGTGTTTAAATGTAAAATGGGCTTGTGGCTTCTTGTAAACAGCCATTATTTATTCACATCCTTGTCAGACAGTTCGTGTTTGAAAAAAAAAGAAAATGATGCTTTAAACTGAAACGATAAAGTGTTCAACATCAAGGAGAGGGAAAAAAAAACCTCCTCATTCACTGTTCGCGCCTACAAAACTATCCTCCTGTCATCATCCCAATCAATTATATAGCTACTATATTCATACTTTTTACTGATAATGCCTGCTTTTTGCTTGATACTTTATATTTACATGAAATCTGATGGTTACTAATTACCTATATGAATTATATGTCAATATTTCTTGAAGAAAACATTCAGATCATTCACTGTTCCTCTCTTTCCCCTCTCTACTTCCTGTTTTTAATTCTATCCCATCAAGACTGTCAATTGAGTGAAAAATTAGTTCTTTGAGAGAAATAATTTTTATAATATTACACATCTATATTTGTTATGAGTGTTTTTGTACTAATTAATTGATATATGCAGCTTCATTTTGTAATAAGTAGAGTTAGAAGCATCACTATATTATAAACGAAAAGCCAGAGAATAACAAACAAGATTATGATTAATGAGACAACTAAAATAAGTAAATGTACATACGTTTTGGTTTCAGTTTCCTTTAGTATATATTTCACTTTTTAGTAGATTCTTTGAGAGTATTTAAACTTGTTGCATTTTTTTATTTCATTTCTTTGTTTCTTCTTCTTTACATCAGTCCAGGAATTTTTTTCTTGGGATTTTTCAATGTATTAGATGTTGACCAGTCCATTTCTTCTGGAATTGTGATTATATTATTGTTCTTGATAAAAGAAGATGCCTCATCTATGTTATCGAAGATTCTCATTTCATTTGAGTGAAAATCTTGATTTTCGCAGGGTATGCAAGTTGAGCTTTGATTTTGTTTTGTTTCAGAAATTTTATGAGTGGCCAGGCTTTGTTCCTTAAGCCCAAAACTCTAGTTGAATAGTCATTATCAAATCTTATTTGGTGTTGTTTATACTTTAAAGGACTTTTTCTCCATGCTGACTTCAGCATAAGTTCTTTATCAAGGTATGATAAAAACTTTATTACAATGGATCTAGGAGAAGTATTAGGAGATGATGATACAGGATTTCCTATGGCTCGATGAACCCTTTCTATGCCATTTGACAGTCCTTCTTTTAGGTCTAAGATTTCCGGCAACCAAGAATTTAAAAATAAAATGATGTCCTCACCCTCAGTTTTCTCCAGAAGACCAAATATCCTAATATTTGTGCGCCTTTCTCTGTTTTTTAAATCATCTATCTTGTTGATTAACCAGTTATTTTGTTGTAAGAGAAATTCACTTTGGCTCTCTTCTTCCTTCAACCTTCCATCTATATCAGATAGAGATGTTTTGATGTCCATTATTTTTGTTTGTTGCTGCTGTAATAATTCTTTAAAGACATCTGTTTGTTTTTGGCAGTTTTCTTTTAGATTTTCAAGATTGTCCTTAAAATGATCCATTTTCAATGACAACTCCTGCAGTACAGAGGACATCAGTTGGAGTTCCTCTTTCAAGGCTGTTTCAGAGTGTGAGTTCTTTGAGTTACTCATTTCCAAGTGGTAATAATAGTCTCCAGATTAATTTGACAGGAAAATATTGACGAAAAGCTTCCAAAATTAGAACACTATTAGATCATAAGTTTATCAATAATAGTTAGATATTTTTGTTTGATAAAATTAATTATTTTCCTGTTATTTAAACTAGTTTTGTGGAGCTCTAAAAAAATGCTGCTACCAGTTAGCCATTCAGGCTCCGCCCCCCCAGGCTTATTTGTCTTGCTAAATTTGAAGGATGTGAAGCCTTCTACATTGGCTAGATGGAAAGAGCCTTAAAAATCAGATTGTGCGAACATCTAAATGATATAAAGAACAAAATGGAAAACAATGTCCTTTTTAAACATTCCTGTATATGTACCAATTTTGATGTGATTTTGCTGAACACGTTTTTAGCAGTTTTAACTAATAAGTAAATCATACAACATCAAACAAAATCAAATGCTAACTAAATTATTTTGTTTACTAAACTCATATATGACAATAATGGTCAATTAAAAGAGGTACCAAACACAATTAGAATGCATTGCAGGTCATGCTTAAAATATAGGTTAGATCAATAGTGGTTTAATAATCCAAGCTTTATGATTCCTTAGTTTTGTGAAGAGGAAATTTATGATTTTATGCAGAAGAGCTTCCTTATCCCCTGATATTCATAATGAAAGTGATATGGTTGAGGAAGCTAGCAGTTTGGTGGAAACTAAATGCAAAGCAGTATTCATCAAAATGCTGAAGGGCCAATACCTGGTGAGAAGCTTTAGAAGGTGCATTTTATATATCTTGGCAGACTTTCCATTTTAACACAATGCTTTCATTCTTGACTAATTCCAGTGCTCAGTGCAACAGCAGTCACCTATTTTACATCCATGACAGCACTCAATATAAATCCAGCTGTTTTAGTCTCTGAACTACATCATAACAAAATATCATGTAGTGCAAAGCTACTGGCATATTTCAAACCTGTTTATGGGTGGACTTTTTATTAAGAAAGAAAACTTTTAGACTAAACAGCATCAATGATGAATATCTAAAACAAGCATATACTGCGTGAGACAGTAGACCTCATCACCGTTACGAATTGCCGTCCCTGACTTAATTATCATTACAACTATACATTCTTGTTTAAATTGGCAAGTCTAAATGCAACATGTACTGATTTTAGTAATTCTGAAGGTAACATGCACTGATATTGTTTGGCACTCCATACCTCTCAGCTATACAGATTTTCACAGAATCTTCAGATTTTTTCCTCATATTTTTGGTCCATCTTTCATAAAATCATGTTTTTTGTCACATCATTGACAAATTATTAAGCACTGACGTGAGTAAATAATGACAGACATTTGAGTTTCATACTTCATACCCTTAAGAAAATTCATGCTAATGCAAAACCTGTTAGTCTAACAACTTTCTTAGTTTGTAAGAACAATATTTAAAACTTGTTCCTATTTTTGGGCCTTTGTCCCCTCATTATTTATGGCTTTGTCCAGATTTCTTGCTCTAACAGGTTGAGAAGTAAGGCTACTGTCTCCATCATCATCATCATCATCATCATCTTTCGGCTTTTCCCGTTAGGGGTCGCCACAGCGGATCATCTCTTTCCATTTCTTCCTATCCTCTGCATCTTGCTCTGTCACACCAACCGCCTGCATGTCCGCTCTCACCACATCCATAAACCTTATCCTAGGCCTTCCTCTTTTCCTCTTACCTGGCAGCTCCATCCTTAGCATCTTTTTCCCAATATACCCATCAAAAAATACACTGAACCCACAGACATCACCAATATCCTGGCAGACAGGTTCAGTGCAAACTTCTCCACCCCCCCCCCCAAAAGAGCAAGTATCTATCCCAGCAGAGGGCTGCCTCCCAAACATCTCTGATGCTCAGGTGAAGGCTGCCCTCTCCAAAGCAAAAAACACTGCTTCCATGGGACCAGATGGCGTCCCAGGTTGCATCCTACATGAACTCCAAGAGGAACTAATCCCTCAAATAAAACAGCTATACAATCTCAGCCTCACTACAGGATATGTGCCCACAGAATGGCGTACAGCAACAGTGGTCCCACTCCACAAAGGTGGAGCCTCTACGGACTCTGGAAACTATCGCCCCATAAGCCTGACTAGCTTTGTCTGCAAGGCTATGGAGAGAATCATCATGGAGCTCATAAACAAAGACATTGGGGACCTACAGACACTAGATCCTACTCAGTTCGGCTTTGTCAAGGGCAGATCCTGCCTTTTCAACCTGGTTGACTTCTTTGAAACAGTCACCAAAGCCATAGATGAAGGGAAGGTAGTCCACACAGCCTATCTGGACCTTGCAAAGGCATTTGACACAATACCCCACTCGGGCATCATAGATAAGCTATCCAGCTTAAATATAAACCCCTATGTCACAAGATGGGTTGCAAACTGGCTCAAAGACAGAACCCACAGAGTGAGAGTTGCTGGAGCCATGTCAGACTCGAAACCGGTCACAAGTGGTGTCCCACAGGGTTCTGGCCTGGGACCACTCTTGTTTGGTATATACTTTTCCGAGGTACAGGCAAACGTGGGAGGACTATGGCTCACCAAGTTCGCAGACGACTGCAAACTGGGCGTCATAATCAACTCTCCAGCTGACATAAACATCCTTCAAAAAGGTCTCACAGAGACAGATAACTGGTGCCAGCACCATGGTTTAAAGCTAAATGCCAAAAATGTATAGTCATACCCTTTGGCAAAACAATGTGCCCACAAATTACCACATAGGCGGAAACCCATTAAGTACAGAGAAAGTTATTAGGGACCTGGGGACCCAAGTTGATAGCAATCTCTCCTTTGAAAACCACATTGCCAAAGTGGTTAGAAAGACCTTCTACATAGCCCACCTCATCACGAAGGGTTTCACATCTAGATCAAGAGAGGTAATCGTGCCTCTTTATTCATCCCTCATCAGGCCCATCATAGAATACAATGCCCCTTTTGGGATGTACCTTACCCGACACCTGCAGCAATTAGAAAGACCCCAAAAGTATCTCACCAAGAGGATCAAGGGTCTCAAACAGATGCCATATGCTGCTCGGATAAAAAAACTTCAGCTCTACTCAGTTGCATACCGCCTACTTCGAGGCAATCTATGCCTGACATACAAAGCTATGTCAAATCCAGAATTAATGGACATGCTCCACCTCAGTAAATCTAAATCCCTTAGAGCCACACGCTCGAGGGACTTGAACCTCAGCACAGTAATAAATAGAACTTGCTGGAGGGACAGGTTCATAACCCAGAGGCTCCCTTCGCTCTGGAATAGAATTCCAGTTCATGTGAGGCAGAGCACCTCACTGAAACTCTTCAAGAAGAATCTCAATAGGTGGATGGGGGATCATAGGTTTGTCCCAGGGATTACTCCCGTGTCACTATTAGACAGAGGCACAGTAAACTAAACCTTAAAAAGGGCACAGTATACTCAAATCAAGGGGTGGCGTATGCCATACAGAATCGGGCTAGGCTTATAATTGCCTCAGGGCAGATAGACTAGTATGAACCTATGAACCTATGAACCTATCCCTCCTCAGCACATGTCCAAACCAAAGCAATCTCGTCTCTCTTGCTTTGTCTCCAAACTGTCCAACATGAGCTGACCCTCTAATATACTGATTCCTAATCCTATCCATCCTAGTCACACCGAGTGCAAATCTTAACATCTTTAACTCTGCCACATCCAGCTCTGACTCCTGCCTTTTTGTCAATGCCACTGTCTCCAACCCATATAACATAGCTGGTCTCACTACTGTCTTGCAGACCTTCCCTTTCACTCTTACTGGTACCCGTCTGTCACAAATCACTCCTGACACTCTTCTCCACCCATTCCACCCTGCCTGTACTCTCTTCTTCACCTCTCTTCCACATTCACCATTACTCTGAACTGTTGATCCGAAGTACTTAAACTCGTCCACCTTTACCAACTCTACTCCCTGCATCCTCACCATTCCTCTACCCTCCCTCTCATTTACACACATATATTCTGTCTTAGCCCTGCTGACCTTCATTCCTCTGCTCTCTAGAGCATATCTCCACCTCTCCAGAGTCTCCTCAACCTGATTCCTACTCTCACTATGTCATCTGCAAACATCATAGTCCACGGGGCCTCCTGTCTGATCTCATCTGTCAACCTGTCCATCACCACTGCAAATAAGAAAAGACTCAGAGCTGATCCTTGATGTAGTCCCACCTCCACCTTAAACGGATCTGTCACTCCCACTGCAGTCCTCACCACTGTCACACTACCCTCGTACATATCCTGTACCACTCTTACATACTTCTCTGCCACTCCCGACTCCCTCATACAATACCACAACTCTTCTCTAGGCACCCTGTCATAAGCTTTCTCCAAGTCTACAAAGACACAATGCAACTCCTTCTGACCTTCTCTGTATTTCTCCAATAACACTCTCAGAGCAAACATCACATCTGTAGTGCTTTTTCCTGGCATGAAACCATACTGCTGATCACTAATCCTCACCTCCCTTCTTAACCTAGCTTCTACTACTCTCTCCCATAACTTCAGGCTGTGACTGATCAGTTTTATCCCTCTGTAGTTACTGCAGCTCTGCACATCACCCTTATTCTTAAATATAGGTACCTAAACACTTTTTCTCAACTCCTCAGGCATCCTCTGACTTTCCAAAATTTCATTAAACAATCTAGTTAAAAATTCCACTGCCATTTCTCCTAAGCACCTCCATGCTTCCATTGGGATGTCATCTGGGCCAACAGCCTTTCCATTCTTCATCCTCTTCATAGCTGTCCTTACTTCCTCCTTGCTAATCTGTTTCACTTCCTGATTCACTATCCCCACATCATCCAGCCTTCTCTCTCTCTCATGCTCTTCATTCATCAGCCTCTCAAAATACTCTTTCCATCTACTCAACACACTCTCCTCTCTTGTGAGTACCTTTCCCTCACTATCCTTTATCACCTTTACTTGCTGCACATCTTTCCCAGCTCTGTTCCTCTGTCTAGCCAATCGGTTCAGGTCCTTTTCTCCCTCTTTAGTGTCCAATCTCTCATACAACTCTCCATACGCCTTATCCTTAGCTTTTGCCACCTCTCTCTTTGCCATGCGCCTCATCTCCTTATACTCATGTCTACTTTCTTCATCTCTTTGACAATCCCACTTCTTCTTCGCCAGCCTCTTCCTCTGTATACTCTCCTGTACTTCCTCATTCCACCACCAGGTCTCCTTGTCCTCCTTCCTCTGTCCAGATGTCACACCAAGCACCTTTCTAGCAGTCTCCCTTACTAGTTCTGCTGTAGTTACCCAGCTATTTGGTAACTCTCCACTGCCTCCCAGTGCCTGTCTTAACTCTTCCCTAAACTCCACTTCACAATCACCTTTTTTTAACTTCCACCATTTAATCCTTGGCAATGCTTTCACACTCCTCCTCCTCTTCTTGATCACCAACGTCATCCTACAGACCACCATTCTATGCTGCTTAACTACACTTTCCCCTGCCACCACTTTACAGTCTCCAATCTCCTTCAGACTGGCCCTCCTACATAGGATATAATCCACCTGTGTGCATCTTCCTCCACTCTTGTACGTCACCCTATGCTCCTCCCTCTTCTTGAAATACGTATTCACCACAGCCATGTCCATCCTTTTCACAAAATCCACAATCATCTGACCTTCTGCATTCCTCTCCTTAACACCATACCTACCCATCACTTCCTCATCCCCTCTGTTCACTTCACCAACATGCCCATTAAAGTCCGCTCCAATCACTAGTCTCTCACCCTTGGGTACACTCACCACAACTTCATCCAACTCACTCCAAAATTTCTCTTTCTCATCCATCGCACACCCAACTTGTGGAGCATATGCACTAACAACATTCATCATTACACCATCAATTTCGAGCTTCATAAATATCACTCTGTCAGACACTCTCTTCACGTCTAAAACACTCTTGGCATATTGTTCCTTTAGTATAACCCCTACCCCATTTCTCCTGCCATCCACACCATGATAGAACAATTTGAACCCGTTTCCTAAACACCTGGCCTTACTTCCCTTCCATCTGGTCTCTTGCATGCACAATATATCAACCTTCCTTCTCTCCATCATATCAGCTAGCTGTCTTCCTATACCAGTCATACAGCCAACATTCAAAGTTCCTACCCTCACTGCTACACTCCTAACATTCCTCCTCTCTTCCTGCCTTCAGGCATGCCTTCGCCCTCCTCTTCTCCTTCAGCCAAGTAAGGCTACTGTCTCCAAACCTCTCAAAGTTTGTTATCAGACTAGAAGAATATATGTGTGATGCTACTAGACAGACTTTGTTAGGAATATACGACTGAAATTTATATATTTTTTTTAATTTAACCAAATAAAGCCATTTGACTGGACAAAATCCAAGCAATGTTTTACTAAACTTTCCCTTGTTAGTGTGCTGTAATTTAAGACAATTTTGGGAAGAATTCACCAGTGGGTTCACACAGGCTTTCTCATTCCTACCTTGACAAAAATAAAAGTTGTGCAAGTGAAGAAATAGGATTTTTTTTTTCTAGAAACACTTATCTGAGTTCTAACATTGGATTTGTTGTTAAAAGGTGGCGGGTGGAGGGAGGGGGAGGCTGATGCTGACCTTAAGATTGTCTCTCTTTCATAAACTTGTCAGGAACAGGGTTATTGAGGTACCAGGCCCAATTCAACCTTAAAGACTGCAATACTTTTTTTCTTTTCTTTTTTTTAAATTGAGCATGTAGTCTTTAATGAAATGTACACATTCTGAGAGTTTTGCAGAACAATTCTACCAATAATTTCCTGAATAAAGTTAAAGGAGGTAGGTGTAATAAAACATTCCCCAGGATTCAGCAAGCTCTGCACGGTGTACAGGAATAGTGCAGGAGCTGCTGGAGACAATATGGCTGCCGAGAAATCCAGGAACAAGCTCCCGGGACGTGCACGAGCGCTCCTGCACTATTCCTGCACAGACACAGCTCATGTATGCAAATTTCCCCATTTGCAGGTGAAAACCATGCAAATGAGGTGAATTTGCGATCCAGGAAGCTGGCAGCCAGCCATGCAGGACGAGTGTAATCTGCAAAAATGTACTTGGTTAGCAACCAAGTACATTTCTGCAAACTACAAAACGGAGCCATGGCAGCTCCAAATAAAGGGTGTATATAACGTGTAAAGCATGCCAATGGCCAAATATATGGCCAATGGCATGGAAAACAATTGCAAAAATAAAAAAAAAATTAACTTTTATTTTTTTTTCTTTGGCTGATTTCGGCCGTAGTGTAGGGCAGCGGCACACAAAAGTAATTGGCCCGAAAATGCAAATAAACCTTGAAAAAAGCATTCTAGCCAAAATCACAATTTTGCCATTATACTCAGTGGCATGCAGAAGACAACATGGCCAGTGAATTGTGGTTGCTAAGGGGAAGGCTCAGTGTCAGACTTATAACTAGGCATTAGCAGGCAATCTTATGCAAATGAGGGGAATGATGCTGAATCCCTGATTCCCCTTCATGGCTAACCTGCACCCAACCGTGTAGGTGCAAGAAGACCATGGTGCAAGCCTAAGAGCTAGCTGACATCATAGCGGGGTGTGTCAGGCATACTGTAAGCTTATTGGAGCCCTGTGGCTTGGGTTTGCCCTTAGCTTAGCAGAGCTAAGCAATGGGGTGTGTCTGAAGCTGCCAAGAACTCTTTACATTGCGTAAGCGGGTGTGCATGCCGTGCACCATGTTTGAAACAAAAAAAAAAGTAAACCAGGAAATAGCAGCTCCATGCACATCTGAGCACTTGTGTTTGTGTGGCGAGCCTTGGGGCTTAAACATGAAGGCAATGGGAAGTGAAAACAGCAGTAGGAAGGTAATCAAGGAGAACTAGCATAGCTGGCAGGTGAAATGTATCAGAATTAGCCAATTACACAGGCAGCAGCCAAGCCCAGCCCAGCACACTACTATAAACTAGGCAAACACCTTTCCTTCTGTTTTTTCCCACAAACTCTATACCACCGGTGTACACAAGTGGGGAAATGTTACCTAAAACAAGCAACAAAATGATAGGGGCTGCATTATCTCTCATAAATCAACATGTGGAAGAGGCTGAGGGTGGTGAGGATGTGAATGCTGATGACCAACCCACAGTGAGGAGAAGGAAAAGAGTGTGCAGACCCTGGGTAACCTACCAGGGGCTACATGATCTGGAGATAGTGGAGTGCTATAGGGTCGACAGGGACCTTCTACAGAAAATTGCTGAGTTATGCCGACCACGCCTCACACACAGAACCAACAGAGGGAAACCCATCCCAGTGGATAACAAGGTATTTGTAGGCCTAAAAATACTAGCCACAGGTGCCTTCCAAAGACCAACTGGGGATATCATGGTGATCTCACAGGCATCAGCATCCATGGTATTCCACCAGTTCCTGGATGCCATGTCAGCACATGCCGGTGAGCATGTATATTTCCACAACAGCCATGAGGCATTGACCAGCAATATGCGTCTCTTCCACCAAATAGCAGAATACCCTGAGGTAGTGGGTGCTATAGACTGCATGCACATACACATCCAAGCACCACCTGGCGAGCAGGGTAGGGTCTACATCTCCTGCAAGGGCTTCCCCTCCATCAACTGACAGGTCGTGTGCGATGCCCAGGGCATTATAATGAATGTGTGTGCTGGCTGCCCTGGAAGCTATCATGACTCCCACATCTGGCATATGATGCAGCTATACCAGAGATTTGCCAATGGGGACATCCCATATGGCCACCTAATGGGGGATGCTGGTTACGCACTGGAGCCATGACTGATGACACCCATCAGAAATGCACACACACCCAAACAAGAACTCCATAATGAGGCACACGCACAGACCAGAATCATAATAGAGCATGTGTTTGGGATGCTCAAGTCACGGTTCCAGTACCTGGACGTACCCGGTGGAGCCTTGCAGTACTCAGCAGCTACATGTACACAAATTGTCATCGTATGTGCCATGCTACACAATATGATCCTGCAGACACAGCTGCAGCAGGAACAGCATGGGGCAGGGCCACACAGCCCACCACCATTGCCAAGGCTTGCATCAGCACAGAGTGACTCGGAGAAGGATTACCCTGAGCCTGCCCCAGTAGGCAGAAGGAGGCATGCCCAGTATGCCCAGGCCTTGGCAAAGAGGCAACAAATAGCACATACACTGACATGATAGGAACCCAGGGAATGACACCTCTTTCTGACTCACACATATAGTAAAAGGGATGCCAAACATTACACTACCTGTGCTTAACCATATGTAGGGAGTGTACTATGTGCATCCAACATAGCCCTCCAGCACCATCCTCAATACTGGCACAGCCACAAGGTAAGTCACTCTCACTATCAATTGAGGAATGGAGTAGTATGTTTTGTTACTTGTATCTATGGTATGGATGTGAGCATGCAAGGGAATTGGGTGGCTGAATGGGATGCCAGCAGATAGTAGACACCTAGAGTGGCAGCATGAAATCTGTAACAAATACTGGTGTCACCATAGTAGCCAGTACTAGACAAGGTGACAAAACCCACTGCAGGAAATGTGGTGGGCCACATGTGTGTCCATAGGACACACACATGCATGTCAGGGAGGCTCATATACCCAACAACAGTCCCAGCCAGCAGGACAGGCATAGACAAACACAAATAAAGCTTGTGCTAAGGCATCTGAATGATGGCTATGGAGAACAGCCCCCCTCCAGACCTAAACAGACAGACTACAACAGGTCAGGCAGTGGGATATTAGTTCTGAAGGGTAAGAAGTCTGAAACTGAAATGTAGGTCATTAAAACCTAAGAACTGTAGTACACTGACATGCATCTAGTCTGCATGATAGGTCAGAATACAGAATGAAATGGAGTACCTGAAATACCACTACAGTCATAGCAAATGTGTACAGTTGTCAGGTGTACCCCCCCCCCGCAAGACCTAGTGGCCATTGGCCAGTACTGCCGATGACAGGGCCAAGTTCTCACAGCTGCAGTGCCAAACACAATGCATCCCAGCAAAACACATTCCAGCAGTAAGCCATAGTAATTGGATGTAATATCTGTCACAATCTGAAAGATGGACATGGCATGAATGTGGGCCCAGACATACAAACAGTACACAGGTGGAAGTACCCCAGACAGACAGTGTATAATATGTTACTGTCAAATGGACACACCTTTGGAATTGTACATACAGGTTAGCAGCACATTAGTTGGGTGTGTAGTATGAAATACCGATGTCGTCTGGCCAAACACTGGCAGACCACAAAGGTCACAGGTATGAAGTATTGAGAAAATGCTGATGTCCATGCACAAGCCAGCATAAGTGGAATGCCCCACACATATCTGTGAGTCGGATGCAAGTAGTGTCCATAGCACACATGCACCCAGCTCACCCCACAATCACCCACAGGTACCTCACAGGTCTTATCCCTGCTGTTGGGAATGAGTACAATATGACCCCCTCCACTGTATGGAAATAGCCACAAAATGCAGCATGCTGAAGAGGTGTCCCATGCAGGTGTGTCCCTAGCTGTAAACAGCACCCTGCCAGTATCCACACCACTGGATCAATAATCAAAGAAACTATTAACATTAACACCTTGCACACCTACCCTGTTACCCCAGGGGAATATATAGTGGCTTGCAGTCTGGGACTGTAAGAGTGACACAATGCAATGGCCTGCTACAACTGGCCTGCATCACTACCAAATGCCCTACAGTTTTCTGCCAAAGGCCTGTGTCTCACCCATACTGCCAATGTATGTTATGTCATGGACTCCCAAATAACAACATAACACAGTCCACAGAACCCAAATGCAAGGCTATTTCGACAAATCCCAATAACATGCCCACCATGTCCTACTGCATGAACTGTGGACCAACAACAAATTACTGCTGGGATGAAGTGATAACTATAGGGAACTTATCAGATAATGTTTGCATAATATTTGGAAGAGGATATAATAATAGGGGGGTAGGTGCATGGACACCATGGAGTGTGTTCTGAAACTCAGACATGTGCACATACTATCCCTACCTGCAAACACAGGAATGGGTGACTACAAACCTGCTTGTAAACCACAATATGAAGGGGTAATGACTAGAAATATGACCCTTGCTTCTGGGTAACCTATGTGAATCTATACAGCTGTGAGGTATGGCCACAGCAGGATATAGCCATACTGTCACGTTGATGGATGTACAAGCATAGGATCTTCAGACACCACTGTACCAAGGTGCTGAACCATTTACACAGATCCATCAGCAAGTGTCTGCAGCTTCCCCTGCAGAATGGCATGATGGTGCAAGAATATGTAGGCTGCAGACCACAATACTGAACACAGCTGCATTCACCCTGTGTTCCCCAGGAAATTACTGCAAGCAAATATGTATACTTGACAGTAGTTGATGACATAAAACATCACAGTGTGAAACAGTACATATGTCTGAATATCTCTGCTAACACCAAAACCATGTAGTAGAAACAGCACAGACACAATTACCTACAGTACCCACAATCCTTTACCCATTTTGACCACATATTGTCAACCGATCTGCATATATCCCACAGAAACAGGTTGCTAGCTGTAGGTGTATAACACAAAAGTCTGCACTGGAGTACAACATACCTGCAATGAATTCACACATTCGATACAGAAGGTCATACTGGGCATGCTCCCACACTTAGAGAAACAAAGACTATGTCTGACAATAAAATTCTGAAAGGTTATACTGGGCATGCTCCCACACTTACAGAAATGAAGCCCATGTCTGGCAACAACAGTAGACTATACATAACTGACAGTCACAAGATGTCTGTGCACACACTCCACATTGCACACCACTCATGCTTTGCACACACATTGGATAGGAATACACACATATATTCAAGGACAACACACTATAATAGGCCAAAATTACACATACATAGATGTGTGGAAGAGAGTGACAGTGACAAAGAGCCTTCCATCATGAGGCCTGTCCCACCCAGCACACATCCAATTGGCTAAAACTACATGATGTGCAAATGTCAATCACTGTAGACATTTGCCACTGGTATCCCTCAGCACTATAGTGTTTGTGGTGCTTGTGATAACTGTGTAACATGACTGTGCAAGTCAGTATTCATCTAGCAGTTGTATACATGTACCTGTGAAATATAAACCTGTGTGTGCCTGAGTGTTGTGTGTCTGCTTCCAGATGAATAGTTTATGGCCCATGCACACATACTGCACTCCCCATTGCCCTACTATGGCATGCCTGCTGATGTCATTCACCTTGAAATACATCTTTGGTGAAAAAGTCACTCTATAAGCTCTGTGGTGCGTGCTATAACTGCGTAATGCTATAGTGTAATGTATTAGTTAGGTAGGTGTTCTAATCCCCGATATAGCAACTGTGTGTGGTTGGTTGTGTGTGTGTAGGGATTAATGTTTTTTGTGGCCATTCACAGTCACTACACTCCCCATTGCCCTACTTTGGCAAGCCTGCTGATGTCATTCACCTTGAAATGCAACTTTGGGGAAAGAGTAACCCAGTAAGCTCCGTGGTGCATCCTGTACTTGCATAATGCTATAGTATGATGTACTAGTTAGGTAGGGGTTCTATTCCCAGACATGGCAACTTTGTGTGTGTTTATCTGTGTAAGGATTAATGTTTTTGAGGCCATTCACGCTCATTACAATATCCATTGCCCTACATTCGCAGGGCTGCTTATGTCATTCACTGTGAAATACACCTTTGGGGAAAGAGCAGTCCAGTAAGCTTTGTGGTGTGTCCTATAACTGTGTAATGCTTTGGTGTGATGTACTAGTTATATAGGAGTTCTCTTCCCAGACATGGCAACTGTAAAACATTGTGTGTGTGTTTGTTTATCTCTGTAGGGATCAATGCTTTTGAGGCCATTCACAGTCAGTACAACTTCCATTGACCTACTTTGACAAGCCTGCTGATGTCATTCACTTTGGAATACACCTATGGGGAAAACGTAGCCCAGTAAGGTCTGTGCTACTTGCTATAACTGTGTAATGCTGTAGTGTGATGTATTAGTTAGGTAGGTGTTCTAATCCCAGACGTGGCGACGGTGAGACTCAGTGTGTGTGTGTTTGACATTAGTATCCTGTGTGGAGATAGCTTTGAGTTTGTAATAACAGGACTCATGGTGGAGTGGGTTTTGCAAATTTCATATATGGTGGGGCTATTATATGTCACAATGCCCACCTTCCAAGGATAACAGATGTCAAACAGCAAAGCGGCTGGGGTAGCCAATCCATACCCCTACATGTGACATAATGGCTTGGGGAACAATATAGGCAACCCTTGTATTACCCAGAGAACACTCTCCACTCATATCTCATACACAAACACACTTGGCTAGGCAACAACCACTATGTGGTAGTTCTCTGCATATTCCCCACAGATAGTAACCATGGTGTGATTGCAGTGGACTACAGAGGACATGGCACCCTGTCCCATCCCTATAATAGGCAAATCATTGCATACAGTGCTCCTTCGCTATGTTCCCCACTGCATGCCTGCAACAACGGTAGAATCAGCAAATGTAATCCACAAAGGATATACCATGCCTTATACATATGCCTTGTATGGACAGATGCCACTGACACCAGTGAATACCTGTATCATGCTGTCAGTATAGGTGCAGGGTCAACCTGGTTTCCATTGCCAGTTCTCACCACATGAGGTCAGGAATGGCACATCTGATGATAACAATCTGTCTACACAAAATGCCCCAGACACCCCAGGTACACTTCCACATGTCACAGAACATGCATGAGGGATGTGTGCACATCTCAGACACTGTCCATGTTATGGAATATAGAGCACATACATGGCAATCATTGCACAGCACTGGCCACCCACAATAGTAACCCAGATGAGTGGATGGTGAATACAATGCCCACCTGTGTGGGCCAATCCAGACACTACACTCTTGAGCCACACTGCAGACCATTGTCATGTGGCCTGATGCCAAGGTGTACCCTTTACCTAGCCCTGTATTGTCTTCTGGCACAGTCAACCACTACACACCCATGCATGTCAGTACTGGCAAACCTGTGTCTGTGTGTGTGTGTGTGTGTGTGTGTGTGGTGTATGATGATTTGAACACCATGCACACTCATTGCACCTCCCATTGGCCTACTGAAGCATGCCTTCTGATGTTAGACACCATGACATACCCTTTGCCCATATATCAGCCTGATAACCTCTGTGGTGCATGTGATACTTGTGTATTACTATAGTGTGGCAAACTAGTTAGTTAGGAAGTCTAATCCTGACCCTGACAACTGTGATAATGTGTGTGAGTCCCTGAGAGAGTGTGGCTGTATTGTCCTTGACACCTGTTCTTGTGGACAGGCACATGTACTACACCTAACTTATCCCTCCTTTATCACTGTTGCTGATGTCACTCACCATCAAATATACCTTTGGACAACTCCCAGCATGTAAGCATAGACAAGTAGTAGGAATACATAGTCAGGCAGGGGTTTGAAACCCTGTACTAGTAAGTGTATGAGAAAAGCATGTTTAGCTTTTACTCTCCTACCCCCTCCCTGTCTTACTTTGTCACTGTCTGTCTCTCTCACGCCCTCTCTAGTGGATGTGTAGAAGTACACCTGCTTTGCTTAGGCAGCAGCTTGTGTTTTGTAAGTGATGCTCATGATCAGCTGATGGCCTGTGCAAGAATTGCAGTCCCTCACTAGCTGATAGCATGTGAAACAGCTGTGGTAACATTCCCATAGACAATTGCATGGAAACACATTCCTATAACAAGGAACATTATGTGGGGGTTGGCCCTTTCTATTCACTGTGAGCAGGAATTCATGTCGGTGTTTGGCAAACAGCATCACAAATGGTAGTGGGATATACCTCTAACAACATACACTGAGGAGAGAGGCCAACAAACAGGAGGGGGGTGTTCAAGACATGACTACAGAATTTAAGTTTTGCTCTTCTGCATTTGGAGTAATGCTGGTTTAACAGGGTTTGTGTGGATATGGCTGGTCTACATGATTTAATACCTGTCGTGACAGTGTTATGTGTTTGAGGAAACTCCCACCAGTAGGGTTATCTGCAGACTGGCCAGTGTTTGGAGCTTTATATGTCTTGTGTTACTCACAGATTATATATCTTAGAACTGCAGAAGTCTGAGGACTGCAGTCAGTACGTGGTGACAGCCATGAGAGTTACTGACTTCATATCCCTCATAGAGCATATGTCACAACAAATCCTGTTACAACAGTTAATGTATGAGATTATCACAGCAACATGTCAATATTGGCCCTGTGTTTGTGCCTCCAACCACAAGTCTGTCAACCTTTGCACATATGTCATGCAGTAAGAGGTGCATATGTTCAGTACACCATTATTTATTGACATCATACCTGAATACAAGCCAGTGAGATATCGGACTGCTAGACATGTTATGTCAAGTAGGGTTTATATTTGAGGACATAACCTGTGCATTCTGTGTTAGCGTGTACAGTAGTGAGGTCTGTGTACTTATGGTGATTGTCGACAGTGTGTGTATTGCAAATATGTACCTTGGCCTGTGTACAAACTGTGGTAGATGTCATTGTTCTTGGTCCTGTTCTATCTGATGTTACATGCTGCTCCACTGTATGGTACCCTATCGGCTTACATGTTTGTAGGGCCAAATACACACATGTCCCATACCAGAGACAGGCATCGAACTGCACTGTGTAGCGGACCAGTATATGTAGGGTTAGTATGTGAGTGGCACATATGAGGATGGTGTTGATGAGACAGTCCATATACTGTAATATTATGGTAGCTTACCATATGTGGCTGTGGCTGTGTTCACATTGGTTGTGGGTATGCACTTTCACACAGGTGTCTGTTACTCTGTGCTGTGATATGCCTGTAGAGCCTGCTATATTTGCAGGTACTTGTGTATTCCCCCATAAGAAATGTAGGCCAGTGTTGTGGTGGTCTGCCTGTAGTTTGCACAGTGCTTTGTTACATGCCTAGCAGCTTAGTGTACTTACCCAGTTTGATGTTATGTCCAGATATTTGTCAAGATGTACTGCTGCCAGGCCACCATAAATGTCATGTATTTCTGACAAAGCAGTGGGATGATGTACAGATGTATCTCACTAACTAGTGGGTAGTATGTGGCCATGTGATTTCTGCACCACCGGTTATTATCTGTCAGGACAGACAGGAGTGTGTGAGTGCATAAACTGTGTGGGCATATGTATTTCAGTATTTAAGTGATATACCCATTTACATGGCTGTTAACATCCACATTGTCAGGCTTGGTCCACATGTCTTGCACTAAGGGATTCTGTGTATACCTCTGGAATGACCAGAGTGTGTCAGACTGGTAACATTTATTGGTCATATCTTTGCTGTATTCCATAGTACCATTACTGTAATATCGGTGGTACTGTACTATGATGACCTTAGGATGTCTGTCAGTAACTGATGGCGTACATGTCAATAGCAGATGTGACCTCTCACATACAGCATTTCTGTTAAGACAACCCCTGTTACAGTAGCAACAGTCTACATATATACCTGCAATATGTACATGACATCCCCTTGCACTAAAAGGTTGAGACTATTGGTGCTGAGGTATGACTCCAATCCATGTTCTGGACATATGTTAAACATATATGTCTATGTATATATATATATATATATATATATATATATATATATATATATATATATATATACACATATATACACATATACATATCTACATACATATATGGATATATATATATATATATATATATATATATATATATATATATATATATATATATATATATAGATATATGTACACAAACACACACATATATATATATATATATATTTATATATATATATATATATATATATATATATATATATATATATATATATATATATATATATATATATATATATATATATATATATATATATATATATACACACATAAAAATGTAATGTCTTTCGACTTTTCCTGGTTAGGGCTCATCACAGCAAACTCTAATGATTGGCAATGGATTTTTATGGTGCTGAGTTGCCAGCCTGATGCCCAACCTTCAAAGAAGGCACACCCATTCAAGCACGCACCTACCTGCATGTCTTTATATGTCACTCGACCATGGGGAGGGCATGCAGACTCCACACAGAAGGCGCTCCAGCTGAGAATCGAATGGGAGAACCTCTTGCTGTGAGGCAACTATGCTAACCGCTGCACCACCGCGACCATTTTTATATAAATATACACATCTATATATGTCTACACATATACAGATATATATATATATATATATATATATATATACACATATAGTAATAGATATCTACATACATATAGACATAAATATATAATATATATATATATATATATATATATATATAGAGAGAGAGAGAGAGAGAGAGAGAGATCTATATATGGCCATATATATGATGCAATATACAGATGTATATAAATACATATATATGAATATATATGTGTATGTACATGTACACATATATCTACATATGTATATATCTATATCCATGTCCTTGTCATGTGTAAACATCACTGTTGTGTATACCTTCCCGGATGTATCACACCGCATTTATCTGATATGTGTATATTTGGATATAACAACATATGTGATGCAACAGTAATATCACTAACAAGTATTACACAATTGTAGAGGTCACAGCAATTGTTCAATACTATTTAATATTTGTACTGACAAATATATTGGAAAAACAACAACATTTTTCACAGCTGTCATGGTGTAGTGGTTAACTGATGTGACTATAGTGTACAGGGTACTGGGTTCAAGACCTGCAAGGACTGTTTATTTTGTTGCTGGACAGAACAAGGGCTGTTGGATACAGAGTGGTTAAGGCAGTTTTGAGCAGTTAAGCGGTGCTAACTTACGGTTAAATGTACAGGTACTTACAGTGTATAGGCTTCGTTTACCAGTGCGCAAATGTGCCTAGCTACAATATTGCAGCAATGCTGGCACCTGCTAAGCATGGCTCAGCCCTGGTAACTAGTGCTCACATTCCAGCCTGATAATATAGCAGGGTAATGACATTTGTAATAAGTGTATGCAATGCCATGTACATAACATGTGTCTATGTGCTGTCATTACAGTAGCAAGGGATGTGAGTCTACTGTTTGGGATACTTCAGTATATATGGCTTGTATGACACTCTTTTCCATGTGAATGTGTTACATACATGGCTAGTATCCCAGGTTATATGCAGTCTCACTGGCATGTAGTGTATCATTATGTTACTACTGTTGACAGTGCTTTCCCAAGTAAGATTAGATTGTTAATTGTAGTACTGGAAACAAACACCCCTGCATGCAAAGATGGACTCTGAGTCCTCACTGTCATGTTCCTGGTGTGTGAGCTATGTCTCATTAAATATTTCTACTGGATAATGATCTGTCATGTGGAAAATAACTGTAGACTACTGTGTAAACAAAAGTAAGCAATCCAACAAATAAAATAAACACGTCCAGGAAGGCAGAAAACCAAGATGAAATTGCTGAACACAATACACAATGCCACTAGAAAAAATAGCGTATACTGTTTAATTAGACGCTTTCGTACAAAAAACTTCATCAGAATAATAACATTAGGATAACTGACCTCTTAAATACCGTGAAATAGTCATGTGATTAATAAAACAATTAAGACCAAAATTAGTACAAGTCAAATATATTACTTCAAATCACCTGTATAAGTTTAACTGTTCATAAAAATCTAAAGAAAATGAGAAAATATTAAATGTCCTGTTTTGTTTACATTTAACCTACGTTGATTCAAATAACATTTAATATTAATAGTCTCATTTAGTCCGGGGGGAATGTCTGCCTTCAGTTTTATTTGCCAGTAGGATTCTCTTTGTAATAGAAAATTCTTAAAATCCCCTTCTCTCATGTCCTTCCTCCCCACTTCTAAAATAGAAAATAAAAAATTTTTAAAAGGTAAACAAATCAGTGAATGCTTAAATAGGGCATTCCTTTCGTCCCTGGACTTAATACTATAAATGTGTTCCCTTACCCGAACTCTTAGTTCCCTGGTGGTCATCCCAATATAAAAAGTGTCACAAGAGGAGCACTGGGCGATGTAAATAACTCCTCTGGTTCCACAGTTAACAAAACCTGGGACCTCCAAAGTTCTGTTAAAAGTACTAATAGAAATGTAGGGTCCCGTGGAAATGAAACGACAAAAGTTACAATGGTTGCAAGGAAACATCCCCCTTTTTTGGCTAACTGGCTTAACAACACTGTTTTGCTGTTTCTCAAAAATCCTCTTTAAGTTTAAACCACTCTTTTGGACAAAAACTGGTTTCTCACCTAGAACCTGAAAAATGTCCTTGTTACCTTTAATAATGCCCCAATTTCTCCTTAAAATATTTTGAATCTCCCTACAGTCTGAACTCATTTCCAATGAACATATCAAATTTGAATCCGCTTTATTAGCTGTCCCTTTACTACAAACAATGTCCACATTTTTATTAGAAAGATTTAACAATGGGAAATAATTGCTTTCCCTTTTAGACCAAACCTCCTTCTATTCTCCCTAAGGGCTACCTGGGCCTTGCAGTACCAGCACAACACTGTTGTACAAATGGGTTGATAGGCACTGAGTTCTGGCAAGTGTGTGTATGTGTGCATGTGTATATATATATATATATATATATATATATATATATGTAGGGTACAGCATTCTGAGGCCACATTCTCTTATTACAGTACACATTGCCACACAGTATTAGGGATAGTGATGTTGCTGACCATAGGAGAGACATGACAATGCATCACCCTACTATGCCTGTGGCATGTGCATTAGATGCATATCCCTGTAGCAGCACTCGGGATGGACAAGGGGTTGTATTGCAGTCCTGGTCAATATGTGATGGTGGGAATGTCAGAGTGTTATCATGGGTTTCAGTGCGTACAATATCCATAGTGGGGTGTGGGTCCTGGGTATACTGTCATTACACCATGGTACCCCCGGTACATGTCCCATGTGCCACTGTATGGGGACCACTGTCACCATCAACCATACAGGTAACTGATAACACTATCCAGCCCAGTTATGCATGTGCTGTGTGCAACCTACCTGTAACACAATGGACACACTGACAAGGTAGTTAGAACTGATAGGCCCAGGTCTCTCAGATGTGTGTCTGACTGTTATGTGTTTGTCAATGTGTATATGACGATATGTCACACTATGTATTGTCCATAAACAACCATTATATCCCCAATTACCATACTGTACATGCCTGGGGATGTTCTGTATGTAACATGTAACCTGGAACACACCTCATCCTTAAAGCTGTGTGGTGTGTGCAATTAAAGCCACACACATCAGTAGCACTACATACCTAGGTAGGGGTCTAGTCTCAGTGTTGCTAAGTAAGAGTGTGCATGTATGTGGAGGAATCTACTTCAGTTTGCAGAATATACATGTCCCAGGAGGTCATCTGTCCAAGAACTGCCTGGTATATGCTAACATTTCACTGGTATCATCCAGTAGACATACATTCTATCACAACTAGTGTTAGATGTATAAATGGCCTCTTCCCCACTGTATAGGTGTGATGCGATACTGGGGTTGGTATATATATATATATAGCTGGGTGTGGCTGTTGTGGACACAGCCAACAACACTGCAGTTACTGTTGAGTGTATACCCCCACTTAGCTGGCAGTAATACTGTACAGTTCATGTTAACAGGTTGGGTAGTTGTCTATCACACTATCCCTGGCTCTGCAGCACCTTTCACCCCCCAAAGGGTAGGAGTGTGCCAACCACACCAGCACACATATGTTTACCAAGTTGAGGATTGCACTACATTGGGGAAGGGGACATATACCCTGCCAGTACCATTGTCAATGACAAACTAGCAGACTGCTTATTCCCCAATGTATTGTTGTGCTTAGTCTGTCTTGGTGGAATTGCATAGGCTACAATGGGTTCCTTGCACAGGTACATACATCCATGTGTACAATATTCTCTGTGCAGTGCATCAACACCAAAGCCACTGTGTGAGTTATACACAAACATGTGGTGTGTACCACCCAGTACAACTACCATTGTCCACTGTAGAAGGGCTGCTAACAACAGCCACCATGCACTCACCTGTATACACCACCCCAGACCTATCAGCCATGTGGCACAGGCAGTAACTGTTATACAGACCTGTGACATGTGTTCACCTGTACCCAGGATATGGCACAGCCAATGTGTCACCACAGTGCCATACCCCTTGTGAGATATGACAGCAGACCATCCTCCTGCTGACACATGGACACCTACAACACAATCAGATAACATTATGGAGACCACAATCACTCAGTGTTAATAACAGCTATAATGCAGCATGGCTGGACAGCTACACTTCCTGACATGTAAGCATTAAACTTTACTGCTGACAGCATGTTACACAGCAGTACATTGGTACACCATAGTACAGTCACTGTGTGCATCAGAACCATATTAGCCTGTCCCTGCATCAATGTTATGGATGACAGGGATGTGGCACAGGTATCATCATATGCACAGAGTGTGTTGTTGGTTTGTCAGAGACCTAGGTTGAGCCATACATTTGAGTTGGGAGAGTGGCCTAATGGTTAAGGTGTTTGCCTTACAAACACAAGGTGCAGGGTTCGAGTCTCACAAGGGATAATTGGCTAGGCTTAAAATGGCTCGCAAGGGCAGTTAGCTTAGTACTAATCTATGAACCTATAATCTATGAACCTATGAACCTATGACACCATGTGTGTGTGAGTGAGGGGCTTTAATTATTAATATGGCCATGGTGATGTGGTGTGTGTAGGTATGGGGTTGCCCTAGCTGTGTTTGTATTGTGTGTGTGTGTGTGTGTGTGTGTGTGTGTGTGTGTGTGTGTGTGTGTGTGTGTGTGTGTGTGTGTATGCATGCACACAGTTCTGCCATGTGGCTGCCCTATACAGGTGTTTATTGGACAGATGCAGACCATACCTGGCAGAGTGTGCCGTTCACTGCCTCCAGCAATGGACATGTGAACTGTGCCTGCCAGGGGTTCCATGGGCATATCCAGGTACAAGCCATGATATGGCACTCTCCCCTGATGATGACATATGTCCGCTGGAACCAGGTCCCTCCTGGGACTAGCCAGGGCCATGTGCACATGGCCTGATGTGGTGTGGTGTGGACAGCACCCCCCTGCAGTGCTGGGGCTGGTACTGTCACTATGGGAGCAGCTTGGTGTCCTTGCATGTCCACATTAACCTCCAGTTGTTGGTGTTGCTGGCCTATGTCCATGTGGCCATTGCACCACTCCCACCACATGCTCAAGCTTGGACAATCCATGGTCGATGAGTCCCACCATCTCACCCCACTGTCTATCCATGACCTCTGTATAATAACGGAGGGCACCTGCAAGATCACAGATGTTGTCAGTAACAACTAAAACAGTAGCCCTCTGCATCTTCAGACCCTGTTTAGTGTACCATTCCATACATGCCTGCACCTCCATGACAGCCAGAAACATGCGTCTGGTGGTACCAGATGTGGCACTTCTGCCAGGAGCATGATGACCAGCAACCCTCTAATGAGCACCCCTGTACATCTGACTATGTGGTACCCTGCCGGACATCCGGCTATGGCTGCTGTGTCCAGACACATGTGCCATAGATACCACACTGTCCTGTGCACTACCACCAACTGCCAACTCTTCCTCTGCTTTGGCCACTGGTAATGGTGTATCTATAGGCATTGTGACTGTGTGCTGGGATGGGGTGGATAACAGCGGGATGTCAAATGATGGTGCAGTTTCGGACTTGGACAACCTTGCCTGTGCCTCAACACACATATCATAATTTTCAGTGCCTGTATGGACACCAACATCAGATTGCCTGCAGGAGAGACCCTGACCCACTTCGCCACATGTAAGTGGAAAACAAGAAATGCACATTAAGACCTGTACATCATTGCTTAACAGTACACACAAATATAAACACACACACACACACACACACACACACACACACACACACACACACACACACACACACACACACACACACACACACACACACACACACACACACACACACACACACACACACACACACACACATGCACACGCACCCTGATATTCCACCATAATACTTACCTGTCCCTGAGTTTACAGACTGTCACTAGTTTATTCTCTTAAGTTCCCCATCGTGCATCACACTTGGAAACTTACAGTCCTTAATACCAATCATTAACATATAATTCTTCTAATTGCCTAGACAAGTGATCACAAAACATGACCTGTTACTCCATTACCTCTTTGACTTGATTGGAGTCGGTTTTTCAAAGACTCACTGCTGTCATCCAGTGTTCACCATGGATTTGTCCATACATCTTGAGCACGGCCTCCATATGTTAGGGGCTACTACAGTCACTCAATAATGTCACGCACTGGAGTGTCATATGTAACTATTGTTCAGTAGATGCAAGATCTGTTGCTCTATGAACTTATTATGTGGACTACAGTAATATTTGTAAACACTCTCTGGTGTTGTCTAGTAATTCCCCAATGCATCTGTAGTGCTGCATACATGGGTATTCTTTCACCTTTCTGCTGATTCCAATTATAACAGTATCCCTGGTATCTAGTTTCCCTCCCAATGCATGTTCCATGCTACAGACCTTATTATACTATCAGCTGTCCTGAGATTACATGTTAGACAGGTATTACTGGTGTCTCATGTGTCTGTCCATGTCCATGCACTGCACGATTTCAAAGAGAAGTCAAGAAGTATGAACAACCCCACAATCACACATGTGCATACATGGACACACACACACACACACGCACACACATACGCACACACACACACACACACACACACACACACATCCTACATACAGCAACCCCACTCCACTCCACCAGATTGCACTTACAGACAATATACCCCCCCACACACACACACACACATACACACACACACTTACATGTGAGGTTGCACAAAGATATTACACACAGACCTCCCATTAACCATCTGTCAACATGCATGATATATGGCACTCAGCATGCAGTGCAGCTATAGCCAATCCATGCTAGCAACATTATGCATGTGTGTGATGCATGGGTTGTGTTAGTAGGTAATGCCCCTTCCCCTGGAACACACTGCACCCATGTACACAGTATTGCTGTGCACCTGTTCGGCACCCTAGCATGTACTGTGCACCGTACCTCACAGGTGTACACACCTTTGCTGAATGTGTATTATGTGTCATTTATGTCTGCTCTGCTGCTCACAGCCTCTATGTGTTTGTCCAACACATACCTGGGATGATATGTGGACAGATATCATTTGTGAATGCCTGATGTCTGATTTACAGATCAGCGGTGCATGTATGGCCAATACGATACAATTACACTGACAACCTTCAAATCTTACCGTGGCTATTTACACACCCTTATTGATATGATGTCCTCTTCCTTGATATGCCATGGGACCACATTACTGCATATGTTAACATTACTTGAACCTGATATGTGACATATGACCTGTATAATCAAATGCAGTGTCAAACAAATGTGTACATTGTGCAGATGCTGATTGAGATGCATACACTTTGTGGGTCCATATGTGTGCACGCCCTTATCATGATGGTTTGTTGCACCTACTGTTATGTGTACTACAGCAGTCACTATTCCTGGCAGGGGCATACTAGCATGGGCCTTCTGCATTTGCCTGTATTTGGTCAGTCTGCCCTACACATGTCCCCCAACTCTGCATGATTGCAAGGTCAACTCATGTGCACATCTCTTGGAGTTCACACACTGCCGTCACTATTGCTGTGGAGTCAGGGTTATGTCTGCCACAGTTCCTAACCCTGACTGTGTGCAGATACAGCCATTCATAGCATCCTTTGGATCCCTGCTGCAGTGCACAGTTGTGTCATGATGACACCCCCTCCCCACCCTAAGCCTTTTTGCAGATGCTTGACAACTGTGGCCTACACCTGTGTGTCATTTTGCAGTGTCCCAAACACTTAACACCATGTGTACCAGCCTAGTCCCAGCTAATGAATTGCAAACATACAGGTGTATACTGGCACTGACAAGATATGGATGTGGATAGTGGGCCTGAGGTGGGGTGAGGTGTTGGTTGTGCAGCATATGTATCTTACTTAATACTGTCTATAGGTTTCCAACGTGGTCTTGGTACACCTGTACACATTGCAACACATGCCTTTTAGACACCTTTTCTGTTATGCATACGCTACCTGTAGAGAGGCCTGGCTGATGTTTCCTGTGCTGTAACTGTCCCATCTGATTACCCTAACCCATGGGCCACACATAGGCAGAGTCCAGGCAATTGCTGACATGGGTAATGCACAGCTAGTATTTGCTAGACATTCTTGCAACTCCCTCAGTGTTGTGGCATGTTACTAGGCAGCCTGCATGACCAGCTTGCTATATCTGACATTATCTGTCTTGGATGGCCATCTGTTTATTTTGTACATTAATCCTGTCCCATACATCCTTGACACATACATGACTGTCTGCATTGTCTGCCATGGTATATGCAATGGTGAGGTATGGCTACATGTCCAACTTGTGGGTGCTACCTGCTAGGTATGGGATCCACGCCATGGCATGTAAGATGTGTGTAAGCCACAGCTGCCTCTGTTGCAGGTAAGTGGGCATATCTGATGGCCAAACATCTTGGACAGCAGACCATTTCTTGGTGTGACATTGGGGACATGTACTTGCTGTAAAGTCCATTCTCATGAAGAATGCATGCTGTCAGTACCTCAACAGCTGCTTCCACTATATTTTATCTGGAGTATGTGCACACATATGCTTCCAGTGTTTGTGAAGGTATGTATTGCCCATATTTGCTGTCCTAACATACAATTCCATATTACACACTCATTGCTCATGTTAGGACCACAGTGCAGGTTGTAAGGGTTGTGGACTGCTGTATTGTGATATGCCGTAGTGTAGATCTCTAACAGTTGCCATTGTAATACTGGTATATACATGTTGTAGCACTGTATAAGGGTGGTGTTTCACACATGTCCCTACTGTAGGTCATTTGTCCCACCATTATGTTCATCTCTGTGCACACATTTTGCAATGACAGGATGTTAGTTACATTGCAGGAGTCTGACATACTCTTCAGATACACCATCATGTTGACCACTGTGAGGCAGTACAGTTAATAACAACAATACGTGAAGATGTTCAGCATGCATTATGGGTAGGTGTGTTAAATGTGTGTATGGAATATACCATTGCCATAACATGACCGGTATATTGGTAAACCTGAACAAACACCATACTCACCAGTTACAGGCTGCTGCCCTGGAGGTATACCAGAGAGACCTACATAAGTGTGTGAGAGATGTGATGTCAGTAGCCACAGCTGTGACATTGGTACAGGGAGGGTGCAGCATTACAGTACATCAACAGTACAAGTCCACAATACTACAGATTATGCACATCTGTTTATTACTACTACGCAGCAACAGACTATATATATTTCATCTCATATATGCATGATCTAACTGTACAGATGTGGATGGATATGCAACAGCAGTCTAATGATGTGCTCTGTGGCCTTACCTGCATGCTCCTCTGCCATGTTGTGGGCAGCATGCACCTCCACTATGTTCTCCACCAGGTGTTGTGTGTGCGAGCGGGCAGGTGCCCCGAGGCTGGCAAGGAGCTCCTCAACATGTGTCGGAGGGATGGATGGCATGATTTCCCCCTGTTGCAAGTTGATCCCCATGACTGCAGCAGCACGCTGACAGGTATGGCGATGTAGATCGGTGCATCGATGTTGGACCTGCTCATAACTGTGGTTATGCAGGCTGACATCGTTTATCCTGTGGACAAGATCGTTCCACAGAGCGGTCCACTCCTGCAGATCATGGACTGTTCAGCCGAACAACATGTGGTAGTGCTGCACCAGGTGTGAGATGATGACATAATTCTCCTCCGCTCTATAGATGGGCAAGCGCTCCCTTGACATATTGCCTGAAATACATAAAGATGGATACAGGTCTGAGGACCTCAAACTGCAACGTTATCATAGTTGTTAATACACATCTCTGTCTCCCCCCCACCGTATCTGCAACAACAATCTGATTGCACAACTCAACAGGTATGTCTGCAGAATGCCTACCACTGCGATATATATTGTATTGTACAACACTTTGTGCTATGTGTTTGTAGTCATGTTCCCTGTGGGGACACTATCATTGGTGACCTGTTATGAATAATGTCACCTGCATGCCATTGTAAGGGCCACTATGGTTCCATATATGCATGTGCTCTGTTTGCTATGTGACTGCTGTACATCTGTTGTTTTGTGTTAATGGGGATATCTATGCATGCTGTTGGACATCATCTGGGTATGTATGGACTATTACTACCCACATATGTTCTATAACAGTGACACAATAGCATATTTGGGGAACAGTTACTAACAGAGCCACCCTTCCCACCTCATCAACTGGCCATATTACCATGCCACATTGCATGTGGGACCCACCCTGGGGCCTCCTCATCTACTGATCCTGCACTACCTTCAGGTGGAACCACCTCAGAGTATGATGTTCACCCCCCGGGAGCACACACAGACAGGATCCTGTCACCCGAAGTCATATCCAGTGTCTGGTGCATAGGGAGTTCCACAGAGACTTAGGGGATGTGCTACAGCACCTTGAGGCTCTCAGTACACACTCACAGGGTCCGCATGTTCCTCCTGCCCAGCCCCCAGTCCAGGCACCTTCAGGATTCGAAGCTGATTTTGTGACTGCCCTTGGGTGGGGACCTTGGTCCCATTATTTCCATAAAGGGGCTCATGGGCTTCCACATTGCAGACAACACTCCCCATCCAGGGTGTTTACCCACCACATGTGTGATATACTGCCCCTGTATGCTGTCTTCTCTATCTTCCAACCCAGCCCACCTCCACAAATTTACCTGCTATCCTTCCTCAAACTACCAATCCCAGCTTCACAAACAAGGGCAATGTGTTCCCAACATGGGGTTCACACCTGACATAGCCATCCATTTTGCACACACTTACTGCTGTATATGTGTGTATTGATATGTGTGATGTTCCCTCACACATATCATGTAGCACTGTCATTCAACAGTAGGAGACATGTATTTATATAAATGTGTGTGTGTGTGCTTGTATATATGTAGACATACACACACACACACACACACACACACACACACACACACACACACACACACACACACACACACATATATATGTGTGTGTGTGTGTGTGTGTGTGTGTGTGTGTGTGTGTGTAAATATATATTATGAGTTGTGTGTGTGTATATATATATATATATATATATATATATATATATATATATATATATACATATAGGTGTCTTTATATCTGTAGACATAAATGTATATATATATATATATGGGGTGCATTCAGACATCAGGTCCACACTCTCTAACTCTCCTTCCTGCACAGTTGTACTGTTCTGCCTTGCTACAACACAGACAGGTGCCACATGTGGACACAGCCTAACATTAGGGGGTATATATAAGGACATAGTGCAGGTAAGCCTATTACATACCTATGGCATGTGTGCATGGTACATTACATGTTAATATGACTTTCCTGCAAGTGGTGGGCTCTGGAACCCATCTGTCCATCATAACAGCATTACTTCCACCACCAGTTTTTGGCCACACTAATATACATGTCTTGCATTACACAACACACACCATAATGGCTTACATCTTGTCAGTTAGTGCTGTTCTGCATGGCTGACAGGTATAGCCCACTGCCCACAAGGACAGACACTATTGTCCATAGCAGGTGTTCAGCTGGACATCATTACAAAACAACACCTGATGGGACATATAAATCATTCCACATCATCTATCCCATTATTATGGACCAAGTACTACATTCAGTTACATGCATATATACTTCACATACCTGTTGTGGGAATGATGTTTCTTCTGGATACAGTTTGCTGTGTGGATGGCTGGATGGATGTGTGTTTTTTTTTGTTTGTTGTATTTTTTTTCACTTTTCTTTCTCTCTCTCTCTCTCTCTCTCTCTCTCTCTCTCTCTCTCTCTCTATCTATCTATCTATATCAGTCTCTCTCTCTAGATTGCAGCATGGATTTTGTAGGTGATGCACATGGTCAGGTGATGGCCTCTGCACCAATCAGTCTCCACCACTTGCTACCTGCATGCAGCCTGCTGTCTAGTACTTCCAATTACCACTGTCATGGCAACCTACTACTATAAATTCCTACATCATGTGGGAGTGGTCTCTTAACCTTTCCTGTATGGAGGAAATCCTTCCTGTGTGTGGGCACCAGTGTTACAGACAGCAGGAAGCAATACCTCTTACAAGAGGACTTGCAGACCCAGGCCAGCTACATATTTGTATAAGGTTCCAGACCTACAGACAGTGTGAGTAGTGTTATATGCATTGTATACTACCTGTGTTACAAAGTTTTTGTGTACATACTAGTTTAGCATGGAATGCAGTCTGTCTGCATAGCTCTCAACTGTGGGACTATCCACATCATGGCCAGAGTATTGCCTGTTATGTTTTGCTTGTCCACCACACAGGTCTTGTGTCAGACATATTGCTGGAATTGTGCCTTTTGAGTGCTATCAGTACATGACTACATCCATTTGTGTTTCTGACTTCATATTTCAGACTAAGGGTATGTTGCAGACTATCCTGTAACACCAGCAACTTTCTCAGAGTATAACAACACTATTTCAAATATGGCCCTGTGTTCTGGCCCCTGTCCTCCACCTATATACCAGGCTTTCTCCATATGACATCCAGTAAGAGGATATGTAGTGGCCTGTAACTATGTCATGCTGCCATTCCTGACATCATCCCAGTGATGTTGAGGTCCCCAAACATATTGTTGGGTAGGGTCCATATATATGTAGGCTTCAGCTGCACAAAACATGTGTGCCCTTCTGCAGTCCATAGGTCAGTGTATGTAACAGTGTTATATGCCCCTGTAAGTCAGTCTATGGGGGAGGGGTATGCACCATATATAACCTAGGCTGTTACAACATGTGAGGGATATCAGTAGTAAGACGCCTTAAGGTATATGGCTGTACATTTTCATATATTTCAGCTTGGGAACATTGGTGTCCCAGTGCTTACTGTCACACAGACTGTTCTGTTTGTCACTGTGATAGTAATGTTTTCAGTTAAACATTATTATGCAACAGATACAGCCTCACTGTGGCAATTTAATTCTTTTTCCCCTTCAGGTTGAGTACAGAGTGTAATTGGATGCTGCTGAAATATACATCTGCATTACTTACTGTTGATAGATTATTACCCTCTGGCCCAGTCTTTCTTTACTGTTGTACTACATGAAGGCCTTGGCCTGGACAGCAACATATGTTATGCTTTCGGATTACTGTATAAAATGATCTGCTTGAGAGTTGCATTACTCAGTTAGTATGTATTTCAATGACCTAACAGCTATATGACATGGCATATTCAACTGTAATAGTAGACAAATAAACATTTCTTATGTATGCAAATCTGTGTGTGGTGTCATATCCTTTGACTTCTCTGTGTGTATATGTTTCGTGCAATAATTGTCTTTTGTATGAGTGAATAATACACTGTCCATTTTAAAAGGTGGCAACTGTAGGAATACTGGCTGTTCAATATGCTGTGCACCCTCTAAATATGTATCTTCCTAAAAATATCTATGTGTATGTGTACATACACACACACACACACACACATACATATATATATATATATATGTATATATATATATATATATATATATATATATATATATATATATATATATATATATATATATATCTACATATATATGTGTGTGTGTGTGTGTGCATGTATCTTTGGAATGTTTATTGCTTCCACATTGTACATTCCCTATGGTAGCCGGACTGTACTGCATGATATGTTATTGATACCATCGTGACATCATACTGGTGGGATGGATTACTGTTAACTTCTTGTGGCTATGTTGTGTAGGGTCCTGGGTATGGGACTTGCAAGTGTTGGTATTGTGTTGCAGGGCAGATCTATTTGGCTGTGGGGGAGGAGGTGATATCAATAATTACAAGAAGTACTTGGCTTGGGCCCCCTCACCCCCATTAATAGTAACTTTGGTCATATATGTATTTGTTGTGTTCTCTTTTATATCTATAACTATATATCTCTATATACATCTCTCTCTCTCTCTGTCTATCTATCTATCTATCTATCTATCTATCTATCTATCTATCTATCTGTCTGTCTGTCTATCTATCTATCTATCTATCTATCTATCTATCTATCTATCTATCTATATATCTATCTATCTATCTATATATCTATCTATCTATCTATCTATCTATCTATCTATCTATCTATCTATCTATCTATCTATCTCAGTCTCTCTCTAGATTGCAGCATGGATTTTGTAGGTGATGCACATTGTCAGGTGATGGCCTCTGCACCAATCAGTCTCCACCACTTGCTACCTGCATGCAGCCTGCTGTCTAGTACTTCCAATTACCACTGTCATGGCAACCCACTACTATAAATTCCTACATCATGTGGGTGTGATCCCTTAACCTTTCCTGTATGGAGGAAACCCTTCCTATGTGTGGGAACCAGTGTTACAGACAGCAGGAAGCAATACCTCTTACAAGAGGACTTGCAGACTCAGGCCAGCTATATATTTATATAAGGTTTCAGACCTACAGACAGTGTGAGTAGTGTTATATGCACTGTATGCTACCTGTGTTACAGAGTTTTTGTGTCCATACTAGTTTAGCATGGAATGCAGTCTGTCTGCATAGCTCTCAACTGTGGGGCTATCCACATCATGGCCAGAGGATTGCCTGTTATGTTTTGCTTGTCCACCACACAGGTCTTTGTGTCAGACATATTACTGGCATTGTGTCTTTTAAGTGCTATCAGTACATAGCTACATCCATGTGTGTTTATGACTTCATATTTCAGACTAAGGGTATGTTGCAGACTATCCTGTAACAACAGCAACTTTCTCAGAGTATAAGAACACTATTTAAAATATGGCCCTGTGTTCCAGCATATGTCCTCCACGTATATACCAGGCTTTGCCCATATGACATCCAGTAAGAGGGTATGTAGTGGTCTGTGACTATGTCATGCTGCCATTCCTGACATCATTCCAGTGATGTTGTGGTCCACAAACATATTGTGGGGTAGGGTCCATATATATGTAGGCTTCAGCTGCACAAAACATGTGTGCCCTTCTGCAGTCCATAGGTCAGTGTATGTAACAGTGTTATATGCCCCTGTAAGTCAGTCTATGGGGGAGGGGTATGTACCATATATAACCTAGGCTGTTACAACATGTGAGGGATATCAGTAGTAAGACGCCTTAAGGTATATGGCTGTACATTTTCATATATTTCACCTTGGGAACATTGGTGTCCTATTGCTTACTGTCGTACAGACTGTTCTGTTTGTCAGTGTGATAGTAATATTTTCATTTAAGCATTGTTATGTAACAGATACATCCTCATTGTGGCAATTTAATTCTTTTTCCCCTAGGGGTTGAGTACAGAGTGTAATTGGATGCTGCTGAACTATACAGCTGCATTACTTAATGTTGATTGATTATTATCCTCTGGCCCAGTCTTTCTTTACTGTTGTACTACTTGAAGGCCTTGGCCTGGACAGCAACATATGTTATTCTTTCGGATTACTGTATAAAATGATCTGCTTGAGAGTTGCATTACACACTTAGTATGTATTTCAATGACCTAACAGCTATATGACATGGCATATTCAACTGTAATAGTACACAAATAAACATTTCTTATGTATGCAAACCTGTGTGTGGTGTCATATCCTTTGACTTCTCTGAGGGGATATGTTTCATGCAATAATTGTCTTCTGTATGAGTGAATAATACACTGTCCATTTTAAAAGGTAGCAAATGTAGGAATACTGGCTGTTCAATATGCTGTGCACCCTCTAAATATGTATCTTTCTATACATATCTATGTGTGTGTATGTGTATTTACATATATATATATATATATATATATATATGTATCTACATATGTGTGTGTGTGTGTGTGTGTGTGTGTGTATCTTTGGAATGTCTATTGCTTCTACATTGTACATTCCCTATGGTAGCCAGTCTGTACTGCATGATATGTTATTGATACTATTGTGACATCATACTGGTGGGATGGATTACTGTTAACTTCTTGTGGCTATGTTGTGTAGGGTCCTGGGTATGGGACTTGCAAGTGTTGGTATTGTGTTGCAGGGCAGATCTATTTGGCTGAGGGGGAGGAGGTGATATCAATAATTACAAGAAGTACATGCCTTGGGCCCCCTCACCCCCTTTAATGGTGCCTTTGGTCATATATGTATTTGTTGTGTTCTCTTTTATATCTATAGATATATATCTCTATATACATATCTCTCTCTCTCTCTCTCTATATATATATATATATATATATATATATATTATATGGTTCCCCTTCAGAAGGTCGAACGGCTGGAATCTCGAAATGCATATGGCAAAAGCCATATGCACGAATTTCAGAAGCTCAACCTTCTGAAAGGGAAATAAAACAAAAACAACAAAACACAAAACAATGTTTCTCCAGAGGGGCAAGCCCACCCTGCACCCCCATGTGGAAGGCTGCACCCCCCTCACCCCCGCTACTTATTTATTCCAACTTCGAGAAAGCACTACAGTGCAGAAAGGGAAATCTCCTATTCTGCGCTGTATGCCGATCCCCATTCAGAAGGTCAAGCTTCTGAAACTTCGAGCATATGGTCTCGACGATATGCATTTCGAGATTTCAGCCGTTCCACCTTCTGAAGGAGAACTATATATATATATATATATATATATATATATATATATATATATATATACATATTTATATAAACATATATATGTAGATATGTAGACATATATATATCTATAGATATATACATATGTGTGTGTGTGTATATATACATATATATATATATATATATATATATATATATATATATATATTTATATATTATATATATATATATATATATATATATATATATATATATATATATATATATATATATATATATATATATGTATATATATATATATATATATATATATATATGAAAATACACACACACACACACACACACACACACACACGCACACATGCATCTACATGTCTAAATACATTTCCTGTAGTGTTGAATGACTGTGCTGGATGATATGTTTGTGAAAACATCATGAATATGTATATCTGACATGACTTAGTGTTCAATCACTTTGGCTATGGTGTGCTGCGTTCTGGGTTTGAGCTGTTCAAAGGCTGTTTATTTTGTTGCTGGGCAGAACAAGGGCTGTTGGATACAGAGTGATTAATGTACTTTTAAGCAGTTGTAAGCAGGTTTGCATGGGTTTGTGCAAAGGTAAGCAATGCTAACTTCCGGTTACAGTTTCTTATACACAGTTAGTCTCTAAATTGCTTAACCTGTGTAGGCATTGCTTACCCCTGTGCAAACAGGCTTAAACATGCTTACTGCTGCTTAAAAGTGTTTACCCCCATGCTAATTTCTTTAAAAGAAAAGAAAAAGGGTTGCTAGGAAAGTGGTGAAAAAGGGGCACAAAGAGGGAAAGACAGTATGGAAAATAGCTAGGGATGTGTAGGATGGGTGTAGGGAAGGTCTATAGCTGCCCATTTCTTCTACAGCAACAGCTGTGCATATACACTGATTTGGAGGTAGATTTGGACACTCATACCCCTGACAGAGGGGTGAGGACAACAATAATTTGGTGTGAAGCCAATTAGACCAGATTACATGTGTCCAGTGGATACATGTGCAAAATGGACAGCTATGTATGGGGCAAATTTTTTTTTTTTTTGGGAACAGATTACCCCTTTTTTTTTAAGGTGAGAGTGGGATGTTGGGGAAGGATAGTTGGTATATTTGGGGAGGTAGTTTTGGTAGAATAACAGACAAGACAGACAAGACAGCCTACAGGGGCGGTATATGACACATGTCGGGGTAAATACCTTGGATGGGTAGGGGTGTTTAGAAGTTGGAAGCCCATGAGCCCCCTAGTGGAAACAGTGGGATTGAGGTCCCCACCCATGGGCAGTCACCACTGCACCTTCATGGCCCCAAAGGTGGCTGTGCTGGGGGCTGGGTAGGAGGGGCAGGCTGACCCTCTAGATGCACCACACGGCCCTCAAGCTGGCATAGCAGGTCTCCAAACTCTCCAAGCTGTTTGTTTATATTCGCTGCAGAGCTTGCTATGCACCAGACCCCAGACCTGATGATGGGTGACAATATCCTGTCCGCACCCGCTCCCAGGAGGGGTGAGCCCCACCCCTTGAGTCGGTTCCACCTAAAGGTGGTGCAGGACCAGCAGATGAGGAGGTCCCAGGGTGGGCCCCAGACATGCTAGTGCCCGGTGCCATGGCCAGATGAGGTGGGATAGGTGGGTCCGCTGGGACTGGCCTTCCCAAACATGCTATGGTGTTTCAATTTTAAAACATGTGAGTTAGTAATAGTCAACACATTCCAAGATTAGGTATAACAGCATGCATAGATATTCCCATTAAGCCAAAACTCCAGATATGGAACAGTTGCATACCAAACAGAACACATGCATATATGGAACCACAATGGCCATTACAACAGCAAGCAGGTTCATTGATGGCAGCATGCCACCAATATGGGAGGATTTCAACATGTCATATGCATAGAAACAAATTGTAATATTTATCAAATAATAGCACATATGTCCCAACAGTAGATTTAATTTTACATATACATATTGAGTTTTATATTTAGTTTATTGTTGCAGATATGGTGGGGGGGGGGAGATGTCATTTAACAACTTGTATGTCCCTGTAGTTCTCATTACTTTCTTAGTCAGTGCTGTGATCTGTACCTTAGCAGTATTATTACACTACCCTATGGCCTTAGTTTGGACAGTGGTATGGATGTAGATAACTATATACATTAACTGTGTTTTACCTGCAGTATACACCTCTTACCTGGTATACCCATGGAGGTATTGTTTGTCAACACTACCTGACTGTTTCTATGCATATTCCCAGATTCCAGGTTGATGTTATGCACATACCTCTCCATCTCTTATTGCACACACTCTGGGCATGTCTTGACAACATGCAGGTGAAACCAGGACATGTTTTGACTATTGACCTCATAAACCTTTGGTGAGTTGTACAATAACAGATTTGTTTTCATAGACATTTTCCAAATATTTACAGGCCCGACAGTCAGTTATATGACATTAAATGCTGTCTAAATGTCAGAGATTATCACACTGATATGCCAGGGGGACAGGGTAACAGCCAGCAGATATGGACCGATTATCGGGACATTCTGGACAGATCTGTACAGTCGAGGGGTATGATTCTGCATACAGCTTACTACCACTCCCAGGATTCGAACCATGGCTGTGTCTGCTAAAAATAAAACAGTGTACATCACAGTTGATTGTGCTATATAGATATTGCTGTGTAACTTTTCTCTGAATTCTGTCAATAAGCCACCCGTGGTTTTATAATCTGACTTTGTAATTACAACACTCTTATATAGCACTGTGTGAATTACAGTGATGAGTAATAGAGATACTGCAACACTAACACTGCCATACAATACCAGACTAAACAGTACCAGTCCAGGATTTCAATCTTTCATTTCTAGGGACAGTTTTCATATCTGACAGACCTATGGTGGGAATGTTTGTTTACACTACCTGAATGTTGCCACACATATTACCAGATTCCACATTATTATTATACACATACATCGCAGTCTCTTACTGCACACACTCTGGTCATAGCTTCACAACATGGGGCTGGAGTTTGGACATACTTTGCTTATTACTCTCATAACACTTTGGTGAGTTGCTAGAGTGACAGATTTGTTCTTATAGACATATTTCTGACCGTTATGATGTCTGACAATCAGTTGTATGTCATTATTTGCTGCCTAAATGTCTGGGATCATCCCATTGATTTGCCAGGGGGACAGGGTGACAGGTAGGGGACTTACAGCAATTATCTAGACTTTCTGACAATATCTGTACAGTTGTGGGTTATGATTCTGCATACAGCTTACTACCACTCCCAGGATTCGAACCATGGCTGTGAATGCTAAAAATACAACACTTCATGTCTCAGTTGAGTGTGCTATTTGGATTACATTGTCTAGCTTTTCACTGCTTTCTGTCTAAGTCTCTCTCAGTTGTACAATATGACCTTGTGGTTACAACATTTGTATACAGACATTCCTACACGTTTTATTTATGTAGCACAGTGTTGGTAACAGTGCTTAATACAACAGTACTATTAAGAGATTGCAACACTACATTACCATATGATACCAGAGTAAACACAAGCAGTCCTGGAGCTAGACCTTTATTGCCAGGCTGTTAACCTTTTATTTACATACAACCTATATGAGATTCTTCCTGCCATATTGTCTGGTTTATTTAGTACATGCCATACACAATACAGGTTTTATACTGGCAATTAACTTTCTACTACTTTTAGATTTATTTCTTATGACAGTACATGCAAGATTTTTATTAACCTGCCTCGTGATGCAGCCTCTGCAGTCTACAGGTATGGGCTTCCCGATTCACAGCCCACTCGTCTGCCACTGTCAAAGACATAAGAGGAATAGTTAGCCATAGCTATCCATAATATACATGAGCTGACAATTAATAAACAGGTAGTAGACTGATACTTACACATGGCTGGGACATCACCCATCCTCCTAGCCTCTTGGATCCACTGATCCAAGAGCTCCCTTTTTCTCCATTTCAGGTCAGCATAGTGATGCCTGACCTGCTCACCAGTTCAAGGGATGCCAATGGCACTGGTGAGGTCATGGTTGAGATGGTCCCAGGCTTCCGCTTTATATTGGGAACCCTGGTGCTGGCCCTGCAGCAGTCTCTAGTCATGGTCTTTAACAATGAGTCCTGCCACGACTTTGGACTCCTGGATGCCCCAAGAGCTGCACCCAGAAGCATGATCCTTCTCCCACACTGGCCATAGTGCCTACAGGTGGAAGCTGCACCCAGTTATGAGATGTATTCCCACCATTGGGGTTTACATAGGGCCAATTTCCCACACTTTGCCGTGATTGGACGGTTTTGCAAATGCTAAGCTATGGGCAAACCTGATTACCTAAGGCTGGCATTGCTTAAAGGGGTATACCACTGGGAAAACTGATTTAGCTGGCCTATACATTGCTTACAACTAGTAAACAGGGGTGTGCAATGCTTAGCATTGCTTAATTTTAAATTTGCACACTATTTTCTGTTTGGCATTGATTTATCATTCATTACATGTTATATATGTGTTTGGTATCCATGATTCATGTGTATGTACACTGTATGGGTCCTTATGTTTATTGGGGGATTTCAACACTTTCTTAAAATGACACCTCACATCTGGATTTAATGCAGTACTCCAGTTCACATATTTATGTTATGTAGTAGGTTATACAACATAAAACTGTATATAGATTCCTTTCACATGTAAATTTTGATTTTGCTATAGTGAGGATCTGTTTGGGGATACCTCAGTCTTATGAACTGCTGTGATGTCTTAATGGTTAACTACTGTGACTGTAGTGTACAGGGTCCTGGGTTCAAGACCTGCAAGGGCTGTTTATTTTGTTGCTGGGCAGAACAGTGACTGTTGGATACAGAGTGATTAAGGCACTTTTAAGTAGTTGTAAGCGGGTTTGTGTGGCTTTGCATGAAGCTAAGCAGTGCTAACTTCACGTTAAATATGCTTACAGGGAGTTACCTTCAATATTGCTTAACCTGTGTGTGCATTGCTTACCCTGACACAAACGGGCTTAAACCCACTTACTACTGCTTACAAGTGCTAACTCCTGCTTATGCCCACACTAATTTAGACAGAAATATAACATGGCTCTTGGGAAAGTGGTGGATTTGAACACTCTATGGATTTATCATTCATTACACATTATACCGTCAATTCATATCCCTGATTCGTGTGTACATATACTGTATCGGGCACTTGTGTTTATCTGTGGATTTTACAACATTATTACAATGACACCTTACATCAGCATTTAATACAGTACCCCAGTTCACAAATATATCTTATTTAGTAGGTTATATGGCGAAAAAAAATGTTCATAAAGTGATTTGACATGAACTACAGTGAGAATCGAACTGGGAACGACTGCTTGCAAGGCAAACATTCTGACCACTATGTTATTGGAGTACTACTTCATTTTCATGTATCTTGCTATTTATCTTCTTGTGCCATTCAAGCTACAGTATGCGTAGCTAAGCAATTGGGAAACTCGCGCACCTATGGTTACATTTAATCTGTTTGATAAAAAAAAAATTCTACTGCTATTTTTCTCTTGGAAGGGACAGGTTTCACTTATTGCTGTGGATTCCTGCATGCATCTGCACATTTGGCAGACATCCTAGCAACACCCCCATACCTCTCAACCTCTTAATGCACATTATCTGGACAAAGCTTGACAACATGAGGTCCAACTACGGACATATTTTTAATTATTGCTCTTATAAACTTGGGACAGTTGCTAGAGTAACAGAATTTGTTTTAATATATATTTTCTGATGGGTTTTGGGGTCTGACACTCATATGCATGCCATTATTTCATGGCTTCATTCCTGATATCATCCCGTGATTTCATGGTACAACTGGGGTACAGGCCAACTGAATGGGCAACAAATGTGGACATTACGCAATGATTTGTACAGTTGAGAGGTATGCAACCTCCTATGAGTGTTCTTGCTCATTGTTATTGTTGAACGGCACTTCCTGAATGCAGGGGCATGTGTATTGTGAGTGCTCTGCACTCATCCATGCTCCGTGTCAGTTTGGGAGCAGAGGCAGCGCGCCTTTATTACTATGCATGGTGTGCTGCCGTGCTGCTCTTAAACAGTCGTTTCCATGCAGGAATAAGCTATTCCTGCATGGAACCTTACTGAATCATGGGGATTGTCCATGTGCCTCTTTTCATGGATGTCCTTAAACCATCATCTGGTTAAGTACCTCTTAGAGTCACTTATTCAGCTGAAGACAAAGGAATCAGACCTAGGACTGCATCATAAAACTCATCCATTCATTTTGTACTAATCCATTTAATGTAATTTTAGGTCATGGGCAGTTATTTCATATCCAGACACTCAGTGGGTAAATGGCAGTGAAACTATCCTAAAAAAGGGACCCTTGTATACATATGATGTATGCACATACTCACTTATAGCATGCAAACCTACAGACAACTTAAATGATCACCAATTCATCAATGACATATCTGCAATCAGGGGGAAATAGTGGACCAACTGCCAGAGGCCAATATGGACAGAGGTAAGAAATGCAAACTTTGTACAGAAAACACTTCAACTGATAAATGAACAAGGGAATGAACCCCTGTGTAGGACCACTGTGCCATCTGTGTGAAACTCAGTAACTCCTTAAATTCCATTGCTTTTAGAATGAAATTACTGGCTCATTAATGATGTTTTTTTAATGCTCAATCAATCTTTCAAAATACAATACCTAGTATTCAAAACAAAAAAGTGGCAATGAAAGCTCTCATTATTGAATAAACATACAAACTGCTCATAAAAAAAATCACAGACTAAGAATTTGTTTGAGGGGATAAGACATCTTGCTTTTTTGCAAACGAGACTTGCAGATGAGAAAATGATTTATGTTAACTTGTTCACTAGCTTTTTGCTGTTCTACCATATTGCAGTGTGTTTTCTTTCTTTGTTCTTTGTATGAATATTTTTATTTCTGCTTTTATATTTTCATAACACTGGGTTTTTTTTTCATGCTACCTATGGATAATACTTTATTGTAAACATTATGATATATTTACAATAGTCTGATTAACAAAATGTATTGACCAGTGGATTATTAGGCTGGGAAACTGTTTTCTGATAAAAATCTCTGAGTGGAGAGCATTTTGTTAGTTTGAGAGTTCTTGGGTTATGAGACAGTGATATTTACAACATCACTGTATCTTCAATAGGACATATGGTTAGGGTGCATGAAGCAGATGATTCACAATGTGGAGTAATAGATGTGTACGTCTCTAGCAGGAAATGCCCAACAGTATAACAAGGGGTCAGTAAGTATGTACCTTAAATGGCTGTTATCTGGAAAATGACAGTTGATCCTACTGTCTGTAATTTAAAAAAAAAAATCTCAAGAGTATTATTCTGAGAGCTGTCATAGTGTAAGGTTTCTTAGACAATGGATCCTATAATGTGTTGTTTTCCTAAGTGGATATCTGCAAGGAACAAAGATATAATTTCTGAAAAGTGGCTGTAACTGTCCAAGCTACTTTCATCAGTGGAGAAAACTGAATCACAATCTCTAAAATCACACATCACACTTTTGGCGCTGCCAGTCTGTGACTCTTTATCTCCATCTGCTAGAAGTCTGAGCTGAGTTTCTTATCAAATCAGAGCTGGGGTTAAATGATTCCATTAGTTCAGTTATAACCAGATGAAGGAGAATGATTCCAACCCTGTTGATAATCTATGTCTATGTATAATTGGTCTTTCTTTGTTAACAAGGGCATGCCGGAGAACACTGGCTGCCTTCAGTCATGATCCTGGAACTCTGTTGTGGTTTGTGACTTTCTAGCAGTGACATGCAGGACAAAGGAAGGGCATCAGATTCAGGCCTGTGCTATGTCATGTGTCTGGCTTCTACTAACTTAACTTTTCTTCCACTCTGCCATTACCTGAAAGAGAACAAAACTGTGCTGTTTTTTTTTTTTTTTTTTTTTTTGTGAAGGAGGGACGTTGACTTCAAAGGTTACTTGACATAACATTTGTTATATTTTGTGACAGTCTTGAAAATGTATGACACATTAAAGCATGCATAAATACATAGTCCATTAGAAATAGGTCTGTTTCAGCTGTACATTGTTTCTTTTACTGAATTTAAAGACAAAGGAAGTGCTGCTCATGTTCTGATCTGGGACTAAAGTATAAAGCACTGCTGCATTCATTACACAAACCTTTTTAGTGCAGTAATTACCACAGAGGAGGAAAGGGGTCATTCACCTCTCCCACACATTAAGGGGATTAACACACTGCAGTTAAAATGCTCCAATTATGCATAATAAGTGTTAATGTATTCACTTTTCTTAATAAGCGAAAGACTGCTAACCTCCACTTTGTGCATCAGTGAAAGCGTTTTTTCATTTTTTAAGATATCTGTTGAAGCACAGATTATCTCACGTAAATGTGTTAAAAACAAATTTTGATGGAGGAAGACACCCGAGAGGATATAAAATGTTACATGCTTTCCTAGCCAATATGCTGTGTTCCCTTCTCAAAACAGTAGGCTGATACCCTTACTCCTGATGGCACTAACGTTACACTTAAGATCATTTTTGATGGAAAGTATTTATGAATACCACTTAAGCATACCTATCAACTGTCCAGAGTTTGGCAGACTGTCCAGATTATTGCCTCATAATTTTCATCTGTACCTAACAAAATATGATTTTTTTTTTCTGGCAAATCATAGAGGATCAAAGTCATTAAGTAATGACACACATTTGAGTTTCAGACTTAATGCCCTTCAGAAAATGCATGCTAATACAAATCCTATTATTCTATCAACTTTCCAAGTTTATAAGAACAATATTTTAAAATTGTCCCTATTTGTGACCTTTGTCCCCCCATTATTTTTGGCTTTGTCCAAAATCCTTGCACAAAGAGGTTGATTGGAATGTACCCAAGATAAACAATTTCTCTCCAAAGCATCACACAGACATAACACACACACAAGTTATGTCCAGGTAATTTTACTTATTTCACTTTCCTGCAAATTGAGTGTTCTTAAAATAAAGATAATTCCATGTTTATTCTAAAAATTTCATGCTCTGCGTGTTTTGATACTTTTTTCTGCCATTCTATGATTGCTGTTTATTCCACTTATTGTTTTTACGTTAACATCTTTAAATATGTAAACATTTTTGCCTGACCTCCCAGAGACTTTACTTAAAGTTCTGGCTACATTTGAAGGACAATTCTTTAATATTAATCTGCTATTATTTACTTTGAAGTCAAAAGAGAAATATCACTAATGAACATATCTCCTAAGTGACGTGAAAAGTATTTGTTTAAAAAAGTCAAAAATGTCCATATTGAAATGTAAGCCAGTAACAATTAATTATAATCAAACAGTAACTGGGGTAAATTCAAAGTGGATATCTTTAATATTCTAACCCATTCAATGTGAGGAAACTGCATTAGACTATACTGCATATCATGGAATAAAACAGAGCAGTAAAATGATCACATATACATTCAATTATATAACAAGTAATTACTGGAACATTCATCTGCACCCATTCCTTTAGTCATGCATCATCAAAACTCACACCAGTAAAATTAATGACAATCATTACAACACACTGTTTTGTGGGAAGGCAAGCCCCTTGTATCTTGCCTGTATTTTCATGTGTCTGTCTGTCTCTCTCTCTCTCTATATATATCTATATATATATATATATATATATATGTATATATATATATATATATATATATATATATATATATATATATATATATTTACTAAATATGAGCTAGCACAGCAAGAAAAATGTAGAAATGAATTGTTGGTTATGTAATATTCCTGGGAAGTCAACCAAACCACTACAATTATTTTGAATTTGACTATTTGATAATCAATCACAAAGACTACATCCATGCCTTCATACACACATACATATAAACATGCAATGTTCTGCATTATAACATGGATCATTTTAATTAATCAGTCTATGTTTAGTCCAGACTGATAACATGTCTTATAACTTTCTATAGAAAAGACTCAGCTGCTAATCAAAATTGGTTGTAATCTTTGAAATAGTTGTTGACATGACTACCACATACAAGTAAGAGTTGTATAAGACTCCTTCTGCCATGGAGGAAATAAGCAGTGAGGGTAAACCCTTCTCAAACATGCACCATCTAAGAGACAAATCAATGAGAAGAGACAGAGGAAAATGCAGTACATATGAATGGCATGATCTTAACTGTTATAATAACTGAATACTGACTTTTGAGAGCTATGCTAACTGAAAACTCAAGCAAGTTAGGTTTCCAGTTCTGAGGTATAACAATGCTATTTCTTTTCGCATTTTTTATAAGACCATTATGTAATATAATAATAAACTCCTGTGTTTGAGTAATGCTGGTTTTCCCATGATTTGCTTACTAATCTGATTACTGAGGCTAGCCATTAGTACACTTGTATTACTCCTCAGTCAGTCTAGGATTAGTACAAAAAGGATGTCTCTGACATTTTTATGTGCTGCCTTTTCGTAGCAGAACATTAATTAATTAGCATAGAAGATAAAATTATAACACTTTCATCTACAAAGATGAAGCTATTATAGACTTATGGGTCTAACTGGATCAGTGCTACACCCTAGTTAACAACTCAAAATAAAAATAAATGAATACATTATTTCAGTGGAGACTAAATTCAGAAAGTGAACTTCAGTATATGTGCAACATATGAATGAATGTTTGCAATTGTAAACCACTTACTTTTCCAAGGGAATAAATAAAAGGGGAAGCAATTTGTTACATCTCATATACTTTTCTTTTCATCAAATAATCTTTCATATGGCCAACAGTGGAGTAACAACAGGTTCTAATGTGGCTACCGGCATGGGCTGATTACCTCTTTCAATGTAATATGCAACTTTGGGACTGTTTGGTGCATTTTACCACTGTCTACCTTAGGACTCCTATCTTATTCCAGACATTGATCTCCCTGTGATGGTCCCTACTCTGTGCCAGTAGACAAGGAGTCTCAATCCTCACCACTGACATCAGTGAGGGATCATGACATATTAGAGGCAGTGGTGGGATTGATGCTCCTTCATTACAGGCCCAGAGTAAGGGACCATCACATATTGGTGGCAGCTGGGTTGAATATTAATTGAACTTCAGTAGCCTGTAGGCAATTGTCACTGAAGGTGTGTATACTCTCAACAGCCACCCGCAAGGTGTAAACATACAGAGTTTCATTTTCACAAAAGTTTTATTCATTTTTGTTAGTTTAGTTTAGTCAGGGAAAACAGGCAAAGATGTCAGCAGAGGATTATTTCAAGCTGATAAAGAACCACATGCCCAAGGTGTGCAAAGCAACATGACTGGTGCATGCCACCCTGTCTAAAGAGGAAATTATTTCAGCCTTAATTGCAGCTCCTGCATGATCCAGCAAAGAGGAAGACAATCAGTTTGGTGATAGAGATGTACAGCCTACAGAAACAGGACAGTTCACCTTTTCCTCAGAGGATGTAAAAAACATCTGGAGTTAAAGAGACTTGAACTGGAGGCCAAACATTTGGAATTAGATTCAGCAGAGAGACTGCAACATTTGGAGGTTGAAGAGAAAGAGATACTGTGGTCTTTAGAGGCTGAAGAAAAGGAGAAGCAGCAACAATACGAGAGGGAGATGCTGACTCTTTGCCAGGGTCATGGAGGTAATGGGGAAGGGAATAACCAAACCCCAGAAGCAATAAAGGTCAGTACATTCCTTCCACAGTTTACAGAGGATGCTAATTTTGATTGTTTTATTCATATATTTGAAAGAGTATGTAAACAGTAGAATGTTAACCAATGGCTCTGGGTCTTGTTCCTGACCCCTTTCTCCATGATAAAGCTGTAACTGCTGTTTCTAAATTGTCCGATACTGATTGTTTAAACTATGATAGAGTAAAGCAATGTTTATTGGAATGTTTTAAGTTAATACCTGAAGCTTACAGAAAAATGTTTTGTGAGCATAGACGCAAGGCAGATAAAAGGTTATGTGATTATATTGCTGGGTTAAACATTTATTTTCATAGGTGGGTGAGTGGGTGTGAGGTCACCACTTCTGAAAGGCTGGCAGACCTTTTGGTGTGGAAACAAGCCCTTAGCACTTTGCCTGAGGACATGAAAATCTGGTTGGCAGACTGGGAGTGTAACTCTGCAGATGAGCTGGGGAGAAAAAATGATCTCTACTTAGCAAGCAGGGCACCACTGCCCAACAAGGGAACACCCGGTACTGCACATGGATATAACAGGGGAAGCTACTAGTTTAGGTACATGGCCAAGATCAAGGATTAGATGTTTTAAATGTAACCAGGGGGGCCATGTGGCATACAACTGTCCACTGAAACAAGGTGGGGAAAAAAGGTGAGGGAGCCAGCAAGTAGGAATAACAGCATGCCAATAGTAAGTTGTCTGGAGACAACAGGGGTACCAAACTATTACTGGAGTTTGTATCCTATCTTAGTGGATGGAAGACAGGCTACTGCTGAGAGAGACAGAGCCTCTGACATAGCCACTCTGAAACCTGCAGTGGTTAAACAGTAGTAGTTCTTGCTTTTGCAGTCCACTCCAGTCCGAGCTTTATGAGGGACCCCATTCCAAATACATTTGACCAGGGTTTACTTTGACTGGGAGGGTAGGAAAGATAGCAAGCAGGTAAGTGTGTTTAAGGATATACCTGCAGATGTCTTGATAGGGAATGATTTTGATAATGCAGTACCTTGTGTGCATGCAGTTATATGCAGTCAGGCTTGGAAACAGGCATGTTCATAGGTTCATAGGTCCATAGGTAAGTACTAGGCTATCTGCCTGAGGGCATCTATAAGCCTAGCCAGAATGTGTTGGCTTTTGCCACCCCTTTAGATTAGTTCCCTGTGCCTCTGTCCAGCAGAGCCATTAGTTCCCTATGTCTTTACCCAGCAGGGCCACTGTAGTGATCCCCAAGGTAAACTTTCTGTTTCCCATCCACTCGTCAAGGTTTCTCTTGAAGAGTGTTAGTGACGGACTCTGCCTAATGTAGATTGGAATGCTGTTCCAAAGAATGGGGTGTCTCTGGGACAGGAATCTATCCTTCCAGCATGTCCTATTTATCATTGTGGTGAGATTTAGATCCCTAGAGCATGTGGCTCTCAGGGATTTGTTTTTTTTTTTTTTTAGGTGGATCATGTCCATCAATTCTGGGTTGGACATGGCCTTGTATGTCAGGCAGAGATCACCTATGAGTAAGTGGTATGCAACCGAGTACAGCTGGAGTTTCTTCAGTCGGGCTGCATAGGGCATCTGTTTGAGGCCAGTAATCCTCTTGGTGAGGTACTTCTGTGGTCTTTCCAGCTGTTGCAGGTGTCTTGTAAGGTACTTCCCAAATGGGGCATTGTACTCTATGATGGGTCTGATGAGAGATGAGAGATGAGTAGAGGGGCACAATAACCTATTTTCTTCTAGATGTGAATCCTTCTGTGATTAGGTGGGCCACATAGAAGGATTTTCTAACCACCTTGTCAATATGATTATCAAAGGAGAGATTACTATCTACTTGGGTTCCCAGATCCCTTATTCCATTTTCTATATTTAGGGGACTACTATGTATATGGTAGTTTATTGGTACTTTATTTTTTCAAAAGGGGATGACTATGCACTTTTTGGCATTTAGCTTGAGGCCATGATTTTGACACCAGGTATCCGTCTCAGTGAGACTCTGCTGGAGGATGTCTGTATCAGCCGGAGATTCAATTATGGCCCCCAGTTTGCAGTCATCTGCAAACTTGGTCAGCCATAGTCCTCCTGTGCTTGCCTGTACCTTCTTAGAAGTATATACCAAACAGGAGGGGTCCCAGGACTGAGCCCTGGGGGACGCCACTTGTAACCAGTTTAGAGTCGGACCTAGATCCTGCAACTCTCACCATGTGGATTCTATCCGTGAGCCAACTGGCAACCCATCTCGTGACATAGGGGTTTATGCTCAGGCTGGTGAGTTTGTCTATAATACCAGAATGGGGAATGGTGTCGAAAGCCTTTGCAAGGTCTATGTAGGCTGTGTGGACCTCCATTCCCTTGTCTAAAGCCTTGGTGACTATCTCAAAGAAGTCCACCAGGTTTAAGAGGCATGATCTGCCCTAAACAAAGTCAAACTGGGTAGGGTCCAATGTTTGGAGGGTCCCAATGTCTCTGTTAATGAATTCCATGATGATGCACTCCATAGCCTTGCAGACCAGGCTAGTCAGGCTTATAGGGCAATAGTTCCCGGGGTCTGTTGTGGTGCCACCTTTGTGGAGCAGATTAACTGTTGTTGTAGCCACTCTATGGGTACGTAGCCTATAGAGGCTGAGTTTGAACAGTGTGTTTAGGTGAGGGGTTAGTTCATTTTGGAGCTCGTGTAAGACACAGCCTGGGACACTGTCCGGTCCCATTGAAGCTGTGGTTTTGGCTTTGGATAGGGCTGTTTTAAGCTGTGTGTCAGTAATTGCTGGGGCTCTATATTCTTCTGGTATGGTTATGGGCCCTTTAGGGGGTGAAAGGGGGTAAAGTTTGCACTAACTTGTCTGCCAGAATGTTGGCAATATCAGTCGGTTCAGTGTATTTTATACCATTCTGCACTAACTCAGAGCAGATCTGAGAGTTTCCACTTAGGTTCTTATCATAGCTGAAGAACGCTTTGTGGTTATCTTTGGAGTCCTTGGCAATTTTTCTTTCGAAGCTCACCTTGGATGATTTTATGAGGGATCATAGTTTCTTGTTGATACTGATCAGGGATGTATTTCCTTCCTGGGATTTTACTCTTTTCTGTACTAGTTTCCTCCTTCTATTGGATAGTTTGTTTATGGCAGGGGTCCACCAGACTGGTTTCCTTTTCTTGGGGGAGTGAGTCTTGGTTTTACTTGGGATAGCATGATCCATTCATTCTTGCAGGTGCTCATAGAGTGCCTTTGTAAGGGATTCAGCAGCTTGGACAGCATTGTCCTTTAGCATGGGGGCTGTGAATCTTTCCACCTCGGTCTTAAGTAAAGTGAAGTTTGCTTATGAAAAGTTTTTCACTGTGATTTCCTTGATTGAGGGTGGGGGGCATAATGTGGATATCCAGAGTGATTAGTCTATGGTCTGATCTAACCAGTGAGGGGTTGACCTCCGGTGTGGAACACCGGTCACCCATGTTGGTGATGACCAGGTCCAATATGTTGTCAGTTCTGGTGGGGGTGTTGACCAGTTTATCCAGGGCATTCAAGTTTATAAATTCTAGGAAGCATTGGGTAAGGGAGTTAGTACTTGAGTAATTCTCCCAGTTAATGTTTGGGTAATTGAAATCACCCAATATTAGGGTGTTTGGTAGGACCTTCATATTTTCCAGTGTCTCCAGAAACACATAATGGGAGTCCTGGGTCATGGTGGGTGATCTGTAGCAAGCTACAATTTGAATTGCAGTTTTGCCCATTGTTAATAGCACATGGATGATCTCTGAGGCATCGTGATGTACCACTAACCTGGAGGTGTGGGTATCCTTGATGAATATGGATACACCCCCACCTTTTGTGTTTCGGTCCAGGTTCTGTAGCCAAAATGTATAGTATGAGTTATAGCCTGGTAGTGCTGGGGTGCTCTCTGAAGCCTTAAACCAGGTTTCTGTTACTGTGGGTACTATGTGGGTCTGGTAGCCTGATGGAGACCCAGACAGTCCCTGAAAGTGAGCCATAGCTGCTGGTAGGTACTGATGTTCCCATGGTCAGGGTGACTGCAAAGATAGAGGTGAGTTGTAGTATCCAGGCTGACAGTGAGGCACCGCTGTCAGAAGATACCAGGCTTTCAGTGGAAAGGGAACTGGGAAGAGTAAAAAAGGTAGAGGTCTGACAGGGTCAGCTTTTGAAGCCTACCTCATGAGGCTTGAGGGAGGTAGCTAAAAGGGCACCTGATACTCAAGGAAAAGGGGAGTCTATATCCTGGAACAAAGGGTTACTGCATAGAAAATGGATCCCTGAGGAAAGGCAAGAGGGTGAGGTAATACAGCAGTTGGTGTGCCCAGAGCCTACTGTCTGGCACTTCTAGCCATAGCCCATGACATTCTTTTTGCAGGTCATATGGGCATAAAGGACACCAAGAGATATATTATGCAGAACCTTTACTGGCCTGGGATTGCAAAGGATATAACTGGATACTGCAGGACCTGTGAGGAGTGACAAAAGGTAGGCAAGGCAGGAGACAAGGTCAAAGCTCCTTTGATGCTTTTGCCTGTGATTTAAGAGCCATTTCAGAGGGTAGCTATGGATATTGTGGGGCCTCTGCATACCCCAAGTGCCACAGGGAAGAAGCATATCCTGGTGGTAGTAGATTATGCTACTAGATACCCTGATGTGGTAGATCTGTCCTCCATTGAGGCAGAGAATATGGCAAATGCTTTGTTAGAGATTTTCAGCAGGGTAGGTTTCCTGATAGAAATACTGAGTGACAGAGGTGCCAGTTTCATGTCAGACCTGCTGGCTTGTCTGTGGAAGTGCTGTGGGGTGAAGCAACTAAAGACCACCCCTACCACCTCACAGACTAATGGTCTTGTAAAGAGATTAACTTTACATTAAAGACCATGCTACAGACCACTTTAAGAGAGAGTAGGGCAAATATTTGCCCCATCTGCTGTTTGAATACAGAGAGGTACCCCAGAAACCTCAGATTTTTCAGCCTTTGAGTTGCTGTATGGGTATACGGTGAGGGGGCTTTTAGATTTGATTTGTAATGAGTGGGAGGGTTAGTGTGAATCCCACAAGGAGTCCATTGTGGCATATGTCCTAAACCTCAGGACAAGGCTTATGGAGCTCATGTGCTTGGCCCAGAAGAACCTGTCAGGAGCCCAACAGCAGGAAAGGGTCTGGTATGACAGGAATGCTTGAGCCTGAAAGCATGCTGTGGACAGCAGGTTATGGTGCTCCTTCTTGTCAGATACAATAAGCTGCAGACAGCTTGTGTGGGGACCTTTTCAAGTGGTAAAGTAGGTCAATGATGTTAACTACATGGTAGAACTGCTAGGCAGGAGGCAGGGCACAAATTGTACCGTGTTAACATGATCAAGCCTTACTATGATAGAGGGGTTCTGGGCAGACTGCAAAGAGTAGGGTTGACCATTAAGCCCAGTAAGTGTCAGGTGGGAATGGCAGAGGTCTCCTACCTGAGACATAGAGTGGAGAGTGGTAAGATCAGGCCAGGACCTGTCAAAGTAGAAGCTATTCAGATGTAGCCTGCTCCTGTTAACAAAGAGCAGGTGAGAGCATTCTTGGGGACAGCAGGGTACTACAGAAAGTTCATTACCAATTATAGTAAAATAGCTGCCCCCTCACAGACCTGTTGAGGACAAACAGGCCAGATAAGGTAGTGTGTGGACCCCAGCCTGTGAATGGGCATTCCAAAAGCTTAAAGGGGCTTTGGAAGGACCCCCTGTGTTAGCCACTCCAGATTACAGCAAATAATTTGTTGTGCAAATGGATGCTTCAAACCATGGGGTGGTGGCTGCATTCGCACAGGTTTCATCAGAGTGAAAAGAGCACCCAGTTGTATATCTCAGCTGTAGACTCCAACCCACAGAGGAATGTTATGCAGCTATAGAAAAAGAATGTCTATCCATAGTATGGACACTGCAGAAGCTTTAGCCTTATCTGTATGGAAGGAAATTCACTATGGTTACAGACCACAATCCTTTAAAAATGGCTACATCATACCAGCCAGCAAAATGCCAAGTTATTAAGATGAAGCCTAGGGTTACAAGCATATGACAAGACAGTGCAGCACCATAGTGTGGTCAGCAATGCCAATGCAGATGAGCTCTCAAGACAGGGTATAGGTTAATGTGTTCCCCAGACAGGCCCATTTCTCTCAAGCTACATTTTCCAGGGTCACTTGAAAAACTAGCTTGAGTCTTCCAAGGGGGGGGGGGGTTATGTGATGATATGAGGTAGTGCTGTCTGTGCCAGGAAGAGTAGGGTTGTGCATGTGTACGATATGCCAGCATAGCTAGCTGGAATTGTGTAAATAAATTTATGGCATTTGACTGATTGGTACAGATGTTTGTGTTAAAATCTATTTGTAAAGTTGCTTCTGTTAAAAATGCATCAGTGGTGGGTCCTGCTAGAATGAAAAGAGATATACATGTATGTTAGACAGTATTATTATAACTGATTAAATGTATGTGTGTTTTAACAGAGAATTCTGGAAGGAAAGACATTTATCTCAGTCCAGCTAATTTTGAAAAATAGGTTGAAAATTAAATGGATTGGTTTAGACCATACATATTTTATCTTTTACAGGTCTGATTGCAACCAGAGACAAAATTGTCTTGCAAAACCAGTACTAGGAATCTTACTATATTGTCCTTAGGGGTGAACTAATTGCTGCCCTGGAAGGATGGAGGTTTTTGAAATTGTTTTATAGCTTTCAGATGCTGCAACAGATCTTAAAAAAAGCTCTGGGTGTGTATTATACCAGAGGCAGGTGACCAGATGTGATGTGATTCTATAACCTGCACTGAAATGATTTTTCAGATATTAGTGAGACATATGACTGAACTCTTGCAGCAGCACTTTGTTTTTCAGAACCCGACAGGAAAGATCTCTCACAGATATCTCACACAACCACATAACTCATTGTGCCCTGCTGTAGTATGCAACTCAACACCTCATCTTGCCTTGCTGCAGTAATTAACTTAACTAGGGAACAGTAAATCTTTAGTCAGTCAGGAAAATATAGTGAGATTAGTTAAGTATTGTTTTTATGCATCTACATGAATTTATCCAGCTGTATTATTTTTATATCTTCTGTGATTGAGACTCTGGTGTTTATTGTAACTAGATATTCAGTATTATCTTGTTCATAGGTTCATAGGTTCATAGGTTCATACTAGGCTATCTGCCCGAGAGCATTTACAAGCCTAGCCCATAGTTTTGTGGCTTACGCCACCCCTTTAGTATGGGGAACTATACCCATTATTTTGGTGTGCCTCTGTCGAGCAGTGACACTGAGGTAATCCCTGGGGTATATCTGCGATCTCCCATCCATTGGTCAAGATTTCTCTTGAACAAGGCCAGCGAGGTGCTCTGCCTCACATATACCGGGATTTTATTCCACAGCATAGGGAGTCTTTGGGTGATGAATCTATCCCTCCAGCACGTCCTATTAATAGCCGTGTCGAGGTTTAAGTGTCCCGCCCTTGTGGCTCTGACGGATCTAGATTTTTTGAGGTGAAGCATATTCATCAAATCTGGGTTTGACATGGCCTTGTATGTTAGGCAAAGGTCACCTCTGAGCAAGCGGTAAGCGACTGAATAGAGTTGGAGTTCTTTCAGTTGGGCAGCATAGGACAGATGTTTGAGACCCTTTATCCTTTTGGTGAGGAACTTTTGTGGCCTCTCCAGCTGCTGCAAGTGTCGGGTCAGATACATTCCGAATGGGGCATTGTACTCAATCATTGGTCTGATGAGTGATGAGTATAGGAGACTATGACCTCCCTTGATCTAGATGAGAATCCCTTCATGATAAGGTGGGCAATGTAGAAGGTCTTCCTAACTACTTTAGCTACATGGGTGTCGAATGACAGACTACTATCAACCTGGGTCCCCAGGTCCCTGATAACTTCTTCTGTGCTCAGTGGATTGCCACCTATTTGGTAGCTAGGGGTAACCTTGTTTTCCCGAAGGGTATGACTATGCATTTTTTGGCATTTAACTTTAGGCCATGGCTCTGGCACCAGTTATCCGTTTCTGTGAGACCCTTCTGAAGGATATCTGTGTCAGATGTGTTTTCTACTATGGCGCCCAGTTTGCTGTCATCTGCAAACTTTGTTAGCCAGAACCCTCCTGTGTTTGCTTGTACTTCAGAAAAGTAGATGCCAAACAAGAGTGGGCCCAGGACTGAGCCCTGTGGTACACCACTTGTGACAGGCTTTGAGTCTGACATGGCACCAGTAACTATGACCCTGTGGGTTCTGTCACTCAGCCAGTTTGCAACCCATCTTGTGATGTATGGGTTAACATTTAAGCTGATGAGTTTTTCAATGATACCCGAGTGGGGTATTGTATCGAAGGCCTTTGCCAGATCGAGGTAGGCTGTATGGACTGCCTTTCCCTCATCAATGGCTTTGGTGACTGTTTCGAAAAAGTCAACCAAGTTTAGAAGACATGATCTGCCTTTGACAAAGCCAAACTGGGATGGATCCAAAGTCTGCAAATTCCCTTTGTCTTTATTTATGAGGTCCATTATGATCCTCTCCATGGCTTTGCAGATAAGGCTTGTCAAGCTAATGGGCCGGTAATTTCCAGGGTCGGTGGAGGCACCGCCTTTGTGAAGTGGGACCACAGTTGCAGTGCACCACTCCCTGGGTACGTATCCAGAGGTAAGACTATGATTAAACAGCTGTCCTAGCTGTGGGTTTAATTCCTCGTTGAGTTCGTGGAGCACACAGCCGGGGACACCATCAGGTCCCATGGATGCTGTGTTTTTGCTTTGGAGAGAGCAGTTCTCACTTGGGCGTTGCAGATGTTTGGGGCGCCTGGAATCGCTCGGCATAGATATCTCTCCTTTTGGGGAGGGAGAAGCTTGCACTGAACCTGTCAGCCAGTATGTTGGCAATGTCTGTAGGATCAGTAATCTTCACATCATTTTGAACTAGTTCTGAGCATATCTGGGAGTTTCCTCCCAGGTTTCTAACATAGCTAAAGAAGGCCTTATGATTGTCTTTTGAGTCTTTAGCTATTTTTCCTCTCAAAATTTGCTTTGGATGATTTTATGAGAGCTCTTAGTTTTTTACTTATAGTGATCAAGTGTGTCTTACCTTTTAAGGATTTTGCTCTATCTTGTAGTAGCTTCCTCCTTTTGTTGTAGAGTTTGTTTATGGCTGGGGTCCACCAGACTGGACGCTTGCCTTTGGTACAAAGAGTCTTTGTTTTGCTTGGGATTGCCTTATCCATGCAGTCCGGCAGGTGCTGGTAGAAGGCATTTGTAAGTGATTCAGCGGCTTGAGTACTGTTTTCCCGCTCGGGGCCTAAAAGGAGACCACACTAGTCTTTAGAAGTGTGATGCCGCCTTACGAGATGTTCTTTACTGTGATCTTTTTAATTTCAGGTGGGGGTGGGATGAGGACCTCCAGCAAGATTAGTTTGTGATCTGATCTTACCAGTGAGGGGTATACTTCCGGTGTTGAACATTGTGCTCCCATGTTCGTGATGATGAGATCAAGTATGTTTTCTCCTCTTGTGGGGATGGTGACTAGTTGTTACATGGCATTTGAGTTTATGAATTCCAGGAACTTTTGGGCTAGGGTGTTTGGGCTTGAGTAGTGTTCCCAGTCTATATTAGGGTAATTGAAGTCACCTAGTATGATGGTGTTTGGTGATACATTTATCCCCTCTAGTGTTTTCAGGAAGGCCATGTGAGGTTCCTGAGTTTGTGAGGGTGGCCTGTAACATGCTACAATTTGCAGAGCAGTCTTGCCTATGGTTAATTGCACCTGGATGGTCTCCGATGCATCGTGCATTGCCACCAGTCTTGAGGTGTGGGTGTCCTTGATGAATATGGATACCCCCCCTCCTTTCTTGGTATTGTCCAGATTTTGGGCCGGAACGCATGATAAGAGGTGAAACCTGATAGTGCTGGGGTGCTCTCAGGAGCCTTGAACCAGGTTTCTGTCACTGCACAGACATCAATGTTCTCCATACTGAGAAGGGCCTCGAGTGCGTGCATTTTGAGATTTAGACTTCTGGCATTGAGCAGCATTACCCTTAGTTTTTTCCCTTTTTTGTGTTCTAGGGTGGTAGGTTTAGAATTTGAGCCTTGCCTAAAAAGGCACTATGGGGTGGCAAGAGCCTTTGCCAATATCCGGAATCCCAGGGTGACATGTGCAAGCCGTCCCTTGCGAGCAGCGTGGCTTGTCCAGCATGTCATCCCAGGCAGACAGACATTGGATCCCCTTTGAATGACACCAGAGTTTAAGCCAATTGTTAAAGCTGATCATCTTATCTCTGTATTGTGGCATCATTCTTGGTGAAGGTAGGATACTGCTCAAGGTCAGGGTCATACCTGCCTGGGCTACATAATCAGAGAGCTCCTCAATGTCTCTTTTCATGTAGTCCAAGGAGGTACGTCTCAGGTCGTTTACACCAGCGTGGACAATGACTGAGTCGTATTTGTACCTGCTGTTGAGAGACCTGAGTGCTTGCATTATGTGGCGGATTCTAGCGCCCGACAGGCAGCTTACTGTGACCTTCTCCTTACTCAGTCTGGTGAGCGGGACGTCAGTGTGTCTGACTATGGAGTCACCAATGACTAGTGTGTCTGGCATTGTGTTTGGCCTTAAGGGCTGTGACTGTTTGACACTCTGACTGTGAGGTCTATGTGTTGCAGGTGTTGTGTTCTGAGGTGGTGGTTGTTTGGGTGTCTGCTTTGGTGGCCTCTGCTGTTTTGGTAGATTTTTGATCAGAGCCGAGTATGTCTTTGTGTGTTTATGTGTATGATTTGAGGTTGTGATGGTACTATGTGAGACTGGGTCTATAGTGTGTGTGGTAACCTTCTCCTCCTGACTGGTCTTGCCAGTCCTATGTTGAGAGAGCTCAGCCTCCAGTTTGGCCGTATAGTTGCATCTCTCGCATGTATTTGTGTTTTGTGGGAGGAGGAGAGGGTTGTCCGTGTACATGAGGCAATTGTAACATTGCCTCAATATTCCCAGGTTCACCAGCTGAGCAGGAGAGGACACTAGCAACTGATCCCTCGACATGCTAGAAGGACAAGACAAACAACTTTAAAAGAGATTCCGGGGATGTGGGTGACCGAGAAATGGGGTTTGCCTTTTGGGGTGCTATCTATAAGAGTGCCGTATCAAGGTAATAAGTACTGTAGGAGCAAGTGCTAGGTTTAACAGATAGAGAAAAGTCTACTTGGAGTCAAGTAGAGATGATCTTTTAGGTATTAGAGAAAGTGCTAGTAACAGGGATGCTTAAAGGTAAGATTGAAAAGAATGCACTCTGCAGTGTGCACTAGAGAAGTTAGATATGAAAGTAGGTAACTTGAGTTTTACCTGTTTAAAAGTTAAGGTTTAGTGGAGAGTTACTATTTTTAAAACAGCAAGATGGACTGAAAGGGGTGGTTACTTTTGTATTTTGGTACTATGAAATACTGTAGGATGGCCAATAAATTTAAATAATTGAAGGCGTAGGATTTCAAAAGTGATGGTTTTGTGATTACTCACATAAGCCAGTGAAAGTAGAGAGAAATGAGATATATGGTCAGATTAACATAAGAGGCGGGCAACTAGAAAGACAGTGGTATTTAACAAGACAACTTAAATGGGTGGGAGGGAAAAAATTCTGCCTGACTCAGAACAGAGAGAGCTGTGGTCTCTTTTGAAGTTTTAATATGCTGTTAAAACAGAATGCAAGCAAAACACAAGGTAAAGAAAACAAACTACAGTATTCAAAATATAGAAAGGCAATACAGAAATACAAAAAATAACAGCAAACTAACCTTTCCTTCACAGCAAAGTGTAGCAGAGTCTGGATGAGCCTTTCTATTTTATTATTTATTATTAAATATTTATATACCTTTCATTGTGGCTGATCTTTTAGAGAATACATTTAACATCTTAAGAGTACTTATGCCGATTTTAGTGACACTGTGGTCATTCCTGAAAGCCTTGCTGCATTGGTCAAAGTTTACCATTTGTATTGGTGTTAATTTTACTCAGAATAAGTGGTTACCCTTGTAAGACCCTTAGAGAAGCTGACTGGTGGCAGCATATTTACCTGATAGTGTGGGCAGAGGGGCTACAACAGCTTGTAAATCTGTGACAGGTGTGTGTGTGTTTGTGTGTGAAGATCGAATATCTAAGTGTGTGGTGTGTCAGCTTTTCGGAACAGGGACACACTGCTCCAAAGTAATCAGTGTGGAGTCTTGTATGGGGCCTGGAGAGAAAGAGAGAGAGAGAGAGAAAAAGAGAGAGTCCAGCCCCAGGACTGGATTGTCCTCCCTGTATGCTCTTAAGGGAAATTGTGCTTGGTGCAGACTGCTGCATCTGAAAATACTGTGTGTATTCATTTTTGTTCCTAGTCGCTGTCACTCACTAGTGTCAGTGGTGAGAATTGAGGTTCCTTGATTACTGGACCAGAGTAAGGGATCATCACACTCCCATCCTGCCAATGTGGCATAATTTTCTGAAAAATATTCTGAAAATGTTAAAATTCTTATTGCACTAAAATTGCTTTGACTGTTTCCTAATCATAGTACAAAAGTAGGCTTCAAGAGACATGAACTGCTAGAATTAACTGGAAACTCTTGTGTTTTGTAGTCAAACTGTGGTTTGTGAGGTGAATAAAATTAATTCTTAATGTTAATGCAGGGTAAAGAAATCAGGTCTCACTACATTATGTGACCCCTATGGGACTTTTATTCCCACTAAAGATGAGGGCAATGACCTTAAGAACTTTGAAACTGAAAAAGGAATAGTCAAAGTAATTCTGAATGTTAAGTACTTTGCTGTTAACTTTATGTAAATGTAGAACGACTCATATTTGTAAACCTTTTAGATTATGCATACATGCTTGTGTGTGTGTGTGTGTGTGTGATGTGTCTGTCTATTTATGTATGCACGTGTGTTGTGTGTGTCTGGTTGATTGCCACTCATGCATACAACTCAGTTTCCAAATGTTATTACTAGTTAAAGTTTTAAATTGAGATGTTGTATTATTTTAACCTGAGCTTATTGGCATACAATGTTCTGTGGCTAAGCTTGCTAACTAGTGAAAATTGAACTATTATTGAAAGAGGATTTGTCCTCTAACCGCTGACCATAGGAGACTTTGCCTCTGCAACACTTTTCTTATTATAACCTACTTTTGTGGTAGCACATAATGACTCACATGGCTCCCCTACAACAATACTTAATCACTTCAATAACTTTCTGTAATGCTGTTTAATAACATTCTAAAATCCTTGTTTTAAGAAATACAGTAATATGTCATTCCTGAAATGTTAATTAATTAAAGGGCACATATAGAAAAAAACATAAATATCCAACCTATAATAACTGTACACATTATTTATTTATTTAATTATATATTTATTTTATTAATTTGGTAACCAGGGTACAGCACTGATCCAAATGGGACTATTTCAATCTCAACCTGGACAAATATAAATGAGAGCAGACAAGTAACGTAACAAGAAGTATTACGAATACAAACAAAATGCATGAAGAGAATTTTAATAATAATAATAATTATAATGATAGTTAATAATAAAGTGCAGGGGAAATAATTTGAGGAAAACAAAGGTGCCTGACTGACGAAGGGGAAAGTGGGGGATTAGATGGTATCCAGATAGGAAGCATTTCCAAATTGACTCAGATGTGAAATGATCCTTATGCTTAGCATGGGTGTAATAGGTAGGATTTATATGGAGTAAAGAGAAACAGACATTATGGCAGAATGAAGAAGCTGAGAAAAAAGGGGGGGGGGTCAAAATGAGTGAGGGATGGCTGTCAGATGGTATATGGCATGAGGCAGTAGGCCATTAGGAATGTTAAGCTGGGTAAGTGTTTGACATATGATATGAATGTATATATAGTAAAGGACTACGATAACATGGAGGGATGATGGACTGTGGGATGTGGTGGATGTGACAGAGGCATGAGCAGAAATGGAGGTAGATGATTTCAAAACATGATGATTTTGTCCAGCCGTATGGGAGGCAAGACAACAAGTGAGGAAGATATAGTGGGATGTCTATGGAAATAAAGTAGGGCATAAGTACTTACTTTATTTTTTTGGCATGGAGGAGGAGGAAGACAGAAGTCCTTAGAGAAGGACAGAAACAGAGTTTTATAACCAGTAGGATGGATGGAGAAAGAGATAATTAAGAAATGGAGATCAAAAGAAATTAGACAACAAAGGGAAGCTGCAGTACTGGTTGAGAAGAATGCAAAGAACGCCAAGGTGATGTGGTTGAGGACATTGAAAGTAAGAAGACAAATAAAATTGGTAGAAGGACAGCAAGATACAGAAACTAAAGTACAAGGCCAGTGCAGTTGATAAGGTCATATACAGGCAGGAGAAGAGAAAAGGTGGGAAGGAATACTAATACCCTTAAACACAGAGCAAAATTAGGGAACTGTAAAGTGTGTGTGTGTGTGTGTGTGTGTGTGTGTGTGTGTGTGTGTGTGTGTGTGTGTGTGTGTGTGTGTGTGTGTGTGTGTGTGTATGTAATATATAAAAAATACTTACAAAACTGAAACCTAGCTGCTGATAAATTGTTACCTGAGTATCTAAAAATAGCAGCAGAAGCCATAGCATTCCTGTCTCCATTCTAATCACGAGATCAATAAAAAAAACTATGACCCTAACATATGGAAAATGTCATACATCATATCCATATATTAAGCTGGCAGCTTTATTGACTTAACCAACTATCAGCCAGTTGCCATCTGCCCATCACTTCCTAAGATCCTAGAAAACTGCCTACATTCCCAACTAATTAAATACCTTATTGACCAGGACCTCCTCTCTCCCAATCAACAAGGTTTCCCACCTTATCACAGTACTAAATGTGCCCTCCTGAGCTTTATGAATACCATCTATGAACTCAGAAACAATAACAAAGTGATCTCAACCATCTTCTTTGACCTATCAAAAGCATTTGATATAGCTGCACACCAAAACCTTCTTCATAAACTTTCTTCTCTCGGTCTCAGTGTTCTAAGTCTAACCTGGTTTCCTAGCTGTCTGTCTAACAACAAACAACTGTTAAATGACACCAAGACTACTCCACGTTCCTACTATTCTCAGCTGGCGTCCCCCAGGTTTTAGTTCTAGACCCTCTTCTCTTTAGTATCTTTATCCATGTATAAATATTAACATAACATTGAAATAACATATAAACAATCATGTAAATATACCTATATATCCTGACTACATAACTCAGACCTTCTTATTCCAACAAATTACCGGAACCACCACGATGATAAGGAAAACTGTTTTATTTAATAAAAACAAGCGCTTTCACGCACTAACAAGTGCGCTTCTTCAGGTTATAACAATTTTAAAAAATGCATCAGTATATATACATAACACACCCTGCTTAACGAGCCAAATCGGCGGCAAAAACTCAATTAATTATGCAAATTAAAAGTGTGTATACTCTTGTTACTAGTAGCAACGCTATACTGGCTTGACATCAGGCACAAGTTTGTATAAGGTATAAACATAATACATGGAAATATGCATAAACCAAGGATCAAATCTAATCAAAGAAATATTATAAAAACTGTTAGATAAAATTCTATTGAATAAAAAACTATAGACTCTTATATACAATTAAATCATATGGCATTCTTACTTACAATATATAACATCACACCGCACAATTTACTGAGAGTGCTGCTGAAAAAGATCTAAAAAAGGGGGGGGGGTGTGGGGTATGTGGGGGGTATATAGGGAGGTAAGCAAAAAGAGGGGAAAGAAGAGAAGAAAAGGAAGGGGAGGGAAGAAGAAAGGATAAAAAAGAAACTATAAAGGAAATAAGAGAGGGAGGGGATAGCAAGAAGAGCGTGGTGGGGAAGAAAGGAAAAAGGAAAAAAGGTGTGTATGAAAACAAAATATCTAAGTAAAAATCATGACATCTCTGCCATATAAAATATCCTTACTATTCTAAAATAACACATTCATAAACAATGAATCATGGTGAATGTATCTTAAAGTAGCCACATGAAAATTACTATCATTTATCACAATTCTAACCATAAAAATAATATAATTTTATAGAAGGGCTGGTCTTATGCTAACTGAAGTATTAAGACCAGGTTCTAAGTGTGCCCTAAGTGTCAAAATCCATCTTAGTTCATACAATTCAAGAGTTCCCAATATATCACCTTCACGTTTATTAGGGTGCAAAATCTGAAGCACCCTAAAGCTAAATTCATGGGTCAGAAACTCCTGACAGTGTCGAGCCAATACATTATTATCATTCTTTTTGCGTATATCATACACGTGGTTATACACACGGTCTTTAAATCTACGTGTAGTAAGACCCACATAATATGCCTCGCAACTATTACAAGTGGCTAAATAAATTACATTAGTGGTGTCACACGTTGCATAAAAGTTAGGAGTAAAAATCATACCCAGTTTCCTATCCTCATAGTGCTGTTGTTTGGTGATAAATCTACATATGCAACATTTCTTACAAGGAAATGTGCCTAGTCTATAGTTGGTTCTTACATCTATCGGTATGCATGAAGTCTTTTCATTGCACAACATTCTTTTCAGGTTAAGACAATTATTATATCTAAATGTCGGATATTTGCCTATTATATTCAATAACTCCTTGTTCATAGTTAATAGTTTCCAGTTCCTGGCCAAAATCTCTTTAATATATTTAACATCATTAGTGTACTTAATGTCATACTGCACCTTGCCCTTCTGCGATCTAATTGGGTGGTGATATTTATATCTCTTCCTGGGACTAATATCAGAAACATTCAAATAATTGCCTCCATAGTTCCTAGCTAGGCGGATGGGATAGCCTCTATTCATAAAGCATTGCCCCTGGAAATCTAAGAGACGTTCCCTCTCACTATCTGTATTACAGAGCTTGGCAACCCTATCCATCTGATTATTAACCACATTGGGAAAGATGTGTCTAGGGTGCATGCTTTCATAGTGTAAGATCCCATTTTTCCAACAGGGCTTTCTATATAAAGAGGTAAGAAAGATATTCTCACCGCTTTTTACTATAGTGACATCAAGATAGTTAATGCTTGTCAAGGAAACCTCATACGTAAAACTCAAAAAAGAGGTAGTGTTCCCCATGTATGCCACAAAGTCCTGCAAGGATTCTAAGGTCCCATTCCAAAAGAGAACAATATCATCCACAAACCTCCTATAATAGATAGCTCTATTAATAAAAGCCTCTTCATTGAATATATGTTCCCTTTCCCACTCATATATGGCTATATTCGCATAGGCATTTGCACATGGGGTGCCCATGGCAACCCCCCATGCCTGCCTATACACATTGTCCCGGAACATAAACACATTATTATTTAGGATCATTTCCAGCAAGGTGCATATGACAAACTGCTCATTGTTACTAATACAGTCATATTGGTTAAGATGTTTCCTAACTGCCTCTATACCGAAATCATTCGGAATACTAGTAAATAAGCTTTTAATATCTAAGGTCACCATAAGAGTTTCTGATGTCACCCTTTCTAATAATGCCACTTCCTTCAAATCATCCAGTAGGTTATAAGAATTCTTTAAGATTGTAGATATTTTCTCAACTAGGGGACCAATTTTAGATTGCACATACTTAGAGGCATTCTCAGTAGCCCATAATCTGCCCGATACTATTGGCCGTAGTGGTGGGGGAAATGTGCCCTTGTGCACTTTGGGCAACCCCTTTATTAACGGTATCAAGGGTGCCTCAATGTCAAGGTATTCATACAAGGATTTATTAATACACCTGGACATCAAAAGATCATATAAGGTATCGTGGATGTTCCTAGTAATTATAACAACATCTGATCTATTTATAAGACAATAGGCAACATCATTACTAAGCATATCGTACATCCAGTTGTCATATGCCGTAGAATCCATTACTACAACCCCTCCCCCTTTATCGGCAGGTCTAAAGGTTAAACTAGTATCTTTACATAGAGCTTCCAAGCTCTGTTTCTGAAGTGCAGTCAAGTTCACATACAATTTTTTATGTTGCTTTTCACTAAAGTAGGCATAGAAATCATGCTCACAAGCCTTCTGAAAGCTTTCAATAGAACTAGGTAGCGATGGCACAAACAAACTCTTCCTTTTCAGCTCTACAATGTCATGTTCAGCAACAGAACTTGCTGAGTCTTTAAATAACAGTTTAAGGGCTACTTTCCTGGTGAATTTATGTAGGGCAATCAATGTGTCCGATAATTCACTCCCTTTAGAGGGTATGAAAGAAAGCCCCTTATTCAATACAGAGCAGTCAGTATCAGTCAGAACCCTGGAAGACATATTAAAGAACAATGTGTTCAAAACCTCTTTTTCCTGGTCCCCCAATTGTCGCCAGATATCTTGCGCTTGCCTCTCCCCCTGCTTGTTGAGCGTGTTGGAGCTCGTTGTTTGAAGGGTAGTGGGGAGTTTAAAGGATGGGTAACTTTATGTCCATTATTGCATGAAGGTAGCATCTCCTTAGGCCTCGCTCCTCCAGTATTACGGTTCAAACCCTGCTGATTGCAGGGTAAAGAAGAGGTGGTAGATGTTAAATCACCATCCGGTTGTGATAAATTCAACCCCACACTATTTATTGCATCATCGTTAGGCTCAGTCCTATCAACCGTGCTATTAGTATCATGAACAGTTGTATTGTTGGAATCATTAACTTCACCAGAAGCAGCCGCTTCATTAAACCTTGGCCATAGAAAGATATGGCCAGATTGGAAGTCATCACAGTCACGTTTCAGTTTCTTTAGCTTAACCTGCTCCAATTTGTTACTATAAAAAGTCACTTGTTTCAGCATGTTATTAATTCTGGTCACACAGAAGTCACTTTTGAACAGAGATATAAGAATCTTATGCTCACCTTCCACCTTACTTATAAGGTTCTCTTCTATCGGTAAAAAATATTCAATGAGGAGCTTCAGGTAATTGTATCCAAGATCCAAATTCAGCTGTTGCCATTTTCGAAGGAGCTCGGGGTGCGCTTCTCCATAGCTCGGCATGCAGAGAACCCGCATGCCTCGCGGGATGACTTTGAAGTGTAAGCACGCCTCCAAGTGCTTCCTTTGCCAGATAAGTCTGTGGAGTTTATACAAATCATTTTCTAAGCTCCTTAAGGCAGTATAAAACTCCTGCACATTCTCTATGTTGGTATTGGTAGTTGATGGAGTAGTAACTTTGTTATCATAATTGAGCAGGGAGTTCTCTCTCTGGTGAAACAATTCATTCCAATTAGGTACGATATCAGTCTTACCCGGAACGTAATCAAGTTCAATATTTAGTGAATCCATCGTGTGCTGCTGAGCTGGGAGCAGAAGCAAAAGAGCCAAAACTAATAGCACGAAACCAAGCACAAGCATCCAAAGGTACCAGCAAAAAGACCAAGCGGCTGAATATTCCAACAAATTACCGGAACCACCACGATGATAAGGAAAACTGTTTTATTTAATAAAAACAAGCGCTTTCACGCACTAACAAGTGCGCTTCTTCAGGTTATAACAATTTTAAAAAATGCATCAGTATATATACATAACACACCCTGCTTAACGAGCCAAATCGGCGGCAAAAACTCAATTAATTATGCAAATTAAAAGTGTGTATACTCTTGTTACTAGTAGCAACGCTATACTGGCTTGACATCAGGCACAAGTTTGTATAAGGTATAAACATAATACATGGAAATATGCATAAACCAAGGATCAAATCTAATCAAAGAAATATTATAAAAACTGTTAGATAAAATTCTATTGAATAAAAAACTATAGACTCTTATATACAATTAAATCATTTGGCATTCTTACTTACAATATATAACATCACACCGCACAATTTACTGAGAGTGCTGCTGAAAAAATCTAAAAAAGGGGGGGGTGTGGGGTATGTGGGGGGGGGGTTGTTAGGGAGGTAAGCAAAAAAGAGGGGAAAGAAGAGAAGAAAAGGAAGGGGAGGGAAGAAGAAAGGATAAAAAGAAACTATAAAGGAAATAAGAGAGGGAGGGGATAGCAAGAAGAGCGTGGTGGGGAAGAAAGGAAAAAGGAAAAAAGGTGTGTATGAAAACAAAATATCTAAGTAAAAATCATGACATCTCTGCCATATAAAATATCCTTACTATTCTAAAATAACACATTCATAAACAATGAATCATGGTGAATGTATCTTAAAGTAGCCACATGAAAATTACTATCATTTATCACAATTCTAACCATAAAAATAATATAATTTTATAGAAGGGCTGGTCTTATGCTAACTGAAGTATTAAGACCAGGTTCTAAGTGTGCCCTAAGTGTCAAAATCCATCTTAGTTCATACAATTCAAGAGTTCCCAATATATCACCTTCACGTTTATTAGGGTGCAAAATCTGAAGCACCCTAAAGCTAAATTCATGGGTCAGAAACTCCTGACAGTGTCGAGCCAATACATTATTATCATTCTTTTTGCGTATATCATACACGTGGTTATACACACGGTCTTTAAATCTACGTGTAGTAAGACCCACATAATATGCCTGCAACTATTACAAGTGGCTAAATAAATTACATTAGTGGTGTCACACGTTGCATAAAAGTTAGGAGTAAAAATCATACCCAGTTTCCTATCCTCATAGTGCTGTTGTTTGGTGATAAATCTACATATGCAACATTTCTTACAAGGAAATGTGCCTAGTCTATAGTTGGTTCTTACATCTATCGGTATGCATGAAGTCTTTTCATTGCACAACATTCTTTTCAGGTTAAGACAATTATTATATCTAAATGTCGGATATTTGCCTATTATATTCAATAACTCCTTGTTCATAGTTAATAGTTTCCAGTTCCTGGCCAAAATCTCTTTAATATATTTAACATCATTAGTGTACTTAATGTCATACTGCACCTTGCCCTTCTGCGATCTAATTGGGTGGTGATATTTATATCTCTTCCTGGGACTAATATCAGAAACATTCAAATAATTGCCTCCATAGTTCCTAGCTAGGCGGATGGGATAGCCTCTATTCATAAAGCATTGCCCCTGGAAATCTAAGAGACGTTCCCTCTCACTATCTGTATTACAGAGCTTGGCAACCCTATCCATCTGATTATTAACCACGTTGGGGAAGATGTGTCTAGGGTGCATGCTTTCATAGTGTAAGATCCCATTTTTCCAACAGGGCTTTCTATATAAAGAGGTAAGAAAGATATTCTCACCGCTTTTTACTATAGTGACATCAAGATAGTTAATGCTTGTCAAGGAAACCTCATACGTAAAACTCAAAAAAGAGGTAGTGTTCCCCATGTATGCCACAAAGTCCTGCAAGGATTCTAAGGTCCCATTCCAAAAGAGAACAATATCATCCACAAACCTCCTATAATAGATAGCTCTATTAATAAAAGCCTCTTCATTGAATATATGTTCCCTTTCCCACTCATATATGGCTATATTCGCATAGGCATTTGCACATGGGGTGCCCATGGCAACCCCCCATGCCTGCCTATACACATTGTCCCGGAACATAAACACATTATTATTTAGGATCATTTCCAGCAAGGTGCATATGACAAACTGCTCATTGTTACTAATACAGTCATATTGGTTAAGATGTTTCCTAACTGCCTCTATACTGAAATCATTGAATACTAGTAAATAAGCTTTTAATATCTAAGGTCACCATAAGAGTTTCTGATGTCACCCTTTCTAATAATGCCACTTCCTTCAAATCATCCAGTAGGTTATAAGAATTCTTTAAGATTGTAGATATTTTCTCAACTAGGGGACCAATTTTAGATTGCACATACTTAGAGGCATTCTCAGTAGCCCATAATCTGCCCGATACTATTGGCCGTAGTGGTGGGGGAAATGTGCCCTTGTGCACTTTGGGCAACCCCTTTATTAACGGTATCAAGGGTGCCTCAATGTCAAGGTATTCATACAAGGATTTATTAATACACCTGGACATCAAAAGATCATATAAGGTATCGTGGATGTTCCTAGTAATTATAACAACATCTGATCTATTTATAAGACAATAGGCAACATCATTACTAAGCATATCGTACATCCAGTTGTCATATGCCGTAGAATCCATTACTACAACCCCTCCCCCTTTATCGGCAGGTCTAAAGGTTAAACTAGTATCTTTACATAGAGCTTCCAAGCTCTGTTTCTGAAGTGCAGTCAAGTTCACATACAATTTTTTATGTTGCTTTTCACTAAAGTAGGCATAGAAATCATGCTCACAAGCCTTCTGAAAGCTTTCAATAGAACTAGGTAGCGATGGCACAAACAAACTCTTCCTTTTCAGCTCTACAATGTCATGTTCAGCAACAGAACTTGCTGAGTCTTTAAATAACAGTTTAAGGGCTACTTTCCTGGTGAATTTACGTAGGGCAATCAATGTGTCCGATAATTCACTCCCTTTAGAGGGTATGAAAGAAAGCTACTTAAAATACTTAATCACTTCAAAATACTTAATCACTTCAATAACTTTCTGTAATGCTGTTTAATAACATTCTAAAATCCTTGTTTTAAGAAATACAGTAATATGTCATTCCTGAAATGTTAATTAATTAAAGGGCACATATAGAAAAAAACATAAATATCCAACCTATAATAACTGTACACATTATTTATTTATTTAATTATATATTTATTTTATTAATTTGGTAACCAGGGTACAGCACTGATCCAAATGGGACTATTTCAATCTCAACCTGGACAAATATAAATGAGAGCAGACAAGTAACGTAACAAGAAGTATTACGAATACAAACAAAATGCATGAAGAGAATTTTAATAATAATAATAATTATAATGATAGTTAATAATAAAGTGCAGGGGAAATAATTTGAGGAAAACAAAGGTGCCTGACTGACGAAGGGGAAAGTGGGGGATTAGATGGTATCCAGATAGGAAGCATTTCCAAATTGACTCAGATGTGAAATGATCCTTATGCTTAGCATGGGTGTAATAGGTAGGATTTATATGGAGTAAAGAGAAACAGACATTATGGCAGAATGAAGAAGCTGAGAAAAAAGGGGGGGGGGTCAAAATGAGTGAGGGATGGCTGTCAGATGGTATATGGCATGAGGCAGTAGGCCATTAGGAATGTTAAGCTGGGTAAGTGTTTGACATATGATATGAATGTATATATAGTAAAGGACTACGATAACATGGAGGGATGATGGACTGTGGGATGTGGTGGATGTGACAGAGGCATGAGCAGAAATGGAGGTAGATGATTTCAAAACATGATGATTTTGTCCAGCCGTATGGGAGGCAAGACAACAAGTGAGGAAGATATAGTGGGATGTCTATGGAAATAAAGTAGGGCATAAGTACTTACTTTATTTTTTTGGCATGGAGGAGGAGGAAGACAGAAGTCCTTAGAGAAGGACAGAAACAGAGTTTTTATAACCAGTAGGATGGATGGAGAAAGAGATAATTAAGAAATGGAGATCAAAAGAAATTAGACAACAAAGGGAAGCTGCAGTACTGGTTGAGAAGAATGCAAAGAACGCCAAGGTGATGTGGTTGAGGACATTGAAAGTAAGAAGACAAATAAAATTGGTAGAAGGACAGCAAGATACAGAAACTAAAGTACAAGGCCAGTGCAGTTGATAAGGTCATATACAGGCAGGAGAAGAGAAAAGGTGGGAAGGAATACTAATACCCTTAAACACAGAGCAAAATTAGGGAACTGTAAAGTGTGTGTGTGTGTGTGTGTGTGTGTGTGTGTGTGTGTGTGTGTGTGTGTGTGTGTGTGTGTGTGTATGTAATATATAAAAAATACTTACAAAAACTGAAACCTAGCTGCTGATAAATTGTTACCTGAGTATCTAAAAATAGCAGCAGAAGCCATAGCATTCCTGTCTCCATTCTAATCACGAGATCAATAAAAAAAACTATGACCCTAACATATGGAAAATGTCATACATCATATCCATATATTAAGCTGGCAGCTTTATTGACTTAACCAACTATCAGCCAGTTGCCATCTGCCCATCACTTCCTAAGATCCTAGAAAACTGCCTACATTCCCAACTAATTAAATACCTTATTGACCAGGACCTCCTCTCTCCCAATCAACAAGGTTTCCCACCTTATCACAGTACTAAATGTGCCCTCCTGAGCTTTATGAATACCATCTATGAACTCAGAAACAATAACAAAGTGATCTCAACCATCTTCTTTGACCTATCAAAAGCATTTGATATAGCTGCACACCAAAACCTTCTTCATAAACTTTCTTCTCTCGGTCTCAGTGTTCTAAGTCTAACCTGGTTTCCTAGCTGTCTGTCTAACAACAAACAACTGTTAAATGACACCAAGACTACTCCACGTTCCTACTATTCTCAGCTGGCGTCCCCCAGGTTTTAGTTCTAGACCCTCTTCTCTTTAGTATCTTTATCCATGTATAAATATTAACATAACATTGAAATAACATATAAACAATCATGTAAATATACCTATATATCCTGACTACATAACTCAGACCTTCTTGTAAACCCCTAAAAGGCAAAGCTAACACTATTTACTCCTAAAAACTACCTAGAACAAAACCATTCATTCCACATTTTTTCATTTAATAACACAAAGATAAATTGTTTTTTCTCAAAACAAACTCTTTGCAATATCAATCAAGGATCATCTCAAATATGATCACCTCTTCAACCAAGTCATTAAAAAAAACAAACTGGAAATTAGGCTCTCACTATAGGATGAAAAATGTTCTAACTGACCGCGCCAGAAAACTGAAAGCAAAAACATACCTACTTCCTTCCTTAGTTTAAGCATTGACTATCTTTATTAATCTCAACTCCACTGTAAAAAGCAAACTAGAAATGGCCTACAATAAAATTCCCAAATTTGCTTCAATAGCTCTCAAACAACTCACCATTGCATACCTAACATATCTTAACTGGCTTGAACTTCTACACAAGTTTAATTACTCTCAACTCACTATAGCCTAAAACTAATATACTGCCCTGACAAATGTCCATCCCTACACAGTACAATGGAACATTCTAGTATAATCAGAGTTCTCCAATTCTCATCAAAACACTAATCTCTGTCACAAAATCAAATAATTATGTTCATGACTTATGTTACAGTTATAATTTTACTAAAATCTGGAATTCCATCTCCTTATAGCTAAGACAAACATACAAACTAAATGTATTTAAGCATCAGTGAAAAAACACTTACTTCTCAATTGTCTGTGCTGCTGCACAGCTCCAGGATAGTATATAAATACTACTTATACAAACTTTTTCACTCTCATATATAGCTAACCACCTTCTTCAAACCCACATGCATTCATCTTTTCCTTCTATTTCTAGCTTATCTAACATCTTTATCTCTGTATCTTCTGTTTCATGTTCCACTGCAATCTAATATTTTTTACAAAAAAACATACTAACATCCAAAACTGCAACTGCCTCTTTAAAATCTGACCTGCTTACTTTACCACTGGAAAAAAAAACTCCTATTTTAAATGAGTTAAATGACACAACAGCCTAAACATTTCTAATGTATCACTAAACATACATCTCTCTTTCCAGTAATTGTACATATTCAGTTTCTGTAGATACGATGTTTGACATTTCATCTGTAGATCCTAAACTGTACATACAATTCTAATGTAAACACATATCTGATTCACAGTATAAAATACCATAATGTTTTAATTTATACATGGAACATTAATATCCTCTGTATTTTGTTTATGTGAAAACTCTACTAGGGGAATTCAATAAAGCCTGCATAGATTAATTTTCCATGTAGGCATGGATCTTATATGGAAATAAGCAGCTGTGTGATTCAGTAAATAGAGCTGAGGGGCATGCATGGGCATGCCAACATGAAAGTGTCCGTAGTATGCAAATCACCTCATAAGTAGGTTAATTGCATGCAAATGAGGATGTAGAGCAATCCAGCAAGCAGATAGGTAGTCATGCAGATCCCATGTTGGTGTCAGAAGTGTACCTAGAAATTTTCTGTGTACATGAAATGAAAAAGTGAACAGGGGCTGAAAAATCCCTGTGAGAAGGTCAGAAATAGCAAAGCAGACACAGATGTATGCAAAACTATGCCCTGTGTGTCCAAAATGTAATGAAAATATATTTAAAATACATTTTTAATACCATATTATGGTTGTGTGGCATGCAGCAGTGCACAAACATGCTGTTATACAAAAATAAAAAAAATATTTAAAAGTATAAAAAGAAAAAAAAAGAAAATATGTGATAATAATGCATTATAGAGCCTTGCATGGAGTTATGTACAATGGTAGATATCTGTGGTTGCTAAGGAGGCAGGTTCTGGAACAGTGTAGTATCCAGGTTATGTGCACAGATCTGTATGCAAATAAGCTGGGGTTACTGAATAGCAAAAATGGTTATCTGTGCCCACAGATCAAACCCATATAGCCCCAGAAACATGTTGGTGTCCACAGAAGAGGTAGTTGACATCAAAAAGGGGTGTGTCTCTATTTTTTTAAGTACATTGGAACACAGCAGTACACATTTGCATGCTGAGCTGCTGAGATGAGCAGGGGTGTGTGCTCAGTGCTACTAAACTTTGTTTAGTCTTGGGGCACATGTTTAAGCTGGTTTGAGCTGTGCTGAGTGTGCCCATTCATGAGAGTGTGTTTAGTGACTGCTGAGCATTGTTTATACCTGCGGTGTGTGTTTGAACACCCCGCTGCATTGCTTAGTAAGGAAGACTGTCAAAAAAGAAACAAAAAAAAGAAATTGGCTGACAAAGCCAGTCAGATATAAATTACTGATGACTGCTGTTCCACCTAAACAGGGCCATTCTAATCCCTCGTGATGTACTTGGCAGGTGGAATGCATCTTAGTTAGCCAATCACACAGGCTTCATCTGCAGCAGATCACTATAAAGTATGCATACACTTTACAGTCTGATTTCCCCCCCCCCATAGTCTGCACCATTGGAGTACAGACTTGGGAATTTTAACTGAGAGAATGCTAGGGGCTACTGCTGTGCTACATCTGTATGCTAGATTCTGAGGTCAGTGCTGCTGCTGACAATAGGCCTAGACTGAGAAGGAGAATGTTCAGGCCCAGTTTAACCCTCCAGGAGCTACATGAGCTGGAGACTGTAGAGTGCTACAGGGTGGACAGGGACATACTACAAGAACTCACTGAGCTTGCTGCCCTGAAGTCAGACCCAGAGCCAACAGAGGGGAACCCATCCCAGTAGAAACAAAGGTATGTGTAGCCCTTAGAATACTAGCTACAAGTACTTTCCAAAGACCACCTGGGGACATCATGGGGGTGTCACAGGCATCAGCATCCAGGGTACTCCACCATTTCCTGGATGCCATGCAAACACAGCCAGAGAGCACATTTATTTATCCTGCACCCCTGAGGAGAGGGCCATCTGTATGCATCTCTTCTACCATTTAGCACACTACCCTGAGGTACTGGGTGCCATAGACTGCACTCATGTCGACATCAAAGCACTGCCCAGTGAGGAGGGTAGAGTCTACATCAAGTGTAAGTGGTATCACTCCATCAACTGCCAGGTCGTGTGCAATGCCCAGGACATTATCATGAATGTGTGCTCTGGCAGCCCTGGCAGTTATTATGACTCCCATATTTGGCACACATCACAGTTTTACCAGATGTTTGCCAGGGGGAACATCACATACGGCCATCTACTGGGAGATGCTGGTTATGCACTGGAACCATGGATGATGACACCCACCAGAAATGCACACACATCTACCAGAGAACACCATAATGAGGCACATGCACAAAGTAGGAACATCATAAAGTGTGTGTTTGGGCTTCTTGAGTCAAGGTTCCGGTGCCTCGATATATCTGCTGGAACCCTTCAGTACTTTACAGCCACATGTGCACAGATGTTCACAGTATGTGCCATGCTACACAATATGATCCTGTGAAAATAGCTGCAGCATGATCATCACAGGGAAGGGACACACAGCCCCCCACCAGTGCCTAGGTCCCCATAGTCACACACACAGGGGAACTCGGAAGATGAACCCCCTGAGGCTGTCCCTGTATGCAGACATAGGTATGCCCAGTATTACCTGGCCTTGGCAAAGAGGCAAAGCATAGCACATGCACTGACAACCTAGGGGCCTAGGGACTGACACTTCACTCTGACTTGCATACGTACTAAAAAGGATGACAGCCACGCCACACAACTTGTCCCTAACCATGTACTGACTGTGTACTACGTGTATCAGACAGAGTCAGCCCTGACACACAGGAAGGTAAGTCACTCTGCTATACAACAAATGTACAGGGTACTAGACTATGGTTGCATATGTATGGACCTGCTACATGTATGCAAGGGAATAGAGTGGGCAACAGGGCAACTTGCAGAGATCTAAAAGCCACTTGAGACAACAGGTACTCTGTCCAATACTGAGTTCCCCATAATATTCATTAGGCCACATGGCTGGAAACCCACTGCATTATGCAAGGGAAGTGCCAAACAGTGGGGTCATAGGACAGATGCACAGTTGTCAATGCCAGAGTCCCCTACCCCCAACACATCCGTATTCCCACACAGCTGCAGTAACAGAGTATGTTTGCAAGGATATATCAGCAGACCATACATTTCCAGGGCTGTGACATACAACCTGCCTATATATTTTACCCATAAAATGCAGTGGTCAGTGCAAGTCCGCATGCTGTTGATAGTATGAGGAATTAAACCGCTCCCTCTCTGTGGTAGCTGTGTAGCTCACTGGGCTAAGGACATTAGCATGGGTGATGGTGTTGATGGTTTGATGCTGGCAGCATCTACAACTTTTGCATAAGAGTTACTTGCATGGTAGGAGTTTCAGAGACGGTCTTAACATCGCAGTCTGTGACTGCAAGA
>NC_056751.1:676967885-677042885 GCF_019279795.1 Protopterus annectens | reverse complement strand
TCACTGATGCCATAGTTGTCATAATGTCCTGTTCAATGTCTACACCATGTGACTGTCCATTATCTTTGGCCTTTAGGGACTGGGTATGTTTGGGCATACTGACTGTGTCTGGTGACAATGGGAGCAGAAGAGGCATGTCAACGTCTGGGACAGAGTCAGCCCCCAACAACCCCATCTGTGCATCACTATGACCACCATCATCATCAGAGCCCAATGGGACACTGACATCAGGTTGTGAGGGGACAGACTCCAACCCCTGTGTTCATCTGTGAGGAGGAAGACAAAATCAGTACACTGTTACCTGCACTATTATATAGGGTAATCCACACAGAGTCATATAGATGAGGAGCCACAACTGTATTACCAGTCACACATCTTCTCATCGCTGATCTTATGCACAACAAACAAATACACAACAACATACACAAACAAAACAAGCCCTTTCTAACATGCACTATAGCTACATCCAGTGAATGTTGCTAGTACACTACACCTGTGAGGTACGCAATACGACAGTGTATGTGATAGCACTACATATAATACTCAGTACACCTATCCTGAGACTGATATGCCTGCTGTAGTATCACTGCTGCAGGTATGTGCCATCTCCCTATAGTGAGTGAACAGGCATCCTGGAGTCATTGCCTCCTGTATAGCAGGGTGCATGTGTCTTAATGACTATAACTGCAAATGTGTTAGTGTTTGTACAAATACACAGCTGTGATTATCCATTGTATGCACTGTAGTCAACTGCTCCAATACGGAACATACAACTATTCCACTCTGAGTAAGCATAACAGTTGTGGCTTGGGCTAAAATCGCAGTCTGTAATGTTCATATGGTATATCCAAGTCGTAAAACAATAGTATCACATTTACCAGGTACAGGACCACAGACTCCAGCCACACCTGACGTACCTATGAAAAGGTGAGGGAGAAGGATTGTCAGTAATACCAAATGTTGCAGTGTTAGAGGATAATATGTGCATATATCAACATGTACAGTAGCTAATGTGATACTGCCTACATTGTTGATATGTGTGCACAATAAACCTGACACCCATGTACTAGTATACAGAGCCTACCACAATGACTGATACAGTATTACACTGGTGAATAATGTAAGCTTACCTGGATGCTACTCTGATGTGGACTCTGTTGCACCCACCTCCAGGATGTATGGGTGCTGGATGCCTGGGACCTCGTGGTTGATTCTAGTTTTGCTAGGAATTCCTCTGTGGCTGTGAGTGATTGTTCTGTTGCAGGGCATCCACTGGTGGGAACACAATCCCTGGCCACAGCAGCTCCCCTTTGATGTGCAGCATTGAGCTTATCTGTGGCATGTGTTGGACCTGCTTGTAGGTCCTTTCCTGATGTCCACTTTGGTTAACCACCCTGACAAGCTTACCTCACAATGCTGCATGCTGCTCATGATGTTGGTGACCCCTTGAAAGCAGAATTTGATGATGCAGTCTGAGGTCATCCAGGATAACAGCATTCTCAGCAGCTGTGAATGGGGGGGGGTGCCTCCTGTGATACATTGTTCCTGAAAGACTACAAGAGCGGGACACATTACAGGACCTGTGAAGTTGTCACATGGCTGTAAAATGCATAACCATTGCACAGAAATAGCCTGTATAGCATGTCTGTAGTGACACTAGGGGGTATATCTGTAACCACACTCACAGACACACAAACACACACCCAGAGTTGGCTGGTGGGAGACCAGAACCACTACCTATCTATTATTACACACTACAACTCACTGTAGTTATCACATGCACCACAGAGTATATCTGATTTTAAGCTGTCAGCTAGTACTCTTAAGGTGGATGACATCAGCAGGCCTTCTAGGGGAGAGTATTTAGAGGCCAGCAGCTAGTCTTAGGCCCATAAAATGCATAACCATTGCATTGAGATTGCCCATATGGGCGTGTTTGTAATATTACAGATGGATATATATATATATATATATATATATATATATATATATATATATATAGACACACACACGTGCACACACACACACACACACACACACACACACACACACACACACACACACACACACACACACACACACACACACACACACACACACACACACACAGTTGGCTGATGTGAGATTAGAACTCCTGCCACTGTAGTAGTACACAGTATAGCATGCAACACGTATCACCTATGCCACATAGACTACTTGAAACTAGACTTTCAGCCAGTGCTGTTAACGAGGATGACATCAGCAAGCTTTGTAAATGAGGCCAATGTAGAGGCCATCAGGTATCACAGGGTCTTAAAAGATATAACCATTGTTCAGAGATAGGCATCTCTATACTGCTGTAAGGAGTGATATTTACCCACTAAGAGTTGGCTATTGTGAGATTAGAACCCCTACCCATTTAGTAGTACACACTATAGCTTGCAGTACTTATCACATGTACCACAGAAATTACTTAAAATTAGACTGTCAGCCAGTGCTTTTAAGGTGGATGACACTAGTAGGCTTTGTAAAGGAGGCCACTGTTGAGGAAAGCAGCTAGTTACAGGGCCATAATATGAATAACCATTGCACAAACATAGGACACATAGGCTTGCCTTTACTGCAGCAAGGGATATATCTATATGCATGCACAGACACACAGAGTTACCTGTTGTGAGATTAGAACCCGTATCTATTTATGTACACTATAGCTCACAGTACTTATTGCATGCAACACAGGTTACGACTGTTGCATTTGTGGATGCAGCCACAGTACCTGTGGCCTACTCAAAGTGGCCTTGTATTGCACAGCATGTGTGGCCTGCAGAGTGCTCCAATGTGCTGATGTTATCGTCTCTAGTGTCATAGGAGTGGAATACCTGTTAATACCCCTGCTATGTGTGTACAGTTCGCATATGGCCATGTCTGGCTGGTTGCAGTTTGGGAGATGGACAATTGGCCATGGACAATATGGTCTGTCCAAGGCCTGAATTACAACTATTGCACATTACACCACCTCCTCACCATTGTCTGTCTACCCAGTGACACTCAACATGCACGGGGTTCTGTGGGTGTGCGGATTTTGTCCATTTGCAGCCTTGGTCTGTTACCATCAGGTTCATAGGTTCATAGGTTCATAGGTTCATAGGTTGGTACTAGGCTATCAGCCCTAGGGCCTATACAAGCCTAGCCATAACAATTCCCTGGCTATTTCTTCCCACATTATTTACTTTCCTGGACCCCTGTCTAGCAAGGTGACTGATGTGATCCCTGGGGTGAATTTCCTTTCTCCCATCCAATCGTCAAGGTTCCCCTTGAAGAGCTCCAAAGAGGCACTCTGCTTTACATGTATGGGCAATCTATTCCAGAGTCTGGGGAGTCTCTGGGTCAGGAACCTATCCCTCCAGCATGTTTTGTTTATTGTGATGACAAGGTTTAGATCCTTGGAGCATGTAGCTCTGAGGGATTGGGATTTCTTTAAGTGTAGCATGTCCAACAGCTCTGGGTTTGACATGGCCTTGTATGTTAAGCAGAGATAGCCTCTGAGTAGACGATATGCGACAGAGTATAGCTGGAGTTTTTTAAGGCAGTCAGCGTAGGGCATCTGCTTTAGGCCTGTGATTCTTTTAGTGAGGTATTTCTGAGGCCTTTCCAGTTGTTGCAGATGTCTTGAGAGGTACATACCAAATGGGGCGTTGTATTCTATAATGGGTCTAATGAGGGATGAGTACAGTGGGACAATGACCTCCTTTTTTCTGGATGAAAAGCCCTTCGTGATGAGATGTGCCACATAGAAGGATTTCCTGACTGTTGTGGCAATGTGGTTATCGAAGGTGAGACCACTGTCCACCTGTGTCCCTAAGTCTCTTATCACACTTTCTGTGTTTAGTGTACTGCCACCTATATGGTAATTCATGGATACATGTTTTTTCCGAAAGGGGATAACAATACATTTCTTGGCATTGAGCTTGAGCCCATGGCTCTGGCACCAAGCATCTGTTTCTGTAAGGCCCTTTTGTAGAGTATCCACATCATTTGGGGATTCAATAATGGCTCCCAGTTTGCAGTCATCTGCAAACGTTGTTAGCCAGAGTCCCTTAGTGTTGACCAGAGAACTGTTGTGATATGTAGGTGCAGATAACCCCAGCATTCTGCATGTAAGTGGGGACATTCATACATCCCCACACACAGACACACACACAGACACACATACACACACACACACACACACACACACACACACACACACATATATATATATATATATATATATATATATATATATATATATATGGGTTCCATTCAGATGGTCGAACTTTTAAAAGATCGAATTTCATATGGACGAAACCATATGATTGAACTTTTAAAAGCCCGACTGATCTGAATGTAGATCTCCATACAGTGTGGAATGGGAAGATTTCTCATTACCACAATGTAGTGCGATCTCAGAGTTGGTATAGGTAAGTAGTGGAGGGGTGTGGGGGGTGCAGGGGGGCTTGCCCCCCTGCTAAACAGAATTTTTTTTTTTTGGTGTGTTATGCTGTTTACATTACATGGTCGATGTTTCAAATGTTTGATCATATGGTCTTGGCCATATGGAAGTCGAACATTTGAGTTGTCAGTCATGTAAAGTAGACCCATATATATTTATATATATATATATATATATATATATATATATATATATATATACATACACATGTGTATAACAGGGTTGTCGTCTTAACTCTTGCTGTGTGTGTACATTATGTAAATGTGTTATGTACATCGACACATTATTTAGCAGATATATATATATATATATATATATATATATATATATATATATATATATATATATATATATATATACACACACATACATAGATATAGATGTAGGTATGTACATATTGTGTTAACATATATATGTGTTACATACTGATAGCTAGGTTAACCATGTGTGAGGGGGATTGGGGGAGACATACATAGCTGTCTGTATGCACAGACATATTTTTACATAACTGTTCTTTGGGTGGAAGAGGCAAGAAACATGGGCTGAAGTTAGCTAAGTGTAGAATCATGCCCAGTGTGACTGTCAGTACTTACAAGGTGACTCCAGGCCAGACCTACCTGTACTTCAGACTGGGATTTTGTGTGCTGCAGACCATTGGCTGCTGCAACTGTTTCCACACTCCAGCACCTCCCTGATATTTTGTCCAAGGCATTCCCCTGCTGTTTGCTGAATGTAATATGTGACTCATACCTATCAACTGTGCAGATTTGCACAGAATGACCACATATTTGCCTCATATCTTTGGTCCATGTTACATAATATCGGGGTTTTCCGGCACATTTGTGGCAAATCATTAATGAGTGATGTTAGAAAATAATGACAGACATTTGATATTCAGACTGCAGACACTTCAGAAGCTTCATGGTAATGCAAGACCTGTTATTCTATCCATTCTTTACATTTGTGAGTGCAATATTTAACACTTGCCTCTATTTTTGGGCCTTTGTCCCACTTATATTCATTATCATTATAATCATAACTTTGGCCAGATTTGTTGCTGTAAGAGGTTGAGAGGTTTGATGTGCTGAGGTACATGCTGTAACACCACACAGAGGGTGGCAGTTTGCCTACCTCTCCCGCTACATGTTTCTGGCCGATTGCCCCATATGTGTGCTCTGCTCCTCATACAGTTTTGTTTTTCTGGTACTATACTGTAAAAAAATACAGGCACTGAAGTGTTGTAACTACTGATACAATTAAGTGATGGCCTTTACATCCTGTAGCTAATCTGACCTGTTGCAACCTCCTATTATACAAGCTACCATTAGGTTACTCAGACCATCTATAATGACTGTCTGTAGGTTTTGCCCTCTGTCCCCCCATTTTTTCTGGCTTTGTCCAGCTGTCTTGCAGTCAGAGATTGTGGCGTTATGACACTCTGTGGGATTCCTACCATATGAGTAACTCACATGCACAAATTGTAGATGCTGCCAGCTTTGAACCATCAACACCATCCCCCATTATAATGTACTTAGCCCAGTGAGCCACACCAGCCACCAGCAAGAGAGGTTTAATTCCTCACATTATCAACACCATACATACATATTCTGAACCCTGAGTTTTGTGGGTAAAATATGTGACCAGATTGTATGTCACAGCCCTGGAAATGTGTGGTCTGCTGATATATCCTTGCAAACATACTCTGTTACTGCAGTTGTATGGGAGCACAGCTGTGATGGGGGAAGGGGACTCTGGCATTGACAGCAATGCATCTGTCCTATGACCCCACTGTTTTTCATAATGCAGTGGAGTTTTCAGCCATGTGGCCTAATGAATATTATGCAGCACTCAGTATTGGACAGCGTACCTGTTGTCCAAAGTGGCTGTTAGATCTCTGTAATTTGCCCAGTAGCCCACTCTATTCCATTGCATACATGCGGCAGGTCCATGCATATGCTACCACAGTCTAGTACCCCATACATTTGTTGTATAGGAGAGTGGCTTGCCTTGTGACCGCAGTGGTTGAGTGACCTGTGTCTCAGTGCTGACTCTGCATGCAGTACACAGCCACTACATGGTTAGATACAGGTTGTGTAGTGTGGCTGGCATCCTTTTTACTATGTATGTGAGTCGGCGTAAGGTGTCAATCCCTAGGACCCTAGGTTGTCAGTGCATGTGCAATACATTGCCTCTTGGCCAAGGCCAGGCCATACTGGGCATGCCTACATCTGACTACAGGGACAGCTTCAGGGGGTTCCTCCTTTGAGTTCCCCTGTGGGTGTGGCTGTGGGGACCTAGGCACTGGTAGGGGGCTGTGTGTCCGTTCCCTGTGATGATCCTGCCACAGCTGTTTCTGCAGGATCATATTGTGTAGCATGGCACATACTGTGATCACCTATGCACATGTGGCTGGAGAGTACTGAAAGATTCCACCAGATATACTGAGGCACTGGAACCATGACTTGAGCAGCCCAGACACATTCTGTAATGTTCCTAGCTTGTGTGTGTGTGTGCCTCATTATGGCATTCTTTGGTAGGTGTTTGTGCATTTTTGATGAGTATCATCATCCATGTTTCCAGTGCATAGCCAGCATCCCCAGTAGATGGCTGTATGAGATGTCCCTCCTAGCAGACATTTGGTACAGCTGTGATGTGTGCCAGATATGGGACTCATGATAACTGCCAGGGCTGCCAGTGTGCACATTCATGATAATGCCCTGGGCATTGCATATGACCTGGCAGTTGATTGACTAATGCCCGTTCCAGTTGACATAGACTCTACCTTCCTCACCAGATGATGCTTTGATGTGGACATGAGTGCAGTCTATGGCACCCAGTACCACGGGGTAGTGTGCTACATGGTAGAAGAGATGCATACTGCTGCCCCTTTCCTCAGGGTTACAGGATAAATAAATATGCTTGCTGACATGTTTGTATGGCATCCAGGAACTGATGGAGTGCCCTGGAAAATTTGTATTTATTTTATTTATTTATTTATTTAACATTTTTTTACTGGATAATTCTGACTTGGAACAAAACCAGTTTTCCTGGGAAGAAACACTCCAGATGCATGTCTTTGTAATGTGGGAGGAAACCGGAGTACTCGGAGAAACCCCACATGAACACAGGGGGTAATGCAGACTCTGCACAGCAGGCATGCCAGCTGAGAATCAAACCAGAGAACCTCTTGCTGTGAGGTGACAACACTACTGTTGTGCCACTGTGCCATCCAAGATGATGCCTGTGAGACCCCCATCATGTTCCCATTTAGTCTTTGAAAAGTACCTGTAGCTAGATTCCTAAGGGCTGCACATACCTTTGTTTCCACCGGGAAGGTTTCCCCTTGGTTCTCTTTGGGTCTGAGTTGAGGGCTGCAGAGCTCAGTGAGTTCTTGAAATATGTCCCTGTTCACCCTGTAGCACTCTACAATCTCCAGCTCATGTAGTTCCTGGAAGGTTACCCTGGGCCTGAACACTCTTCTCCCTCTCAGTTTAGGCCTTTTGTCAGCAGCAGCATCAGCACTGACCTCAGCATCCAGCACATACAGATGTAGCAGTGCTGCAGCAGCCCCTAGCATTCCTTGAGTTAAAATTCCCAAGTCTGTACCCCAATGGTGCAGAGTATGGGAAGAAAATCAGATTGTAAGGTGTATGCATACTTTATTGTGCTCTGCTGCAGATGCAGCCTGTGTGATTGGCTAACTATGATGCATTCTACCTGTTAAGTACATCATTGAGGGGTTTGAATGGAACAGGGGTCATCAGTAATTTTTATATGCATGGCTTTCTCAGCCAATTTCTTTTTTTCCCCTTCTTTTTTTCACAGTCTTCCTTGTTAAGCACTGTGTCATGGCATGCAAATCCCTGCCGCAGATAAAAACAATGCTCAGCTCTCAATAGACACACTCCCATAAACAGGCATGCTCAGCATAGCTAAAACCACCTTAAACACGTGCCCTGAAGCTAAACAAAGCTTAGCAGCACTGGACACACCCCCTCTGCTCAGCTCAGCTACACGCAGCACAAACGAGCACTGCTGTGCTCCAATGTGCTTAAAGAAATAGAGACACACTACTTTTTGATGTCAGCTATCTCTTCTGTGGACACCAATACAGTTCTGGGGCTACACAGGTTTGATCTGCGTGCATGGATACCCATTTTTGCTATTCACTAACCCCAGTTCATTTGCATACAGATCTGTGCACACAACCTGGATAATACACTATTCCAGGACCTGCCTCCTTAGCAACCGTAGCCATCTACCATTGTACATACTCCACGCAAGGTCCTATAATGCATTATTGTCACATATTTTATTTTTAACGATAAAACTAATAGAAAATATCAAGAGCAACGCAATGAAGGGCATAAACAGCAACTTAAATGCAACTTAAATGCAAATTCAGAAGTCCACAAATGCGATACTCCAAAATGGTGTAAAAACAAATTTAATAGAGTGCACAAAGGTTAGCGCTTTCGCGGTTAGCTTCATCAGACCAAGACCAAACATTAAAATGCAGTTTAAATAACCCAAAAGGCGGGAAATTTCATTAAAAATTTAAAGTAAAATCACACTGGTAAAATTGAGAACAAAGAACTGACTTAGCTAATAGGCACACAAGTAACCATATACATAAATAATACCAAAGAATTACAGAGTGCATCTTAGATCTATACATATGTAATAGAAATCAGTATATTATAAAATAAATACTATGCATCAAAAATATGCAAAAAGCATGTATATGTGAAAATCACTATGTACAATGAGATAAAACGAACTGTATATGAAAACATATGTAATCAAAAATACTGGCTGCATACCAAATATATGTCACTAATAATTAAAAATAGATGACATATAAAAGCTTATCAGTGGGACAACCGCAATCTCTCACCCTCTAATCTTCAAACGCCTCATCTTTAAGTAAGGCTTAATAGGGACCCTTCCATTCAGACCTGGAGGCATATCTGACCTCAATCGAATGATCCAATCACTCTCCTTCGATTCGGTCAGATTAAATACATCGCCACCTCTGTTAGATATATGCATTACTTCCAATATTCTAAACCTGAAGGAGTGGTCACTACTGGAATCTATAACATGCTTAGCCAATGCATTGTGAATAGTACCTTTTCTCATGTGGTATATGTGCTCCCGCATCCTATCCCTAAGACACCTATTTGTCTTACCAATATAGAATGCGGGGCACAATGTGCAAGTGGCCAGGTACACCACATTGGTGGACATGCAATCACCACTTGCCCGCATTTCAAATGTACCAAGACCATTAGGATGAGTGAAGACTGATTCAGAATTTATATATGAACAAAAATTACAACGTTGACAAGGTTGGGTTAATCGAACGTCATCCTTCGGACCCTTATATGGTCCCTTCGGATAACATAATAATTTCCTAAGGTTCATCTTGTTCTTATAAATGAATCTGGGTCTATCACCCACTAACTCTTTTATCGCTGGGTCGACTGATAGAATATGCCAATGTGAATTGATGATGTCTTTCACAGCCCCAACGTCACTAGTGTAAAATATGGGACACATAATACCATTGGGAACTACATTGGTTCCTACATCTGATGTAATTTCAGGTAACACGACCTGCTCATGAGAAAAATATGGAGCCGCCCTGTTTCTCCTTAAATCATCCATTTCTCTGATGCTATCCATCAAGTCATGTTCTGTGTACCCACGTTCCCTAAACCTTTTGGTCAAGTCGTTGACTTCATCTTTATAACAAGTAGCAATAGGGGTATATCTAGAGACACGCATGGCTTGGCCTCGCACAATATTTCTATATACATAACCGGGGTGCATGCTATGCCGATGTAGAATGGCATTCCTATGACAGGACTTCCTATAGAGTCCTGTATTTATCAACCCCCCATCAAGTTTCTCTACATATACGTCCAGAAAAGGTAGCTTGTTCTCAGAATACTCTACTGTAAACTTCAAGAAGTCGGTACTGCTATTGAGTGCTCCCATAAAATCAGCCAATTCCTCAACTGTACCTTCCCATAACATGAATAGATCGTCAACAAAACGTCTATAAAATGGGACAAATCTGTTGTACAGCATATGTCGGAACATGAATCTGATCTCCCATTCAGCCATTACTAGGTTGGCGTAGCTATTGGCACATGAAGTGCCCATAGCCACACCATCCCTCTGTAAAAACAAGTTATCCTGAAAGCAAAAAACATTGGACTCAAGTATGGCTTCTAAAAACATCATGAGTAAATCTATCTCACGGTCACTCATACCAGATGCCCTCCTTAAATAACTATCAACCATCTCTATACCCACTACATTGGGTATCACAGTGAACAAAGATTGTACGTCCATTGTGACAAAAATATAATTGGTCTTTATGACATCAGGCCCTAAAAATTCATATAAGTCCATAAGGAACTGCTTAGTATCTCGTAGGATGTATATATTGCTGTTAACTATAGGTCTCAATTTATGTTCCAAAAAGATGGAGAGTGGTTCAGTAGACCACCCCTTGCCTGCCACAATAGGCCACAAAGGGGGGTGTACCAGATCTTTATGGATCTTCGGAAGCCCCTGAATCGCAGGAATATAAGGGTGCAATACCTCTAAAAATGTAAACAATTTAAAATCAATCTCCTCACTCTTCAAAAGGTCAAGTATCATGTTATGAATTCTCTCACTGATGCCACTAACTTGTTCTGTAGTAACAGGAATATAAAAATTACGATCACTTAACATCATAAACATATCACCATTATATCTCTCTACATCAAATACAACCAACCCTCCCCCTTTATCTGCTGGTCGTATTATAATGGCAGAATTACGTCTGAGCGTTTCGAGGGCTCTCCTCTGTCTATAACTCAAATTATATCTCACAGCCTTCTTACTTCTCTTGTATTGGCGCGTAGCCATCTCTAACTTATAGAGATCATCTTCTACTAGTTTACTATAGGCTGCTATCAAAGGAGGAGTAACGGGTACATATGTACTCGGTTTCTTAATACTATAACCATAATCAGAACCTTTAAATTCCAATCTTAGTGTCAAATTTCGGATAAACAACTTAAAGTCTCTCAATGTTTCACTTGTATCACTCTGACGTGTAGGGATGAATGATAACCCTCTCGATAAAACATCTAACTCATCCTGTGACAAACTACTCGATGACAAGTTAAAAACTAATCTGTTTTCGTAATTCCCCACATCTTCTTGATACTTAAATTCTGAGGGCGGTCTGGGGATAACTTCCTCTTCTGCCGCCCTCTGCTCATAGACCGATTCCTCCCTTCCCCCGGAATCGGTCTGATGGGGAAAGGGTGTCTGGAATCGAAAACCTGTCTAGTAGAACCAGTGGTGCCTTCTAAAGGGACTGTGTTAGATCCCACATTACTGTTAGGGCGGTCGGAAAAAACTTTCTTTCTAACCACAGGACCAGGATCAATAGTCGGTGTGCTATCAGAGCTAATACTCTCTACTCTAGCATTGCGTAAATCCTGTGTATGTGTACTATTCGGCATGGACACCGAACTTACTGTATTACTTGATTCATTCGACGCATTTACAATGTCACTCAAATCTACAGTTTCTGTAATGTTAGAAGTCACTTTAACACAGTTTTTTACAACAGCTGTTTCTCCACATTCTAAAACAGAAGCATAAGTCTGTTCAACATTAGTTCTGTTCATAGCAGTACCGCGATTGTTGTTCCGTGTTACAGAGTCCCCTGAGTCAGCATTGACACGGGGCCAAGTAAAGATATTGCCCAAATTAAAGTCAATAGTGTCACGCTGTAATTTAGTTCTTTTTTGATCTAATAATCTCTTTTCGTATCTCATAACGTTGTCATTTTTGTCATTTTTACACTTTTAAATATTTTCTTTTTTTGCATAATAGCATGTTTGTGCACTGCTGGTTGCTGAGGAAACATAGTATGGGTATTAAAAAAATATTTTAAATATTACTTTTTGGACACACAGGGCATGGTTTGCACATATCTGTGTCTGCTTTGCTATTGCTGACCTTCTAACAGGGCTTTTACAGCCTCTGTTCACTTTTTAAAATTTCATATACATGGGATTTTTCTGATTTCTGACTCCAACATGGGATCTGCACGACTGCCTATCTGCTTGCTGGATCATTTTGCACCCTCATTTGCATGCAGTTCACCTGCTTATGAGGTAATTTGCATGCCACAGACACTCCCATGTTGGCATGTTCATGCACGCCCCTCAGCTCTGTTTACTGGATCGTACAACTGCTTAATTCTATGTAAGCTCCATGCCACTATACCTACATGGAAAATTAATCTGTGTAGGCTTTACTGAATTCCCCCTATATATATATATATATATATATATATATAGATATATATATATATATGTATACATATACATATATATATATATATATATATATATATATATATATATCTGTGTGTATCAATATGTACATATATCTATATATATCAATATCTCTCTCTCTCTCTCTCTCTCTCTATATATATATATATATATATATATATATATATATATATGTGTGTGTGTGTGTGTGTGTGTGTGTGTGTGTGTGTTTGTGTATGTGTGTGTGTGTGTGTATATATAAGAACATATATACGTAGAGGCATTTTTAGTAAGCAAAACCCCCAAATGTTAACACCCGTTTTGTAGACTCTGTGGCCATTAGATGTATGCTACAGCCAACCCTAGGGTTAGATAACACGCCCTTCCCTTATGAATGTGTGATCTCAGATTAAGTGTATATATTTAACAGGGGTATGGAGGACAAAGATGCAGAAGGGCTTTTATCCCTAAAAAAAAAAAATATTGCAGATTTCTTTAGCCTGGTCCAAGGTTGTATCTCAGAGTACGAGTTTTACAGTGCAGTTGTTTTTGTTTTTTTGTCATGTTTTGTGGATAATGTTTCTAGTGTAGATCATCTGATGTTTAGATTAATGTCAATAGATCCATATAAATCAGGACAAATTCAGCATCTTCAACATGTTAAAATACATATTCAATATCACTTGCACCATGGTATAACTACCTTGGAATTAATATTTTTATTTAACAGGGGTGCAGGCCAAGAATGTTGTAGGGAATTTACATTTTATGGTGCTTAGTTTGGACATGGGTGCATAATATGTGTATTGAGGGAAGCAAATTCACACCTTTGTGATACTAGAGTCATAACAAGGGCTGGGCAAAGGGGACTGCTACCATTGTCTCAAGCTGTTAGAGGGCATGATTGGCAGTTCTCAATGGGATGAGAGTGCAGTAGCAAGATTCACAGGTGATTTCACAGCTTCTTAGCTGATTATATTTCATGGATATTTAGTAGCTTGGTGTGATACACACATTTTCATATTTTTCCAGGGCAAAAGTTGTTTTTTTTTCCTCTGTAATTTCTGAGGATTTTTTTTTTATTTGGTCTCTCTGTGCTTTGTTACGTACAATGCTACTCATCATGTTAAGAGGTGTGTATGGTGAGCAGTCCGCAGTCCGTGGCTTGCCTAAACCCGAATAACGAACAAAGCTTCTAAGTGTCTGACTTGGCTGTGTATCATTCTAGCAAGTGTAGTAATCTTGAAAAACACAAATGTGCGCATTCAGTTTGACAATTCACATCCTGAAATAGAACTTTGTCTCAGAATGCTGTAGATCTCTAGGCCTTTACACTTATCCCTGTTAAAATGTAATAACTCTAACATTGCTATAATTTTCAACAAATATTTTTTACAGGGGTTAGTTTTGATCTGAAGATACTGAATGTGTGGAATATGGTGCTCAGTACTGTGCACATGTTAAATTGTACTACCCTTTAACTGTCGCTGGCAAAGGCTATAGGAATAAGGTTGGTGATGCCTGCCACAGAGCATTTCACAGCTTGTCCGCTATGTTTGGCTGCAAAGTTAATTCCACTCTACATTCCATATACAGATGATGTGCTAGAAAATGCAAGTTAGATCCAAATTTTTGCATTAGCATTTTTGGTGCTTCCTTGTGGAAAAGCTTTTAAATGTTTTTGTTCCTTCTAAATTGTTTGCAGTTTTTGAGGCTGCTGGCAATACTAAGGATTGTGTATTATTTCACTTAATGTAAATTCTCCAGCTTTTGATCTTAAGGCATTGAACTGACAAGGATAGCTCTAAAAGGGGTTAATATTAAGGCACATTAGAGGAATATTTTTTTCATTTCCTGGTGTATTTTTCTCTGTTACCTCTAGTGTAATGATGAACGCTTTAGGCCACAAAAGAGAAAAAAGGAAGTCATACCTATTAGTGGGCAAATTATATGTTTATGAAATTAATGATACACCAGTGTGACAGTGTCTTTTCTTGAAACAGTAATAGCTTCAATTTGGCATTTAGTATGAATAACAGTAAATAGCAAAGGTATATGCTGAAATCTCAGTGAAACAGTCACAGTATACAGAAGAATAAATATCAGTAATGGTTGTTAACAGTGCTTTATTTCTCCATGGTGATTGCAAAAGCTATTTTGTTCTCCATATTAGAAAGGAGAGTTAGAAAGCAACAACGATCTGTTTTCTGCAGGGAACTTTTGTACAGTACAGTACAGTACAGGTTTCTGCTTACATACATTGAGTGCATGCAGAGATGTATAGAATTTGTTATAGAATGAGTTCAGTTCACTTTGAAAAAATACATAAGACACTTATTTCCTTACAAAAGCTCTGAAGTTACAGTTTTTCTTTATCATTGACCTTGTTATTGTCAAATTTGGGAAATGACTCCAGTAAAATCCCGTGGACATGAGGTTACATCTCATTTCTATCTTTGGAGATTTCTGCTTTATTTTTACTACTTTAAATTACTATGAATTAGTACTTTAATAGCATGTATTACTCCCTTCATAAGTGGGAACACTCTTTTCTTTGCAGAATGACTCAGGTTTAATTAGTGGCTTGTCTGTTTGATGGAACAGGCAGGGAAGATGAGTGTGCCCACCCTGGTGGGATGATGCTTGAGTTTGCCTCCATGATTGATTTCTGATGGGAGCTACAGATGAGCAGGGAGTATTATCTACAAGGTGTGTGTGTGGGAGGGGGCTTTGGCTGTGTTGTACATGGAGGTGTAAGGAATATATACCTTGCAGCCCATTACACACCAACCCCTTGGATGATGCAAGTGCCCATGGAGCTGGGAATTAGGTTTTAAGGAGAAAAACCTCCCTCCATAGCAGTATGATGCTACCCCAGTTTTCTCAATCTTGTTTTAATCCCAGAACATGATTGGAATTAGTCTGGTGGAGGTCAATTAGGTATGATAGACCTGCTGTATGAGTGAAGGGCTGGGAGCAGCTGACGATCAGCTATTGGGGATCCAAAAACAATTCTTGTATGATTCCAATTATAAAAAAATAAGAATGTGAAATGGATAACAATATGGAGATTCAAATCACACATAAAGATGTGGCAGAGGCTGTGCTTATTTTATTACAACAACAAAACAGTTGATCATTATGAAAAGAATTACAATTCTTACTTCAAAAACAACTATAGTGATTCACTTTTCTTAGTGTAATGTAGACTACAAATAATAGCTGTTTAATCCACACTAGAAATCAGTTTATGAAACATTTCCCTGACACTTTTTGATGCACTGGTAGTGTATATTCTTTTTAATTTGTCCAATAATGGATATTTGTTAACGAAATGTTTGCATTTTGGAATTTCCATGATAGCATAGCATTCTTAATAAAAAATATTCCCATGTTTTGTAAAAATTCTCCACTTTGCTTATCCCACTATATAACTATGTAAAATAATTCAGTCAGAGATATCAGTCATAACATTAACTTCTTTATTAATATTTTCAAGAGACATATTCAGACTGCTGTCAAACCACTTTGAAGGATGAATAATAAAACCTTCCTTCCTTATTTTCTGCTTTAGTATGGAATTAAATATATATATTTGACTGTGTTACAGTACCAAAATTTGTAAAGTGTCCGTACCCGCTTACGACAAAAGGTGCAAATTTGTGAAACTGGCAGCCCAAAGGCTATAACTTTGCATGGAACATGTAGATCTTCCAAATTTCTTTGCAATCAACTGTCATTTCAAACTTTGCCGGTGTTGTTGACTAGTAATTGAAGATGTAATATTCTGAATTACTTCTAAAATGTATTATATCACCTTACACTCCTGAAATAGAAAGATTATGATATCCTATAGATTTATAGGCAGTTAATAGACATGTAATCAAGCAGAAAGGAAATACCAGGAGTTGCGGTGAACTTACAGCACAAATTTACTTCTCAGGAATTTACTTCTCAGGAATCTAAGGCTTGACTGAAGTATATGCAGGAACCAGCTAGTCCTAATCCGGTAGACAGAAGGAGCAGAGGAACACTGATTCTTAGCCATCTCTAACTGGGCAGTATATATAAATGACTTATTCAAATTACCTGGTTACTATTTCGGTTGGTAGTATAGAGGCGGGCTGCAATTAGCTGTGCTTCCTAAAGTTGTGAATACTTTAGTTAAGCCTTAATATTCATTGGATGTAACCAAAAGAATCTTCTTCTTCTTTCGACTTTTCCCGGTTAGGGGTCGCCACAGCAGATCACCTGTCCACTCATGATTGGCAGTGGAGTTTTACGGTGTCGAGTTGCCAGCCCGGCGCCCAACCTTCCACAGAAGGCACACACACTCACACCTAGGGCCAATTTAACATGTCCAATCCACTTACAGCATGTCTTTGGGATGTGGGAGAAAAAAGGAGCACCCGGAGGAAACCCACGTGACCACATGGAGGACATGCAGACTCTGCACAGAAGGCACCCCAGCCGAGAATCGAACCAGAGAACCTCTTGCTGTGAGGCAGCAACGCTAACCGCTGCACCACCATAACCAAAAGAATGTGGGTGTTTAATACATTTGCACAGTGGAGTTCAACACAGCTTCTGGTATGCCCATTTTGTTTATCAGTCTGAGTTCTTTGGACTTTCCTTTGGTTTGGATACTAACTTGTAGTCAAGGACATCAAGAGCCAAGTACAGTTGTCTAACTGCCTCAGATCAGTGTCTGATTACATAAACTGCTCAGAATACATACATAAATACATACATACATATATACATACATACATACATACATACATATATACATACATACATACATACATATATACATACATACATACATACATATATACATACATACATACATACATACATACATATATACATACATACATACATACATACATATATACATACATACATACATACATACATACATATATACATACATACATACATACATACATACACATATTTCAAGCACGGGCATTAATGCCCTTCTAGCTTGCCAATGTACCAGAACACTTGTTCCCATAATAAGTATCCAGGCTGCTCTTAAAAATATGTAAACTAGTACTTGCTTTAATGTAGTTTGGTAGTCCATTCCATGCATCAGCTACTCTGTCGGAGAACCAATTAATACACTTCTCATGCCTATAGAATCTCTGTCTTTTATAATTTCTCGAAGTATTTTGGGTTTCTAATACCATGACGAGAATGGACCCCATTCCTAAGTCAAAGTATGATTAAAGTTCATGAAATTAGTATTGTTTCATTCTTTGATGTTAGCCTAAAGTGCTCTTCACAGCACCCGCAATGTGCCCACTAATGACTCTTTCTGCAATTCGTACGGTGTTACATGAATTAGTAACATATCTAAATATGATTGTAAATTCTTTTTTATAAGACCAGTTGCTCCTACTACTATTGTAATTGTCTGGGTATCTTTCTTCCACATGGCTCTTGCTTCTGCCTGCAGATCGAGGTATTTTATGACTTTGTGTCTCTCTGTACGCAAGACACTGTAGTCACTAGGTGACGCAATTTCAATGGTCACTCCTATATAGGTTGTCTGATGATTCTCTAGTACTTTTTGATAACCCCAAACATCCCCAGAGGTAGTTGTCCCTAAATACTCTATATACCTGAATAAGCTCTCCTCTTAGATATCTGTAAGAGACACTGTACAAGTTCAGATATTTTAATCTTTCATAATAACATAAATTTTCACATCCGTGGATACCCTTGGTATATTTCCACTGTACTTTTTCCAGTTTACTCATGATTGTTTTTTTATAGGGTTTCCATATTGGGGTCGATATTATGTTGCTGAAATGGCAAATCAGTGAATGCTGTTTCAGTGACACATAAACAGCTTAATACCACTAACGCTAACGGCCAGGTCACATATTTTTTTTCCTAGGGAAAAAATCGGTAGAATCCCCAGACACGACACACCATCTAAATCATTACAAAGTGGGGGGGGGCTTTGCCTACCCCCAACTGTGGGGGACTGTGCTCCTCCACCCCCCTAACTAAATATATCAACTCCAAGATTGCACTACAGTGGGGTAAAGGGCAATTTCACAGCAACAGCCAAGCAATTTTTCCCCTAGGAAAAAAATCGGTGACCTGGTAATTCGCGTTAGTGGTATTTCGCAGTTTATGTGTTGCTAAAACAACATTCACTGTTTTGACATTTCAGCAACATAATATAGACCCGCCATATTGTTATTCCATACTCAAGCTTGGGTCTAATGTAATTAACAAACAATGACTTCATTATTTTTGATTTTCCAGACTTTATAAATCTTGTTATACAACCTATAGTTCTATAACTATCATTAACCAATTGGTTGAAATTATTAGAAAAACTCATAGATGAATCTACCCATATGCCCATGTCCTTCAATGAGTCTACAGTTTCAATCGCTGTGTGCTGTATTAAATTGTCAGCTTTCAGTTTATGCCTACCAAATCTCGTATGCTTAGTTTTTGATGTGTTTATCAGCATATTATTCTTTTGTGCCCAAATGGTCATTTTAATTAAGTTATTTTGCAGACATGCCTTATGTGCAACATATGTAATGAGTTTACCCAATTTCAAGTCATCTGCATATAGACTGTATAACACCTCAGATGAAAAAGATAGGTCCGAAAGATACAATCTAAACAAGTAAGGGCCTAGGGCAGAGCCCTGTGGGACACCTTTCGTCTGTCCAGTTGCTGTATGATACTAGCTATATCCTATTTGTAAACAATGCAGCTATCCAGCTTATTAAGAGTACATCAATACCTAGTTGTACTCATTTATTGCTCAGTGTTATGTGTATGACCCTGTCAAATGCTGATGTTAAATCTACATAAATTACATTACAGCACAATTTTTCATTCATAGCTGTATTTATATTGTTATAGAACATCATGTTACAGGTGGTAATAGATCTGTTTTCAACATATGCATGCTGATATATGATTTAAAGTCCCAACCTGTCCAGTTCTAACAATAACTTATCCAATATTACCTTTTCCATTATTTTTCCATAACATGAAAATAGACTTAACAGTCTATGTGACTCTGGGTTTGTCCTACACCCCTTTAGCTTAAAAACAGGTTGTCTCAAATCTTGAGGAATCTCCCCATATTTATATGACCTAGTGAATAATGGATATAATGGTACTGTAAGTTCTTGCTGAAGTGTTCTCAGGTCATTGTTACTAATTCCATCTCCTCCCTGTGCTTTGTTTGTATCCAGTTTGCGCAGTTCTTTTTCAATATAATCTAATTTGATTCCAGTATCTGGGGTTACCTGGATGTCACTAGGACAACTTACCACCCCTTTTTGTGGAGTCAAACTGTTTTGCATAAGATGTTGTAAAGATATATATATAATCTGTTGTGTCTGAGAATATATTTTAGAATCTGCACACTTTATCAATGTGTGTGTCTTTACTCCTTCCACTTCTTATGTATCTATAAAAAGGTTTCCTATTATGCTCAATATCTTTATATACATTTTCTTCAATTTTTTTTTATCTTGTCTCACATGATCTTAATCTGTTTGTCCAGCTTGCTTATTTCAGTTTTCAAAGTTGTAGTTCGACTTCTATTTCTTATATTTTTTGCTTCTCACCTTAATCAAATATCTTGTTCTTGTGGAAATATATCCGCTTGATGTTGTAAGACTAGATCCTGATGTTAAACATTTTTCTGATTTTTTGCACTCGAACAATTTCTCTTTCAAAACTTTCCACATTCTATCTGCAGTTTTTCCAGTGAACACCTCACGTAGTGACTGTTTTGCTTCCATATAATCTGTAATAACCTTCTGTGCATTGGCTTAGATTTCAGTTTGGCAGAATTATCAAGCAACAAATTAACCTTTATAACCCCATGATCACTCTACGTCAATGGTGGCAAAACTTGACTTGAAGTTACAGTAATTTCTTTGGGAACACAAACAATGTCTGGTATGTTCCATCCCCTGGTAGTTTTTTTTTTTTTATTTTTATAATCTGAAGCAATTGTTGTTCCTGAATATACGCTGTGAATAATTTCCTTACTAACATTGTAGAATCAATATTAGTCCAGCCTGTTTCTGGTAAATTTAAGACCCAGCTAATATTATTCTTCCCTCCAATGTTTCATGCAAGAAATGTATGAATTCCTCTAGGTCATCTGCACTTGACTTTGGTGGTCTATACACTCCAACAATTGTTATATCTTCCAGGGTTGTCTTTATTGCCACAGTTACACAGTCTATTGTGTTGGTGTTATCACTGAACATGTAATAATCACAGGTCTCATAGCTATCTTTAATCCCTATCCTAACACCTACACCTTATTTTTTATTAGAATGTCTCTTACAGTAACAACATTTATACCCTGACAGAACTGGTTTCCAGTCATTGCTCTTTAACCATGTTTCACAAACAATAACAACATCAGTCTTGTGGGAAAGTAGCACATTTTCCAATAAAAAAAATATTATTAATGCGCCTAGCATAAACAATCATCAAAGATGCATCAAATGTTGCTATCTGTGGGCTGTTAAATTTTCAGCATGGCAAAAATCCTGCCTAGTGTTCGTCAAATATTGCAAAATATCTGCTGCAAAAATTCTCTTCCCTGATCTTGACAAATGCACATCATCCTGTCTAAACACGCGTGCGCAAAACAAGGCTTGGATTCTCTACACATTTCCATTTTTTAAAACAGGACATTTTTTCCATGTAGGTATTTACCCCAAAAATATTTTCATTCACAGTGAGCTGACTATCATTTCTATAGGTGATTTGTGAAAAATATGTCCTAACAGCAGTACAAGCAGTTATTCAGTAGATAAATGAAGGTTAAGAGAATCAAACCCTGGTCAACAGGAGAGAGTTTATTAATAGTGCATAGCCTTAATCCTCTATACTATGTCGGATTCATTACAAAAAAAAAAAAAAGAAAAGAACCAACCAGCAACGATCAATTTTTATACTAGATTACTATTACTGTGTTTTTTTTTTAAATATTGGCAATATTGTTGCTACTGTTATCCTAACTAGGTTTAAACAGGGAAGATATCCTGGTTTATTTTCCAGTGAATCATTAATTCCTTAGATGTCACTGTTCTAATACATATTATCAAACGACATAGTATTTTATTTTCAAGTGATGGAAAATCTTAGTACATTAGTAGTTGATTGTTAAAAGTGAGATTTAGATTCCTTTAAAGAATTTGGCATACTATGTCTTCTGCTACTAATCCATATTGAACACATTACCTTTATTGTTATTAACCTGTAAATTATGTTTATAATAATGATTTAAAATAGAGGAAATTTCTGGAAATGCAAAGCCAGTGGGCATTTTTTATTTCATATTATATGGGATTTTAATATGTCTTAGAGATAAAAAGCAAAGTCGTTAAGTGGGAGATGTCATAATAAAAATTTAATTTAGTAATTCCTTTAGTTTTTAGAGTCATTAACTTGTTTAAGGCTATCCTAGGATTTTCCATTCCAAATAAATACAATAATCTGTTAATTTTCTTTAAGTAATTTATAGATATTTTTGCAACTGTGTTATTGATAAAAAATAACAATGTTGGAAAGAAACTTCATTTTGAGACTAGGAATATCTGGTAGGAGGTTAAGAATCATCTTATCCATTGATCTGTGCCATGCTTTATATATTGCTTATAACAATCAAGATAATTTTTTTTTAAGTTTTTTTGGGGGGGATCAGATTTCACTAAATTCCTAAGGTTTTGATTTGTGCCTGACTGGTCAGCAACTGATCAAAAGAAGGAGAGTTGTTACTTTATCATTTGAGATTGATATGAACAAAAGCTGACATGCCTCAATTCAGTCTAAAGTCTGACACCAAGCTATAATTATCAACCAGAATAGACAAATATTTCAGAGAGATTTTGCATATCATTAGGAAACTTGATGGTCAATAACAACCACACCTCCTTATAGGCATTTAATTTACATCAAGTTAATATCAGGGAATATTTTGTTTAGTTGTATTTTGCTGGCTGAAGTAGGATCTAGCCCTTGTTGGCAAGTTAACTTTTGAAGTATTAGTTTAAGATAACTGCTATCTTTCCATCATTGTATGTTTGACTATGTGGAGCTTTTCTCCAAGGGCCTCCGCTGAAAATGGACATGTATCAGTCAGACTATCCCGGTAAACAAATGTAAAATAAAATAAATAAAATAAAATGTATAATACGTTTTCTTTGAATTCGTATTGTACTTTATCAGATTCTGAGTTATCGTATTTTTTTAGCTTGTAACTTCATCTGAGTAACAAATCGCTGGAACAGAGTTGTAAACTCTCCCTGCTCTTACTTTAGGTTCATAGCCAGAGACTGATTTTTATTTATTTATGTATTTATTTATTTATTTGACATTTGTTGACCGGGATAGTCCAACTGGGCAAAAGCCCGTTTTCAGCAGAGGCGCAGGGAGAAAAGCTCCACATTACATCAATACAAGAAAATTAACATGCAAAAGCAATGTTCATTAAGAAAGCTTGCATTACAACAATGGAAGAAAAAAATTAGAAAAATGACTGAGAGTGGGGAAAACAGGTAACAGTCAAGAAAAAAGTACAAGGAAACAATAATCGTCACGTTGGGACTATTTGAAGAGAAAATTTGAATAGAGGGAGGTAGTTAAGGGGGAGGAAGGAGGTGAGTACAAAAAATGTAGAGATAGAACAGGGAAAGAGTTCAGGTGGGATGGTCACAGAGACATAATCAGGTGCTGTTTAGATGTTGTTTGAGTGTTTTCTTGAATTCATGAACATTGGCAATATGTCTGAGGGGCATGGGAAGCTTGTTCCATTGGGTGGCAGGAGAATAGCTATAAAGATTCTGTCCAATTAATTGTTTAGTTTTATGAATCTGTAATAGGAATTGGTCAGAGATTGTGAGGGATCGAGGGTGTTATAGAGGGAAATTAGTATAGAAATACTAGGGCAGGACAAGGGTTTGTTCTGGATAGAGTGGATAATGAGAAGGTGAGTAAACAAAAGTTGGTTAGGAAACTCTAGCCAACTGAGTGTCATCAGAATGTGGCAGTGATGAGATTTAGAAGGCAGATTGGCAGCGAATCTGGTTACTTTGTTGTAGGTGGTTTCTAATTTGGAGACAGGTGAAAACTGTAGGTTAGTTAGAATTTGTGAGCCAATGAAGAGGTTGGGGAGCAGGTAAGCATGTGCAAGTGAGATTCTAGCGTCAGAGGTAAGGACCCTTTTGTTTCTGTATAATAGGCTGAGCTTTTGGTGGGTTTTCTTAATGCAGTGAAGTCCGTGCAGATCAAATTTGAGCTGGTCATCTGTGGTCACACCAAGAAGCTTTGTGTGTGTTTCAAGGGTGATGGTAGTAGTATTATTAAGATGGTAGAACGATTTAGGGAGGAAGAGGAAATGTTTTGTCTTTTTGGGGTTGATTATTAGTTGGTTGTTAGTAAGCCAGGATTCAGTGAGGTTGAAGGATTTCTGTGTGAGGGTGAGCAGGTCAGCAGGGTTGTCAGCAATGGAAATGATAGTGGAGTCATCTGCGTACTGTATGAGGGAAGACTGCAGACAGGATTAGTGTAGTTGGTTGGCAAAGATGTGAAAGGGGACATACAACTGAGCCCTGAGGGACACCAATTTTGATGGGGAGAAAGGGAGAGAGGGCAGACACCCATTTTACAGATTGCTGTCTGTCTGTGAGTTAGCTGTTGAACCAAGAGAAAGTTTCTGTAGATAGGTTGAGTTGGGACAGTTTGGAGAGGAGGATGGGGTGGGAGACAGTGTCAAAGGCTTAAGAGAGGTCTAAAAAGAGGTGGGACACTAGTTTATTATTATCTCTGGCAGGGGAAATGGAGTTAGTAAAGGAGATGAGAGCAGAAGAGGTACTATGGTGGGGGCAGAAGCCATGCTGGGTAGGGTTAACAGTTTTTTTTTTTTTGAGTGAGGTAGGATACAAATTGTCTATGAACACAGTGTTCAAGCATTTTGGAGAGGCAAGAGAGTATGGCTATAGGATGGAAATTAGAGAGTTCAGTGGAATTATCTCCTTTGTGGATTGGTATTGTGTAAAATTCTTTCCAAATAGTAGAGATTCAGTGATGGAGCGATTTATGAGAATGAAGACTGGGTATGCTATAGGCTTAGCAGCAGTCTTTAGAAAGAGAGGTGGCAATTTATCAGCTGATGAGGAACATGGTTTTAGTTTAAGGAGAAGGTTTTTAATGTAGCTGGTAGGAACTGGTCTCTGTGAGAAGGGGGGGGTTGTGCAGTTGGAGGGTGGTCGGGTGTGAGAGATTGGGTGGGTTGGAAGTCTGCATACATTTACTGATGGTATCAATAAATATGAATTAAAGAGAGTTGCAGTTTCTTGGGGTGTGTTATTGGGGCAGGGGTTGGGTGTAGAGGGATTGCATGGGTGGAGTATCTGGTTGATAATATTCCAAAACTTTTTGGGGTTTCTGGGTGTAGTAGTTTGGGGTGTGTGGTAGAATTTTTTGTCATTGATAATATGCTTTTTAGTCAGATTCCAGAGTTCCTTATATTTTTGGAAGTTGGCAGGAGATTTGGTTTTGGTCCAGAGTTTCCATGTATTATTGCTTTTGGGAATTAGAGAACTAATAGAGTTAGTGAGCCAAGGGGAACACAGAGATCTGACTCTAACCATTCTGGGAGGGGCAAGAGAGTTAAGTGTGTTAAGGAAGATGGAGTTAAATTAAAGTACAGCTTCATCTAGAGGTAGGGTTAATAAAAATGACCAGTCTATAGCTAGAAGAGAGTTGTTAAAAGTCTCAGGGTAAAAGTTAGCTAGCTTATGGCATTCTTTAAATTTGTGAGATCGAGAGTGATAGGGAGAGAATCTTTGGCTCCATATTGGGCTATGGTCACTTATGGAGTATGGTAAGGATTCAGGATAGTGATAGAGGTTAGGATTAGAGACAAGTATCCAGTCAATGATGAAGCTCAAATCAGTGGGTTTAAGATGAAAAGTGTGGAAGAGGTAAATTGAGTGAATCTGTACAGATTTAGGCTGGCAGTAGGAGAGTTATAGCAGAGGGTTAGCCAGTTGATGTTGACGTCACTCAGAATTATGGTCTCATTAGGTATATTGTCAAACATCCAGTGGAGAATCTGTTCCATTAAGGGTATGTTGTCTTCTGGGGGTGTGTAGATGGCAACTACTGTTAGGGCTTTGTAAATGTTGGGTTTATAATCTGTCATAATGAGTTCTGCTGAGTGAAAAGAGGAGGAGGGTTGGATGGGGTGGTTACAGTTAGGAGGTCAGAGTAAACAATAACAACACCTCCAGATTTTAGGAAGAGAGAATTTTATGTTTGATTCTGTAAAGAGTAGAGAACATAGGAAGTAAATTGATTTTGGGAAGAGTGAATTCAGTACAGGAGAAGAGTGAGGATGATATGGGAGAGGAGTAATGAGTATATGACTGTGTAGTGTAGTCAGAGGAAGTTGGGGAGTAGGGATGTAGGATTAGCAAAGTGTGATATAAGGTGAGGTTGGAAAGGAGTAGTAGAAGAGAGGATGTGAGGAGGGGGAGAAGAGGGGATGAGAGGAAAGGAAGGAGCATAATGGAGGTTAAGGAGAGAGTTTTGTAAGAGAGTGGTGAGAGTGTTATTGGGGAAGGTCTGTACAGTGCAAAGCATTGGAGAGGGGAGGGAAGTAGTGGGTGAGAGGGTGGAGTGTGTTGTAATGTGTAGAGATAGAAGAGGAGTGTGGATGGGAGTGATTAGACTAGATTGGTTAAGATGGACAGGAAGGTAGAGTTTAGTGGGGGAGGAGTCAAGATGGGTAGCCATAAAGGAAATTGAATCAAGGTGGGTGGGAATAGGGGTATGGTAGGGGAGTGAAGTGAGCCCGATGAGGGTGAACAGAGCAGGCTGGCTCCTGTCTAGTATATTACTATATTACTAGAAAGAAGAAACAATCAGTTAAAAATGCAGCAGATAGTAATAAGAAAGGGTGTGGGATTAATCTAAAGTACATTAATAGCTAACAGAATCTATTAGAGGCAGGGGATAAGAGAAATAAAAGAACTTAAATTTAGATGTCAGTATCTATATCAATATATGTTGGAGGCTGTGGATTTCAGAAATATAAATATCAGATACAAGCTTTAGAAGATATAAAAAGTATAAACGTCTATTACTGGGTGATGTAGGCTGGGGTTTAGGAAAATTACAAGGTGATTGCAAATAAGAAGCAGGGGGTAGATTTAAGGAAGAGAAAGGGTCTTAGCAGATGACAGGAGATGAGAGCTGAGGTAAGCAGGAAGAGGGCTAAGCATTATAGAACAAATGGCAGCTAGAGTCAGATACTTTGCACAGGGCAGGGGTAAGGGTCCAAAAAAAGAAATGTGAGAAGGGCTAAAGCACAGAGTGGTGTGTAGGGAGAGTCATTACAATTTAGTAGAAATAAGAATGTTGCTACAAACTACAGTGTGTACTTACATAAGTAGAGGGATTGACCTTGAAAGAAGTCTGGGCACAATAAAATAAAATAGTGAATTCCAGATACAACTTGCAGGTTTATCTAATGAGGCACATGTGGGTCAGCAGATTTATGACAGGGTGAGTAGAGGGATGTAGCACCTGAATAAAAAAGAAAAAAGAGAGGCAGTGGTTAGAAATAAGAAAAAAATATATATATATAATATGGTTTCCTTAGCAAAAGCTCATAAAAATCAAAAAGTGTTAGAGTAAAGTTATCATTTGATCAAGAAAGAATCAAGAATCTACAACATATATCCCTGCTGCTGTGTACAGCAATGAAATACTACCCCACCATTAACTGGGAAAACTACTCATGTACCAACTCCTTAGCTCAACGCTTTCTGGAATTCATAAACTCCAATGCCCTAGATCAACTTATCCACACCCCCACCAGGGGCAACAATATCCTAGACCTAGTCATTACCAACATGAGTGACTGGTGTTCCACACCTCAAGTCAACTCCTCGTTGGTCCGATCCGACTATAAGCTTATCACCCTTGACATCCACATCCCGCCCCCACCCCCCATTAAGGAAACCACATAAAAAAATTCTCCAAAGCCAACTTCATGCTTCTTAAGACAGAAGTGGTGAACTTCATGACACCCATGCAGATGGACAATACAGTTACAACTGCTGAATCCTACATAAATGCACTCTATAAGCACTTACACGAATGCATGGATCGTGCTATCCCAAACAGAACCAAGACGCTATCCTCCAAATAAGGAAGCCAATCTGGTGGTCCCCTGCCATAAACAAACTGTACAACAGAAGGAAGAAACTGTTGCAAAAGGGAGTAAAATCCCATGAGTGGAGGAGCTCCCTGGTCATCCTCAGTAAGAAGCTGAGATCCCTTATAAGATCCTCCAAAGCTAGCTACGAAAACAAAATCACCACTATATCCAAGGACAACCACAAAGCATTCTATAGCTATGTCAAGAATCTAAATGGCAACTCCCAGATCTGCTCTTTGTTACAGTACAAAGTCATGAAAATTACAGAACCAACTGATATTGCCACCATCCTGGCAGATCGGTTCAGTGCAAACTTTAGCCCCCTCTCACCCCCTAAAAGGCCCATATCTATACAGGAAGAATGCAGAGTCCTTGTAATCACAACTACACAGGTAAAAGCTGCACTCTCTAAAGCCACAACAACAGCATCCATGGGACTGGACAACATCCCAGGCTGCATTTTACATGAACTGCAGAATGAACTGGCTCCCCACTTAAGCACCATGTTCAATAATAGCCTCGCATCAGGCTTTGTACCCACTGAATGGTGCACAGCTACAGTTATCCCACTCCACAAAGTGGGAGCCACCACTGATCCCAGGAACTATCGACCTATTAGCCTGATGAGCCTTGTCTGCAAGGCCATGGAACGTATCATCATGGACCTCATAAACAAAGACATTGGTAACCTCCAAACTCTGGATCCCACCAAGTTTTTTGGTTTGTGAAAGGCAGATCATGTCTCCTGAACCTGATCGACTTCTTTGAGGCAGTCACCAAAGCCGTGGATGAGGGTAAGGTGGTTCACACAGCCTATCTTGACCTCGCCAAGGCTTTCAACACCATCCCCCATTATGGAATTATAGATAAACTCACTAAAGTAGGTATGAATCCCTATGTCACAAGATGGGTTGCCAACTGGCTCACTGAATGAACCCACACTGTAAAAGTTGCAGACTCCAAATCTGACCTCAAGGCAGTGACAAGTGGAGTGCCACAGGGTTCCATCCTGGGACCTCTCCAGTTTGGTATCTACAGTTCTGAAGTACAGGCTAACACAGAAGGCCTCTGGCTGATGAAGTTCGCAGATGACTGCAAACTAAGAGCCATTGTCAAGTCCCCAAATGATGTGGACATCCTACAGAAGGGCCTCACTGAGACAGATGCCTGGTGTCAGTGCCATGGCCTCATGCTCAATGCCAAAAAGGGGCAGTGTCATCCCCTTTGGTAAAAACTCTGTACCCATGAACTACCACATAGGCAGCAATCTACTTAACACCGAATGTGTGGTAAGAGACCTTGTGACCCAGGTGAACAGTAGTCTCTCCTTTGATAGCCACATCACCACAGAAGTCAGGAAGTCCTTCTACGTGGCACAACTCATCATAAAAGGGTTCTCATCCAGGAAAAAAAGAGGTCATTGTTCCCCTCTACTCGTCACTCATTAGACCCATTATAGAGTACAATGCCCTTTTTGGAATGTACCTCATAAGACATCTGCAGCAGCTGGAAAGGCCACAGAAGTACCTCACAAAGAGGATTACTGGCCTCAAACAAATGCCCTACACTGACCGCCTCAAAAAATTCCAGCTTTACTCCATAGCATATCGCCTACTCCGAGGTGATCTTTGCCAAAAATATAAAGCTATATCAAACCCAGAGCTGTTGGACATGCTACACCTAAAGAAATCCCAATCCCTCCAAGCTACATGCTCTAGGGACCTAAACTTTGTCACCACAATAAACAGGACATGCTGGAGGGATAGATTCCTGTCCCAGAGACTTCCTATTCTCTGGATCAAGCTGCATATCTATGTCAAGCAAAGTTCTTCATTAGTACTCTTCAAGAAAAATCTTGATGAGTGGATGGGAAATAGGAAATACACCCCAGGGATCACTTTTGTGTCTCTGCTGGACAGTGGCACAGGAAAATAACTTTCTTGGGTGGCGTAAGCTTTGGAACTTTGCTGGCTAGGCTTATGTAGGCCCTTGGGCCAATAGCCTAGTACCTACCTATGAACCTATGAACAGCTATGTAAAGATTGTGCAAAGTGAACTTTCTCAGTGGGAGAAATATGCAGTCTGCACAACAAAATCAATCTAGCTAAACTAGGGTTAAGGCAGATGACAGTAACAGGTTGGCAATTCTCTGTTGAAGTTAATACAGTTTGTACAATCACCAATATACAGCAGATAGTTTATACAATTACCAATGGAAATTATACCATTACAGTAAGTGTTAGGCAGTCAGCAGGAGGGTTATATGCTCAAAAAACATATTGCTGATTAACTTTGCTGAAGAACTACACAGTCCAGACAACTGGAATAATTGAGCACCAAGATAGATTACAATCTCTAAAACTACATATTCTTTTGTGACCAATAGTAATGTCTGAAATAGCAAAAGAGCAGTTATACCTCAAAAACATCAGATATTGGGGGCGTGGCCAAGGATGAACACAGGATAGCAGCAGATTTCTTCAGCTCCACCAATTTCACAGCACTGACAGGAAATAATTACTTTAAAAATTAATTTATGAAGTAATTTTCTTTCTAAATACATTTGGAATATCTATTTCTTGAATAATATCTAAAAAAGAAAGAGAATTTTAATAATATTCCTGTCAGAAAACACCTTGGAAATTTTTCTATCAGCTCCTCTGTTTGAAATGAGTTCCAGTAAGACAAATTCTCAAGATTCCAGCATCAAGAAAGAACTTCAGTCTCTGATATCTACAATCCAGCAACTTACTGCCAAAATGGATAAACTGGATACTAAAATTGATACCTTCATAGAAAAAACTACAAAACAAATAGATTTGTTACATATAGACTTGCAACAACAGAAGACTCAGATTACAGGCATAGAAGAGACTGTAAATGACATGGAAAATAGAATCCAAGAAGAAGAAATCAACATTGAGTTTTTGCTGAAACAGAACACACATCTACAAACTAAACTTGATGACCTGGAAAATAGATCTAGGTGCAACAACATTAGGATTTTTGGACTGCCAGAAAATATAGAAGGTAACAATATTACTTCTTTTTTAAATACATGGCTCCCTAAAACTTTAGACTTGCCAGAAGCCTTTTCTTTTGGTATCGAAAGAGCCCATAGATCCATATCTAATTCTAACTCTAACAAAAAGTATCCTAGATCAGTTATAGTTAGATTTCTATCATCTTTTGATAAAGAGATGGTACTTAAATCTGCTTGGGCTAAAGCACCTGTTAAAATTAATGAGGCAACTGTGCGTTTTGACAATGACTATTCTTCCTTGGTAATAACTAAAAGAAAAGTTTTTCTGCCATTAATAAGAGAGCTTAAGAAAGCACAGTTTAAAACCTACCTTCTGTTTCCTGCCAAACTAAAAATCTTTCTTCCTGATGGCCCTAGAATTTTTGAAGACTTAGACTCTGCATTGCTGTTTATCAAAAAAAATAAGATTTTGGATAAAATAGAGGAAATGGAATGGGCTAGTCCTTCATTAAAGAGGTTAGCAACAGAAGCTTCAAGGAAGACTTCAGAGAAGAAAAAAAGACTAAAAAACAAATGACTTGTTCTATGTTTTTTCTTTTTTTTTTTCTCTCTCTCTTTTTTGTTCACTATTAATCTTCTTAAATACAGTTACTGCATTTTCAGAAAGCCACAAATATTCTGAAAAAGATTTAATCAAAGTTATTTTCTGTGTACAAAGAGCTGTTTTTGTTTCATAAATAGTCAAAATATCTGAGGAACTAATAACAAGCTATCAATCAATCTGTTTCTCTTTGTGACAAAGAGACTCAAGGTTAGTAATTTGATACATTTTTTTTCTTTTGTTTTAAATAATGACATTCTTTTTAGATTATGCATTCAGTAAGGGGTGGAGGAGGGCAGGGAGAGAAGTGTAATGAAAATATGATAAGTGGAATAATAACTAATTAATTCCTTGTAAAAAAGTATATATGCTGTTTAAATACTGTTACTAATTATTTTCCCATGATTCTATTGCTTATACTTGTTTACAAATAATCTGTTATGCTTTAATTATTAATAATTAGAACTAAATAGTAGTAAATAATATGTTTCATATCTATCTTTATTAATATAAACAGCAAGTAATATTCCACTGTAGATATTTTTTATAGCTTTCTTTTTTATTTTTCTATTTCTTCTCTTACTCTCTTTTATTTTCTACTCTCTTTTTTTTTCTTTTCTCTCTCTCTCTTTTTCTTTTATATAAGTACATTTACATGCTTTTGATAATACTAATACAGGTAAATAATAAGATTTGTATAAAAAATTGAATAGGGGCATAAAAAATTAGTTGTATTATATATTAACAACTGTGGGCTTAGTTTCACTGTCATAGAGGCTGTAATAACTTTTAAAATATTTCGCGAAGGTTTTGCTCTGTTTAGTTTCATTTATATTGCTAAATGAATGTCAGTCACTTGCATTTATCAAAATTCCCGCCAGAATGTTAAGGGAGACAATTTGGGATGTGGGTTACCTCGTGAATAATGTCCTCGAGTTGTTTTAAAAGCTTCAACACTCAGACTTCACGCAGAGAAGCTGAATACAGTCAATTTTAACTTTGACCCCTGAATTCACACTGACACATCGCAGATTCAAGAAGAACACTCTACCAGGAAGTAGAACTGCTGCAAATGTGACTCTGCGATGGAAAATGAACTCTATAACATTTAAATGTGAGTTATTTTTTATAACTACTTACTTATTCATGTTATAATTTATAAAATATGAAAGTTATAATGATTTTAAATGATTCAGTATCCCATAGTAAGCAAATGTGATATTTTAGAAGGCATAGAAAGTAAAACATATATACATATGTTTTTGAAAGTTTACTTGACTGCAACATATTAATGTATGTAAATACTTATGATTTAAACATATACAATGCTACAATTCATTTGACTTATCTAACTGACAAGCATAAATATCATTATGATTTTATCTTAGAAGAAGTTGTCATGTGACATATTTTAAAGCAGCAGTTCAGATATATAAAATATAGATGGCTCTCTTCACAATAATGCAAGTATATCTGGGAATTTACATAGCTATGCAGTATGATTTGTAACCATTTTTATGAACATAAATATTTTATTTTACTGGCAATAATAAGTATGAGAAAAAAGCTTTGATGCAAGTAATTTAAAGTCTTTTAGAAGCTGTTAACTGCATTTCTATGACAGAAAATAGGTACATCTTAATATATGTAATGTCTGAACCATAATAGCCTAAGTTATTGACTTTAAATGAACATCAGAACTTATTTTTACAAACTTTGAATAAATTAATATGTAGATATGCCCTCTTTTTTTTTTTTTTTTCTCTCTCTCTCACTTCTTTTATTTCTCTCTCTCTTCTTGGTTCTTAATATCAAGTTTATTTGAATGTTATTTGATTATAAATGTATTATATTAAATAGTTGTACATAGCAGTATGAATTGTTTTTAAAAGTTTCTATTTGTTTATATGATGCTGATTCATCAAATGTTTAGCTTTGTCTTACTAGATAATCTAATTGAAAGATGTTAACTTTAGTTACTAATAACTAGTATTAAATTGATAAGGTGGCAGCTGAGGTACTGCTGCTTAGGGTAGGGGGTTAACTTGAGTGGTATGTGCTACTCAAAGTTAGAGTTTTTAACTCCAGGCTGGGTGCAAGGTTTAATCCTTATATTATTTTCTTCTGTTTACTGCTGTTTGTATATAGTTCTGACATCCACAATACATTTTGTAAGCTCATTGTCACTACAAACAAAATTGAAGCTTATACAAAATCCCATAAGAGTTTCAATAAATACAGCTATATTTAAAGGTACACCTAAAGGAGGAGGTATAACATTACTTATTTTGTTAATTGTTATTCTGACTATAAGTTTTATATGTTTTAAAAATGCCAAATGACTTCTCTAAAAGGAATTTCTTTAAACATTAATGGACTGAATAATCCATGTAAAAGGGCAAGCTTAATGAGATACATTAATTTACATAAGGCCAACTTAGTATTCCTTCAAGAAACACATCTCCTGAAAAAAGATATTGATAAATTAGCCACAAATAAATATACAGTATTAGTTAGTTCAGAGCACACTCAGAAAAAAAGAGGAGTGGCTATTTTATGGAATAAAAGTATGCCCATTCCTAAAATTATTAAGTCTTATGAAGATGATAAAGGAATGTTTTGTATGGTTACAATACAAATTAATGGAAAGACATATACATGAATCAATGTATATTGGATACCAGGAATTGGTATTAATACAGTGAAATACCATCTTAATAAGATCATATCATTCTCTATAGGAGATATTATTTTAGCAGGTGACTTTAATTGTATCCTACATGAAAAAGATACTACTACTATAGGAAAAAGGAAAATTACATCTAATGCAAAACATTTAAAGGATTTTGTTAATTCTTATCATTTAAATGATATTAATAATCAGATAGACTCAAAATCATTACCACACACCTTTTTTTCTAACAGATATAAAACTTATTCAAAAATAGATAGAGTCTTTATTTCTAACCAGATGGTAACAGAATTAATTAACTCTAAAATCATTTCGTGTCCTATATCAGATCATAATTCAATTGTCTTTGAGTTCATGATAAAAAGTACTTACAATGTTCAGATCAAAAGGATACCAGCATACTTAACTCAAGTAAAAGACTATAAAGATTATATACTTTCAAAAGTGCAACATTTTTTAGACATAAATAATACTCCTGAAGTCTCCATTGTTTATGTTTGGGATGCTTTAAAATCATATCTATATGGACAAAGTATCAGATGGTATAATAATAAAAGGAAATCTTGGGATAAAGAATTATTAGATATTCAAAGTAAATGAGACTCTTATAAGCATAACAATAAAGAAAATATTATGGACAAAAAAGTCATTGAAAAAATAAACAAACTAAATGAGAAATACAAAGAAATTTTAACTCATAAAGTTAAAATAACTTTAGAGAAATACAAGTTTTTGTCTTACTCAATAAGTCCCAAATACTTACATAGACTTAAAAATAAAACAAAAAGGTTGAATAAGCAAAATCATATCAAAGAAATTTTCTCTCTAAGGAAAAAGAAGAATGTTTCTAGTCTACCAGAAATATTAGATGAATTTAGAAATCACTTTCACAAAATTAATCATAATAACATTAACATGGAACCTAAAGATAAAATAAAGGAATTTATAACTACAAACATGAATAAAAAACTTAATAAACAACAGACTAAACTATTGGATAAAAGTATTTCATATACAGAGGTTGTTACACAAATAAACAAGCTTAAATCAAACAAAGCACCAGGTAATGATGGTATTATACCAGAGATATATAAAATTCTTTCTAAAAGTACATACTCTTTAATACATAAGGTTTTTATTTTGGCCCAAAATGAGCTAATAACTCCCCCATCTTGGCAATACACATTTATTTCGCCAATTTTAAAACCCAATAAAGATCCAACTAGATGCACTTCATATCGACCCATTTCATTACTTAATGTTGATTATAAAATGTTTATGAGTATTTTTGCTGATAGATTGAAGACAATCATTCCAGGCATTATAGATATAGATCAGACAGGCTTCATTGTAAATAGAAATACTTTTGATAATATAAGGAGAACTTTAACGTTAATTGATTTTGCAAATAGGAAAAAGAAAGATTTAACACTTATTAGTCTCGATATAAGTTCAGCATTTGATTCAGTAAGTTGGGATTACTTGTTTACCTTACTGAAGTGCACAAACTTCTCAGATGCATTTGTAAATCTAATTGAACATCTATATAAAGGAGCATTGGCTTACATTAAGATAGGAACATATATCTCACAAAAAATACCCATTTTAAAAGGTACTAAACAAGGGTGTCCACTCTCTCCACTATTATTTACTTTAATAATGGAGCCTTGGGCTAATCTGATCAGAAACAGTACTGATATAGAGGGATTTGAAATAGATGAAAATACAACATCTAAAATTCAACTTTTTGCAGATGATGTTCTAATTACATCAGCAGGATCTAATTCTTCTATGCAGTCCCTATTTGATAAAATGATGAATTTTAAAAATATTTCTGGTTTAATATTCAATGAAGAAAAAACTAAAATACTACCTATATATACACGAAAAAAATGTTCTCATTAGTGATTTTAGTAACTATATACCCAATTCAGGTCAGATAACTTATCTAGGTATAATATTAACTAAAGATATCAAATCTATTATACATAATAATTATAATACCTGTCTTCTTAATATACAAAATCTTTTCAATACCTGGAATAATATGTTTTTTACTATGGAAGAGAGACTTACAATTATTAAAATGATAATATTCCCCAAGACATTATACTTAATACAATCAATAATACTCCCACCTACAAAAATAATTATCAAGAAATTGAATACACTAATGTTAAATTTCCTATGGGCACCTAATAGACCTAGGATTGCATTAAAGAAACATACTAATAGCTGGTCTCAAGGGGGCATTTCTTTTCCAGACTTTAACTTATATACTATCTCTTCTATTATAAAAGTTATTACTTTGTTAATAGATCAGTCATATGTTGCAAAATGGAAAGATTACTGGGAACTAATCATTATTCACTTCATGAAAATCTCTTTAACACATAAAAATATGATTGTAAATAACTCCATGCTATGGTTACTAAAAGAATTCTGTACTTCACCTATTACACCAAAATATATAGTTAGTTATCCATTAAACATTATTATTAGTTATCGTAATTTTATATTCATGCATCCTAAGTATAAGGAATGGAATTTTATTATATTCCCTATAATGTATACACAAGGTATGCTTTTGTCATCCACTTCTGAAAGAACTCATTTAGTCACAGAAAATGATCTAAAGTACTGGTATCAGTTGCTATCTGATAATAAAGTTAAAAGTTTAGACTTCTTAAAACAAGAATTTGATCTGAGAGAAACTTGTTGGTTAGAGGTTCAGACCTTTAGACAACATCTCATTAATAAAATTGATTTAATATCTATAACAGTTAAAGAATCTATTCCAACACTGATTGATTACTTGATATTAAATTTACAACATAAAGTTTCTGATAAAGGTAAGCTTTCATACATACATAAAATTATTGGAGAAGAAACTTATTACAACGTAGATACCTATTGGAATTATTTCACTTCCATTAATGGTGAATTACCAAATCAACAAGATAAACAATATATATTGGAATCTGCCTATAAAACTACTTCTTCCATTATCTGGAGACTTTTTACTTGGAAATTTTTACATAGATCCTTTTATACACCTTTGATGATGAATAAAATAAATAATAAAGACAATCTATGTAAAAGATGTAATGTAGAAATTAATGTTGATTGGGCACATATGTTTTATGACTGTATAAAATTGAAAGAATATTGGAAGTCAATCAATGATTTTTTGCAGACTCTTTTTACAGATAATTTCATTATTTCTAAATCTCTTATATTATTCAACACTCTTGTACCTCAAAGTGTTAAAAAGGTTAAGCTTCCCTTGTTATGGTCTATTCTAGCAGTGGTTTGAAAAATAATAACCAGAAATTGGATTTCAGATACACCTCCTTCGTTTAATGAATTTAAAAATGTTATGACTGTAGTGTGCCATATGGAATTGATGACAATAAAATCAAGAACTACTAGAAAAACATCTTACTATATTATATGGGATACTTTACAAAATTTGTTAAAAAAATCTTAACTTCAATAGCATGGTATTTTAGTTTAATTAATTGATTTGATTGTAGTGGATGTCTTTGTAAATACTTTGGTTATTTTATTGAATGTTATAACCATTTCTATTTTAATTACTTGTATAAAATTGTTATGATATTTATTTTGTATGTTAAAAACAATAAACTTTTTTTTTTAAAAAAAAACATCAGATTAGGATGTTGCAAAACAGCTTGGTTGATGCTGTGTTAGTGGCAATAACAATGAAAACGTCAGTGCACACTGATTGGTGCCTACAGTACCTCAAAGTAAATAGCTAAAGAAATAATCACATTTGAAACAATGCAGAGACACAGGTTACATTTATGTTTGTGAACATGAGCTGTACTCAGTTTTGGAGGAATAAAATATAAAAGGTACAGCCTTATAGAGAAAGTGCAAGCTGTGACAAAACATACTCCAAAACAAAAAGAACAGGAGTAATATGCAAAGGTGGGTCAGGACACTTCAGTTGTAATAAATAATATTTTCTGAGGGGCTGAGAAACATCACTGTTTTCCCACTAAAACAACTGATTCATTATTTTAACAGCATGAGCTCTATAAAAATGGTCAAGAGCTTGCACAAAATCTTGAACGAATTGCAATAAATTTTTCTTGTCAAGGTCATCGAGTCAGAAAAATACATTTTTGTCTTTTGCTTCTTTATGACAAGAATTCCTGAATAAATAGAGATAGAATTGCCAGCAATTACCTCCACAGGAATGGGCATGACTTTCTGGCTAAGCAAAGAGGCACTCCATTCTCTTTTCCCAGGGCCAACTAGAGCGTTTCTCCCCTCACTTGCCTTACATTGGTACAGCAATAGCCATAGAGGATGTGTCTAACCTCTATTCCATTGTGGCTGTTGTGAATACGGCAGTAGGACCTAAGTGGTCTGAGGGACCAACTTTGGCTACAGCAGTCACCTAACTACAGCAGACTAAAACAATCAGCCAGCTGTTGTGGTAATGGCTGCATAACAATCTTTCTTTTTGTGGTTGGAAGATGATCCAACTGAGGAACCAATAGATTATTCCATGGTTAAGCCAAAAATGATGCCTTATTCTTTGGGAAGCTTAGCAGCAATTATTGGCAGGATAGGTAAGCTGTAAAAAAATACCCCCCCCAAAAAAAAACACACTAAAAAGCACTTTAAACACTTACCACAGCCACGAAAACAGTTTATCCACAGAAAAAGTATTTCAAATAGGTTTTAACAACTTTTTATCACAAAAGTAAAAAATGGTGCTCTCATTTATGTGTGATCAAAAGTCACATGACAGTCAATAAAAAACACTGTGTCCTATCTAAAATTTAAATATTTTACAGAAAAAAGTTTCTGACTCAAAAAGTAGTTGATTTTTTTCCCCTGAAGATAACTTATTTGCCCAGTAAGGGAACAGCATTAGGTGACCGTCAATCTTCGAAAGCCAGCAGAGAAGCATTCTCTTCAGCAGCAGGAAAGTACTAAAGGGCTTGGCACCCAAACCAGACTTGTAGTCAGATCAGATCAGCTCAGCTCAAGCTGACTAATGGTTTGATTCCATGGAAGGTGTCCTGAAGTTTTGGCAACTGTCTGGCTGTTATGACATTGGCACTACATAATCCATAGACAGTAGGCTACTGCAGCTGTGATCAAATGAAAACCACCAAAGATTTTCTATACAGTAATACTTGCAAATACATAATTTTAGCACATCTTATCACAATATTATGAAGAAAAATATTTACACAAAATCATTTTTGACATGTACTATGGTAAGGCTTACCACACTATGCTACATTTATCCAAACAGCAAGAAACCCTTAGTCTTAGGCCTACAAGATGACCTGCGGGCCCTTAAAAGGTAGTCTGCATTCTGATGATTCCAGCCTGACTGATATTTGACAGTGAACTTGAAAGGCTGCTGTGAAATAACTCACTAGGTATCTCCATCTTGTTGCTTGTGCAGCCACACCAGAGGACTGTGGATTGTGACTGACATTTTGTCCCTGCCCATGAAGTAATACTCTCATGATGAAAGCATTTATTTGATCAGCAGGCATTCCTTTATGAAGTGAAATATCTGGTCTCACCTATGCTTATATTGTAACTTACAGAATGGGCTTACTGTACCCTGATCGGAGAACTAGCCTTCTCCAGCAGGATATTAATGTCCAAGTAATGCCTGGTGAAAAACGAGTCTGCCACTTCATGGCAGCTTATCAAGCCACCATGGAGATTGGACTGAAAAAAAATGGATGAAATTTCCACCTGTGGCATCAGGCCTCATAACACCCCTGGGTGGGCATTAATTATACATTAACACACACCCTGACGGGCATTATTGCTTACTTAAATTGCATCTAGGTTGTTATTCTCTGTCAATATCTTGTGAAACGTCTGCCCTAAGGTGAACTTCTGTTATAGAAGTATAAACTATGAAGGGTTTACTAATATCTGGGGAAACTAAAACAGGTTCTTTTCTTAACATAACACTTTCTTTAATTGTTTAAATGTGTTATCTTCCTCTCTGTTGTCCATTTTGCCTAAATGGGCATCTTTGGCAAATATTCCAGAAAGCTTGCTATAGATGCAAAGTGAGGTATAAATTTCTGATAGTGCCCCCTAAGAATGCCCTCACTCACTTCTTAGTGCCAGTTTCTTGCTGCTTATAGCTTTTCTTTCTGGTGACTCCTAATTACATTTCCTATTAAATATTGTAAATATTTTATCTATGTCATGAATAGCTAGCTTTTGGAGATATTGACAGTCAGCTTGTCTTGTACCTGAGAGTCTATCACAGCCTGCAGCTTATCAAGATGGATCCCATATTTCTCACAGCGTAATAGGACATTGTCAAGGTAAGCAGCTGCATGTTTGACATAGGGTTTTAGGATTCTGCCTATTAATTTACTAAGGCTTGAACGGATGCCATGCATATCTCTGAAATATCCAGATTTTTGTCTCATATTCCTTGTCTGTTCCACATACAATTTGTGTTTTTCTGGCAGATCACTGAGGATTAAACTCATTAAATAATGGCATACATTTGATTTTCAGACTTCATATCCTTCAGAAAATGCATAACACAAATCTTGTTATTATAGCAACTTTCTAAGTTTATAAGAGCAATATTTAAAACCTGTCCTTATTTTTGGGCATTTGTTTCCCCACTATTTTTGGCTTTGTCCAGATTTGTTGCATTAGAAGGTTGAGAGGTATGATACCACATAGCCCAAAAGGAAGGAGTGTAAACTAGAATAATCTGTCTGTGATTTAAAGAGCTGCCTTTTGCATAGCATTTACAAGTACCCATTTTGTTAGATCTCATGTGTTCAAGGATCTTGCCTTGTCTAAACTGTCAGTGCAGCCTACTCCATGCATTGGGCAGCATTGTTGTCCAGCTTCCTAAAATCATTACACAACCTGATAATTTCATCAGACTTTGGCACTATTAGTTTATCTATGCTGTACATTGGGCACCTGTCAAATAATGAAGTGTTTTTCAACTTCCTAAAATCTGTACGGAACATGAATTTTTCATCACACTTTGGGACTGTTCATTTATCTACTCCAGGCATTGGGTAACTGACAAATTTTGAAACCCTGTTCAGCTTCTTAAAATTATTAAAGAACCTGATTGTTCCATCATACTTTGAGGCTACCACTATTTGACTGCCCCATCACATTTTGACCCCTCTGTCACCACAATCTCCAACATTTTTTCACTTCTTGCATAGTGTTTCTATGTGACTATTATAATCTATAAAGTTTTAGATTAACCTTTTTTGTTCCTGGAAAGGTCTCAATATGGTATTGAATCGTGTTTGCTTTGCAGATAGTTTGGAAAATGCTTCCTTTTTTCTTAATAGAAACTCCCTTATCTCTTGTTTCTGTGACTAAGATAGGGTGTCATCTACCTGCACTACTAACATGTAAGTCAGTTTTTTCTCCAGGAGTTCTATCAGTTTTTACCATTAAGCTAACTACAAAGGTCCTACTTCTTTGGATAGCTTCAGAATCTCAGTGTGGTATATCTCTTCTGGCCTTCTCACCAGTCAGTCTAACCCTACAGTTTAGAACCTGTAATGTTTCTACTATTGCAAAAGTACCTTGGCATTTTGCCAAAAACTTGTTTTCTGCAGTATAGACCAAAAATAATGCCTCACTTTTGTTTTGAATTCCCTGCTCCTTGTGTTTTTATTATACTACTCCTTGTTGTGTAGTTTGGACACCTCTCATGTGTTTCAGTACGATACACATCATCACTTTTGGCCTGACTTGTAAGTTGGTGCACTGTTATATGACATTTTTAAATCAAGTTGTCTCTTCTTCCCAAGTTTCTCTTGCAATGTCTAGCAGTCCTTGAGGGTCTCCCCATATAATAGCTGAGACAGACTGAATCATACTAAGACCTATCATTCTTATAGTACTTATATAATAGCAAACAGGAGTTATAATATTAATCAGGCCTTGCTTTTAACATCATCTTCAGTATCTTTTCTCCAAGTATACATTTTATAGTTCAATTAAAAATGTTCACTTAACCCATCTGTCTGAGCATGATACACTGAGCTTTTCTACCCCCTGAACTTAAAGCATTGACTCAGCATATTATACTGAGCACAACTGGAGTCTACTGGTCAGCAATTATGGTACCCCAACTCTTTGAAATAATAAGACCAACTTCTTAACTATATATTTCATATTAGCTTTACATAATGAGGTTTCTTAAGGTTACTTACTTTTATAGTACAACATAACAATGAGGTATTGAAACCCACTGATGAATGTTTTACCTGTAGCCCAACAATGTCCAATATAATACACTGAAATGGCAGCTGTATGACAGATATTGGTATCAAATGAATTTTAAAGCCTATGAGATAGTCTGTCCTCTCACCTTCAGGCTCTATAGCATAGAAGTTCTCAACTTCTTTCAGCATTTTAAGCATTGCACTCAGAACCATGGAGAAAAACATTACTCACAGTGTGGATATGCGTTAACAGCTCAGGTACTATCCTGGCTGAGTCCTTTAAAATGCCTATCATCTATTTATTTGGTTGAGCCTAAAAAGGATAAACTGAGTTAGCTATTTATTAGGTTGGGACTAAAAAAGGACAATGTTAGTTAAACAATTTCCAGCTGGTTGCCTTTTGTTATACCTACCATGGCATACCTGTTCCTGGCAGTATTAAGGCTTACTCTCCACGAACCTTATCTTCTTTGATGGCATATTGAAAAATGATGGAATCCAGAAGCCTTCTAGAGACAGCTATATGGTCTTTGGTATATAACTGTACAATACTGGATTATTTTGCTTAAATCCAGGATTGGCTTGGCTAGTGCTTTTCTCCAGGGGCTGCTGGATCCATAACCTTTCTCTTCCCAAGTTGGAAAGGCTTTGATAATCAACCCGTATAGCCTAAAGGCTACTGCATAAGTGGGAATGATGAACATAGCAATGTTGTGTAAGTTTTACTTACCCATAACAGTAGATGTTTTAATTTCTCACTACTGCAGTAGCCACACCTACCCACCATCTCTTAGTTGTGTGCAGGGGTATTTTCTTGTTGTTTAGTTCAGGAGAGGTGTTCTACTTCTTATTTTTAAGGCAAGAAAGTCCTGAAGATTTTCCACTCTGACTGTTGATTTTCCCTTGTCAGGGTTGTCCAATCAGCGATCAGAGTGAAAATGTAGGAGGGAGCCAGTACTTTTGAAGCTAGACAGTTGTCGTGTCTTGGGATGTGCACAGTCCATATAGCTTAAGGCTACTGCAACCATGGAAATTTTGAAGTACAGTTTACACAACTGTAACTTTGGGGAAGCTCAAAGCTACCTACTCTATTTGTAATTTCATCTGGACTAAGGATAAACACTGTATTGCTATTAGTGTTCTTATCCTTATATATGGATATGGGCTTGCCCTACTTATTAAAAATTTAGCAATGAACTCTTCCTTAATACAAACTAGGAACATCAATTTCTCCATTTTATTAACCTGAGTAATAACAGGGATTAAATGGCATTTCAATAAAGTAAGCAAGATGGCCTGGATAGAATCCAGCCCTGATCTACTAACCCTTATATATGAATCATTTATTTTATTTAACATTTGTTAACCAGGAAAATCCAAATTGGAACAAAGCCAATATTCAGCAGACACCCAGGGAGGAAAATGCTCCAAACACATGTCTTTGTAATGTGGGAGGAAACCCACAGGAATGTAGGGAGGACATGCAGACTCCACAAAGAAGGCACCCCAGCAGAGAATCAAACCAGAAAACCTCTTGTTGTGAGGCAACAACACTACCGCTGCACCACTGCACCATCATAGCTCCTTAACTTTAGATAGTGTCCACCCTTAAAGAACAATTTATTTAAAAGGACTATAAATAAAGCCTGGAGAGTAATGATGTTTCACTTTTAGCTAGGCCACCATACAGACCAAATACAACAGAAAAGGCATTTTCCAAACTTGTCCCTACAAGCTGTAAAGAACCATCAGAAGAAATAAAACAGCAGAATGAGGTAGCAAAGTTCAAAATAACAATTTTTAATAAGAAAGCACTCCTGTAAATGCCATACAGGCGCTGGCTAGAAATCACCAACATTGTTAAAGCATGGTAACAATTAAGCACCTAGCATTATTACAGCTTATTAAGCTTATTTGATGCAGTAGAATTATTTAAACTTACAGTCAGTGTGTTTTCCAATGTTTTATCAAAATGTGTTTATTTATTCTTTGTTGACTGAGTTAGTCCCACTAAGCTAATAGCTTCTTTTCAGGGGGAGACCCAAGATTGCATTTACAAATTTAGGGGAAATATGGCCAGGGTATCAGGAAACTTCCCTTAATCATCATTGCTCTGAGTGGGACTCATTTTGGAGGAGTGCTTCCTGTTTCCATTCCAGGAACACTGGCAGCCCGAAGAAACAGAGAGGAAGATGGAGAGAGAAGGAGATGATGGAATAGTGAAAGAAATGAAGGAGAAAGCAAATATCAAGATCAAAGAATGTGTGCAGAATTCTGAGGAATTGTTTCAAAGGAACCTGTTTGATGGAGATGACTCAGCAAATGATGGATATATAATTACAACCCTCCAGTTGGGAGGGTTGGGAGTTGATTTATGTAAATAAATGGTGGTGCAGAATGTGCCAGAAAATGAAGGAGATGTTACCTGGGGGGACATTATGGAGAAAATGCAAAAGGAGGATGCAGAGACAATCCAGAAGAATAGTGTTGAGATGGAAAAGAAAACATATGCAGAGAAAGCAAAAGAAGCAAAAATGGAGTAGCAGAAAAGAAAACAGAAGAAAATGAAAAACAGAAGTCAGTGTCAAGGATTCAAAGTAAAGAAGACAAAGAAATGGACAGGTATGAAATGTGGAACAATTTAATAGCTCCTTTGTGTGTAATAGCACATGAGGTAAGAGCATTTATTCTTATTAACAAAGAGACATTTTGTGGCATTATATTAGAGACTCAAAAAGCCAAATGCAGTGCTGCTATCAGTTGAGGCAGGAGACTCACGTAAACATAAAAGAGAGCAATCCAAATCCAAGTGTGTGACCCTCCAGTGGCAATGAAACGAAAAGCAGAGATTCAAAGGAACTTCAAATAAGATGCATTCATAAAAAATAATAAAGTTTATTCCAATGAGTGAGCGCTTTCGCCAAAGGCTTCTTCAGACTCTTAAAACAATGAATAAAACTGTTTGAATCATTTTTAAACCATCCTTAAGCTTCCTATTGGACATTACAAATTGATATGTCACATGTTATCTTGTCTTAAAGGAACAGATACTCAAAAAGTTAACATAGTTAAATGCAACAATATTTAGAAGGAATACTTCCATCCAAATATACAATTAATGATCAGAATGTCCATGCAAATAAGTAAAAAGTATGCATATACCCTGATACATTCTAAAAATAAAAGGAGCATTGTGCTTGGTCCTATATCATTCTACAATCATTAAAAACTGTTGCTACATTCATTAAAACCCTGAACATTCTCTCTCCTCATGGTGTTAAAAACATTAAAATCCATAGATAAACAGCAAGTTTTATCGCGTTTCAATATCTAGCATCTCTACTAAGATAGTGGTGTGTCGAATGCAACTTTGCATATATCAGGTTAAAAAACTAATATAGCGAGAACTCTGTACTAAAAATGTAAGCGTACCTTTACCACAAAACAACATAGCGAATATAATGTATTTCGCGATGTGCCTCATCAAGGAGTCAGACCTCATCATATCGGTGAAAGGCTGTTGTCCAAGATTAAAAATTCCACAAATAGGAACCTCTTAGATTCCACGTAAAACAAACTGTTTACAAGTTGTAAAGTGCCGTGTGCTGTAGGAACTCTGAATGCAATTGAGTACAACCTAACTTCATGCGCTATGGTAACTCAACGTGCGGTGAGCACGTTCTAAGCATCTAAGTACTGAACAACAGAAACAATGTTTAAATTTCTAAGAAAAAAAGGTGAGCCTATATTCTTACTGTCCTGTGCCTAAAATAGACAGTATTTGTAAGCATGATTATGCCCTAGAAGCATATATTGATCACAAAGTGTCACTATTTAAAACAATGAAACGTGTACATATTAATGAGTACACTTATTAAAGTGTTCGCTGAACATGGCAGAGATGGCATTAACTAATACAAAATAAAAAGATAAAAACAGATAAATAGTGGAATGCTAGGCGTAACACATAAAAATTGACACAATAAAGCTTGAAATTAGCACAAAGCACACATATAATAATACCTAAGTATAAAGCTCCATAGATGATAGGGTCCCTAACTAGTAAAAAAGCAACTACTTCCATGTACATAGTTGGTGCTAAATATAACAACATTCTAAGTTGAAAAGGTCAAATGAAAAATGTGAAGAGATAAACAATCCGCAACAATACTAAGCCTGTACCTAATGATAAAACAAAACTATCTATTGATGTATGGGGTAACTAGCTCAGTCGCAAAATAAATTCCAGCTACAGTGAACAAATATATAGACGTATATGCATACTTGTATATACATGTGTATATATTTACACACATGCATGTGTAAACTATGCCCAATAACCACTAATATATTGAGGTGGTGAAAGGAGGGATGAAAAACATACTAGTATGTGAGGTATGGGCTCAGAAGTAAGGCTAAAACAAGAAAGCCGAACATATCCAAAGGTCCATCAGTTCCTGGGATTTGATACTAAGAACACATCTACTTGTGGCTATAAAGCTCAGAACATTAATACTATGAAAATAATTATATTCAGTCTACAAGGACTGATTCTTACACTGATTTACTATAAAAGTGACATCAATACGTAGTTTTAAAATTACCTTACTACTCTATTATGGTAATAATAGGTTAAGTCATCTTCGTAGTCTTCTACTTCTTAAAAATGGTTTGAGTTGCACTTTATCATTAAGCCCTGGTGACCTATCAGACCTTAGTCTGATAATCCAACGTGTCTCCTGTTCTAAGGTTTTGTTGATTAGATCACCACCTCTAAAACCCACGCTGACTTGTTCAATAACACAAAATTTGAAACTATGATTGGTGCCTGCTGTTGTATTGTGTCTAGCTAGGGCATTGGTCTCAGTACCTATCCTAATGTGGTAAATATGTTCCCTAACTCTTTCCTTAAGTGATCTATTGGTTTTGCCAATGTAATAGCTTTTGCAGGTTATACAGGTGGCCATGTATACCACATTCTTACTTTCACAGTTCGTGTTAGTTCTGAAGTTATATGTGCGTAGCGTAACAGGATGCTCAAAAGTGGTATCTTTATTAATGTAGATGCATTGATTACAATGACCACAGGGTACTGTGTTTCTATCATTTATTGGTCTACTTTTCCCGGGATGTTTGGGTCTACATAAAATGCTTTTTAAATTCTGATGATTCTTGTAGGTTATACGTGGTGTTGGTCCTACTACCTCATTGACATCCCTATCGGATTTCAGTATTCCCCAGTGTCTATCCAGGGTTTTTTCACCTCCAAGTTCATTTTACTGAAAGTGAGGTTGGTTCTAATTTCAGTTTTAAAGGCTTGGACTCTTCATACTACCTTCATGTGCCATAAAGTAAGGTTTAGCAGTACTCGTTCTTAGACGCTCCACAGTTCTGACCATTTCTAATATTTCATTTTCTTTATAGCCCCTTTCTAGAAATCTATCTTTCATGTCCTCTATTCCTTTCTCATAGAACTCTTGTTGTGGGTTCAACCTTGATACTCTCATGAATTGTCCTTTAAGGACATTTTGGAATACATGTACAGGATGCATACTGTTTCTGTGTAGTATGTTGTTTCTTTGGCAGGCTTTCCTATGAATGGTTGTATTAATAAGGCCATTGGACATCCTGAATACTTCCACATCCAAAAATGGTATAGTTTCATCTGAAAAATTCATGGTGAATTTTAAAAAATCCGTAGTGTTATCCAAATAAGAAACGAAATTCTTTAAAGAGGGTTCATCACCCAACCAAATAAGGAAGAGGTCATCTACAAAGCGGCAATACATACCAACAAATTCATTGAAAAGTGGATGGTCATATAAGTGAACATCTTCCCACCTAGCCATCACTAGGTTGGCGTAACTATTAGCACAAGATGTGCCCATAGCTACGCCATCCTTCTGTAAGAATATGGATTCTTGAAAAGCAAAAGCATTGTTAGTCAAGACAGTCTCAAGTAACAGAGTTATAAGATCAACTTTTTTATCCGAAAAGTCGGAATGTATCTTCAAATATTCTGTTAACATTCTTATTCCTGTGTCATTAGGAATTACAGTGAATAAACTGACTACGTCTAGTGTCACAAAAGTAATGTTGCTGTTCACCTAAAGGTCGAGTTTGAGAGTATAAATCTAAGAGAAACTGTTTGCTATCTTTCAAAATATTCCTATTGTCATTGACTAAAGGTCTTAATACACTTTCCAAGTAAATAGATAAGGGTTCAGTGACCCAACCTTGCCCTGCAACAATGGGTCTGAGTGGTGGATCTACGCTGTTTTATGGACTTTGGGGAGTCCCTGTATAATCGGGATGATGGGGTTGTTCACCTTAAAGTACTCATAGAGTTGTTGAGTTATGTCCAGAGACATAACTAAGTCATCAAGGTATTATAAACACTGAACACCATATCTATTAAATTGTCCTTAGTTAGTATGGAGTAAGTATTGCTGTCATTTAACATTTGAAACATTTTGTTAGTGTAGTATATATCATCCATGATGACCACGGGCCACCTTTATCAGCTGGTCTTATTATTATAGAGCTATCATCTTTGAGTGAATACAATGCTTGTCTCTGCTTATAGTTCAAATTCGTCCATGTCTTGAAGGTGTTTTCTCCTGATAGCATTTGTATATGTCATCTTCCACTACATTGCCAAACACTTCAATTGTTGGGTGAAGTTGAGGCACGTAAGTGCTGTTAGGACGGTGCTTATTCTTAACTGAATTGTCATCAAACTGTCCAAACTCTAGCCTTAGTTGTAAATTACGAATGAACATTTTGGTTTCTATAATAGTGTCCACTAAGTCACTGTTCTTAGTGGGAATAAAACTTAGTCCTTTATTTAGGACTTGTTTCTCATACTCATTTAAAACCCTGCGGAAAGGTTCATGATCAATGATTCTGCCTCCCCACATTTTCTTTATCGTGGGGCCTACTTGTTCCTGCTCGTCTAACGATCCTTTCCTCTTCTGTCTCCCCTGCTGGTTGACCTTCTTTTGTCCAAAAATGATTTTGTGCTATGGGGAGGGGCAGGTAATATATTTGTATTCACAATAACACTATTTGTTTTGGTCTTACCACTGCTGCACCTGACCTCTGTACATCCGTAATGCAGCCTATCAGACCTTCACCTACAACAGTACTGTTAACTCTCCCATTTCCTTGTGTCCTGTTAGGGCTTACATTGTCCGTTTCTAGATTATTGTTTGCTGTGACTGGTTGATCAGATTCTGTGGTTACACTGGTACCTAAAATGTCAGTGATATCACTCTGCTTATTGTTTAAATCAATTCTATTAAATGATCTACTTTCTGAAGTATCACTGCGTGGATGTCTATCAGGATTGATTATAGGTGTGCTCAGTGTGGCATTCACAAAATTGTTACCTGTTCTACCTGGAGGCCTCGTGAGGCATTTGAGCCCTGACTATAGTGTAAATTTGGATTCATTTCCTAGGCCAGGTGAATACATTATTGTTCTTAAAATCTCTTACATCCCTGGTAATCTTAGCTTTCTTTTGGTCTAGCAACCGTTTCTCTAAAAACAAAACATCTTCAATTACTTTCCTAATTTTCCCATGCACATCTCATTGTTAGCATATTTACTTTCAAAGTCTTTAAACAAGTTATTTACAGTCAATCTCAGTCTCTCCTCTTCAGGCAGATGAAACTCAATTAAGAGTTTCATATAACTAAAACTCAACTCCATGTTGAGTTGCTGCCAGCATATAGTAAGTCTGGTAATGAGGTACCAGATGTAGGCATCTTCAGTGCAGCGTGGCGCGAGGTATAATCCGTTTGTTCAAACAACTTTCAAAATAATGTCTTTGAACTTGTAGTTTAACCAATTTACGAAAACATACTCTAAATCTTGTAAGTCTTTAACAGAATCCATAGTACTCACATCAGTTCGGTGACTGTCCCTCCATCAACAACTGGATTAAAATCCAATAATGAATTGATACTTCCAGATACACAAGTCTTAAATCTGTCAAGGACATTAGAAGTATGTTCCAGAAGCGTGGTACATATGGTAGTTCAATGTTTATGCTGCTTTAGCCATCCTTACTTCCTGCAGCACTGACCAAATAAATAATACAACTCAAAAGCCAAATGCAGTGCTGCTATCAGTTGAGGCAGGAGACTCACGTAAACATAAAGAGAGCAATCCAAATCCAAGTGTGTGACCCTCCAGTGGCAATGAAACGAAAAGCAGAGATTCAAAGGAACTTCAAATAAGATGCATTCATAAAAATAATAAAGTTTATTCCAATGAGTGAGCTTTGCCAAAGGCTTCTTCAGACTCTTAAAACAATGAATAAAACTGTTTGAATCATTTTTAAACCATCCTTAAGCTTCCTATTGGACATTACAAATTGATATGTCACATGTTATCTTGTCTTAAAGGAACAGATACTCAAAAAAGTTAACATAGTTAAATGCAACAATATTTAGAAGGAATACTTCCATCCAAATATACAATTAATGATCAGAATGTCCATGCAAATAAGTAAAAAATATGCATATACCCTGATACATTCTAAAAAATAAAAGGAGCTCACTCATTGGAATAAACTTTATTATTTTTTATGAATGCATCTTATTTGAAGTTCCTTTGAATCTCTGCTTTTCGTTTCATTGCCACTGGAGGGTCACACACTTGGATTTGGATTGCTCTCTTTTATGTTTACGTGAGTCTCCTGCCTCAACTGATAGCAGCACTGCATTTGGCTTTTTGAGTTGTATTATTTATTTGGTCAGTGCTGCAGGAAGTAAGGATGGCGAACGAAAGCAGCATAAACATTGAACTACCATATGTACCACGCGTTCTGGAACATACTTCTAATGTCCTTGACAGATTTAAGACTTGTGTATCTGGAAGTATCAATTCATTATTGGATTTTAATCCAGTTGTTGATGGAGGGACAGTCACTTTCGAACTGATGTGAGTACTATGGATTCTGTTAAAGACTTACAAGATTTAGAGTATGTTTTCGGTAAATTGGTTAAACTACAAGTTCAAAGACATTATTTTGAAAGTTGTTTGAACAAACGGATTATACCTCGCTGACCTCGCGTACTGAAGATGCCTACATCTGGTACCTCATTACCAGACTTACTATATCGCTGGCAGCAACTCAACATGGAGTTGAGTTTTAGTTATATGAAACTCTTAATTGAGTTTCATCTGCCTGAAGAGGAGAGACTGAGATTGACTGTAAATAACTTGTTTAAAGACTTTGAAAGTAAATATGCTAACAATGAGATGTGCATGGGAAAATTAGGAAAGTAATTGAAGATGTTTTGTTTTTAGAGAAACGGTTGCTAGACCAAAAGAAAGCTAAGATTACCAGGGATGTAAGAGATTTTAAGAACAATAATGTATTCACCTGGCCTAGGGAAATGAATCCAAATTTACACTATAGTCAGGGCTCAAATGCCTCACGAGGCCTCCAGGTAGAACAGGTAACAATTTTGTGAATGCCACACTGAGCACACCTATAATCAATCCTGATAGACATCCACGCAGTGATACTTCAGAAAGTAGATCATTTAATAGAATTGATTTAAACAATGAGCAGAGTGATATCACTGACATTTTAGGTACCAGTGTAACCACAGAATCTGATCAACCAGTCACAGCAAACAATAATCTAGAAACGGACAATGTAAGCCCTAACAGGACACAAGGAAATGGGAGAGTTAACAGTACTGTTGTAGGTGAAGGTCTGATAGGCTGCATTACGGATGTACAGAGGTCAGGTGCAGCAGTGGTAAGACCAAAACAAATAGTGTTATTGTGAATACAAATATATTACCTGCCCCCTCCCCATAGCACAAAATCATTTTTGGACAAAAGAAGGTCAACCAGCAGGGGAGACAGAAGAGGAAAGGATCGTTAGACGAGCAGGAACAAGTAGGCCCCACGATAAAGAAAATGTGGGGAGGCAGAATCATTGATCATGAACCTTTCCGGCAGGGTTTTAAATGAGTATGAGAAACAAGTCCTAAATAAAGGACTAAGTTTTATTCCCACTAAGAACAGTGACTTAGTGGACACTATTATAGAAACCAAAATGTTCATTCGTAATTTACAACTAAGGCTAGAGTTTGGACAGTTTGATGACAATTCAGTTAAGAATAAGCACCGTCCTAACAGCACTTACGTGCCTCAACTTCACCCAACAATTGAAGTGTTTGGCAATGTAGTGGAAGATGACATATACAAATGCTATCAGGAGAAAACACCTTCAAGACATGGACGAATTTGAACTATAAGCAGAGACAAGCATTGTATTCACTCAAAGATGATAGCTCTATAATAATAAGACCAGCTGATAAAGGTGGCCCCGTGGTCATCATGGATGATATATACTACACTAACAAAATGTTTCAAATGTTAAATGACAGCAATACTTACTCCATACTAACTAAGGACAATTTAATAGATATGGTGTTCAGTGTTTATAATACCTTGGATGACTTAGTTATGTCTCTGGACATAACTCAACAACTCTATGAGTACTTTAAGGTGAACAACCCCATCATCCCGATTATACAGGGACTCCCCAAAGTCCATAAAAACAGCGTGGATCCACCACTCAGACCCATTGTTGCAGGGCAAGGTTGGGTCACTGAACCCTTATCTATTTACTTGGAAAGTGTATTAAGACCTTTAGTCAATGACAATAGGAATATTTTGAAAGATAGCAAACAGTTTCTCTTAGATTTATACTCTCAAACTCGACCTTTAGGTGAACAGCAACATTACTTTTTGTGACACTAGACGTAGTCAGTTTATTCACTGTAATTCCTAATGACACAGGAATAAGAATGTTAACAGAATATTTGAAGATACATTCCGACTTTTCGGATAAAAAGTTGATCTTATAACTCTGTTACTTGAGACTGTCTTGACTAACAACGCTTTTGCTTTTCAAGAATCCATATTCTTACAGAAGGATGGCGTAGCTATGGGCACATCTTGTGCTAATAGTTACGCCAACCTAGTGATGGCTAGGTGGGAAGATGTTCACTTATATGACCATCCACTTTTCAATGAATTTGTTGGTATGTATTGCCGCTTTGTAGATGACCTCTTCCTTATTTGGTTGGGTGATGAACCCTCTTTAAAGAATTTCGTTTCTTATTTGGATAACACTACGGATTTTAAAATTCACCATGAATTTTTCAGATGAAACTATACCATTTTTGGATGTGGAAGTATTCAGGATGTCCAATGGCCTTATTAATACAACCATTCATAGGAAAGCCTGCCAAAGAAACAACATACTACACAGAAACAGTATGCATCCTGTACATGTATTCCAAAATGTCCTTAAAGGACAATTCATGAGAGTATCAAGGTTGAACCCACAACAAGAGTTCTATGAGAAAGGAATAGAGGACATGAAAGATAGATTTCTAGAAAGGGGCTATAAAGAAAATGAAATATTAGAAATGGTCAGAACTGTGGAGCGTCTAAGAACGAGTACTGCTAAACCTTACTTTATGGCACATGAAGGTAGTATGAAGAGTGCGAAGCCTTTAAAAACTGAAATTAGAACCAACCTCACTTTCAGTAAAATGAACTTGAAAAAAACCCTGGATAGACACTGGGGAATACTGAAATCCGATAGGGATGTCAATGAGGTAGTAGGACCAACACCACGATAACCTACAAGAATCATCAGAATTTAAGAAGCATTTTATGTAGACCCAAACATCCCGGGAAAAGTAGACCAATAAATGATAGAAACACAGTACCCTGTGGTCATTGTAATCAATGCATCTACATTAATAAAGATACCACTTTTGAGCATCCTGTTACGCTACGCACATATAACTTCAGAACTAACACGAACTGTGAAAGTAAGAATGTGGTATACATGGCCACCTGTATAACCTGCAAAAGCTATTACATTGGCAAAACCAATAGATCACTTAAGGAAAGAGTTAGGGAACATATTTACCACATTAGGATAGGTACTGAGACCAATGCCCTAGCTAGACACAATACAACAGCAGGCACCAATCATAGTTTCAAATTTTGTGTTATTGAACAAGTCAGCGTGGGTTTTAGAGGTGGTGATCTAATCAACAAAACCTTAGAACAGGAGACACGTTGGATTATCAGACTAAGGTCTGATAGGTCACCAGGGCTTAATGATAAAGTGCAACTCAAACCATTTTTAAGAAGTAGAAGACTACGAAGATGACTTAACCTATTATTACCATAATAGAGTAGTAAGGTAATTTTAAAACTACGTATTGATGTCACTTTTATAGTAAATCAGTGTAAGAATCAGTCCTTGTAGACTGAATATAATTATTTTCATAGTATTAATGTTCTGAGCTTTATAGCCACAAGTAGATGTGTTCTTAGTATCAAATCCCAGGAACTGATGGACCTTTGGATATGTTCGGCTTTCTTGTTTTAGCCTTACTTCTGAGCCCATACCTCACATACTAGTATGTTTTTCATCCCCTCCTTTCACCACCTCAATATATTAGTGGTTATTGGGCATAGTTTACACATGCATGTGTGTAAATATATACACATGTATATACAAGTATGCATATACGTCTATATATTTGTTCACTGTAGCTGGAATTTATTTTGCGACTGAGCTAGTTACCCCATACATCAATAGATAGTTTTGTTTTATCATTAGGTACAGGCTTAGTATTGTTGCGGATTGTTTATCTCTTCACATTTTTCATTTGACCTTTTAACTTAGAATGTTGTTATATTTAGCACCAACTATGTACATGGAAGTAGTTGCTTTTTTACTAGTTAGGGACCCTATCATCTATGGAGCTTTATACTTAGGTATTATTATATGTGTGCTTTGTGCTAATTTCAAGCTTTATTGTGTCAATTTTATGTGTTACGCCTAGCATTCCACTATTTATCTGTTTTTATCTTTTATTTTGTATTAGTTAATGCCATCTCTGCCATGTTCAGCGAACACTTTAATAAGTGTACTCATTAATATGTACACGTTTCATTGTTTTAAATAGTGACACTTTGTGATCAATATATGCTTCTAGGGCATAATCGTGCTTACAAATACTGTCTATTTTAGGCACAGGACAGTAAGAATATAGGCTCACCTTTTTTTCTTAGAAATTTAAACATTGTTTCTGTTGTTCAGTACTTAGATGCTTAGAACGTGCTCACCGGACGCTGAGTTACCATAGCGCATGAAGTTAGGTTGTACTCAATTGCATTCAGAGTTCCTACAGCACACGGCACTTTACAACTTGTAAACAGTTTGTTTTACGTGGAATCTAAGAGGTTCCTATTTGTGGAATTTTTTAATCTTGGACAACAGCCTTTCACCGATATGATGAGGTCTGACTCCTTGATGAGGCACATCGCGAAATACATTATATTCGCTATGTTGTTTTGTGGTAAAGGTACGCTTACATTTTTAGTACAGAGTTCTCGCTATATTAGTTTTTTAACCTGATATATGCAAAGTTGCATTCGACACACCACTATCTTAGTAGAGATGCTAGATATTGAAACGCGATAAAACTTGCTGTTTATCTATGGATTTTAATGTTTTTAACACCATGAGGAGAGAGAATGTTCAGGGTTTTAATGAATGTAGCAACAGTTTTTAATGATTGTAGAATGATATAGGACCAAGCACAATGCTCCTTTTATTTTTAGAATGTATCAGGGTATATGCATATTTTTACTTATTTGCATGGACATTCTGATCATTAATTGTATATTTGGATGGAAGTATTCCTTCTAAATATTGTTGCATTTAACTATGTTAACTTTTTTGAGTATCTGTTCCTTTAAGACAAGATAACATGTGACATATCAATTTGTAATGTCCAATAGGAAGCTTAAGGATGGTTTAAAAATGATTCAAACAGTTTTATTCATTGTTTTAAGAGTCTGAAGAAGCCTTTGGCGAAAGCGCTCACTCATTGGAATAAACTTTATTATTTTTTATGAATGCATCTTATTTGAAGTTCCTTTGAATCTCTGCTTTTCGTTTCATTGCCACTGGAGGGTCACACACTTGGATTTGGATTATATTAGAGACTGTTTTTTTTTCTATAGAACATTTTATTGGAGAATATGAAAAAAGAAAGACTCCTACCCATGGAATCTTTATGTGATAACAGCATTTAACATGGAAATAAAAATAGAAGATCTATGGACAATTTCAAACAGAGGTAGAAAGAGAGACTTTGAAAGGACATTTGAAACCTTTATGTAAAGAAGTACTGGACATTGCAAACATTTAAGACAAAAGGGGTTTATGGACTGGTGGCTGGGATTGCAATACTGTGATAAAAATAAAAAGTGAAAAAATATACATATACCAAACGCGATAAATGTGGAGGGGAATAGGAGTGATGCAAAATACTGGGGACAACCCAAAACATGTTTTTTTTTTTTTGTGGAAAAGAAGGACATCTGATAAGTAACTCTGATAAAAGAAAATGTTATGTTTATGGGGAAATGGCACATAATGCAAAAGATGTGAATTGAAATGTTTTAAATGTAACAAAATTGGACATTTATGGAAAGAGTGCAAACACAAAAATAAGAGTAAGGAAAAAGAAAGAGAAGAAAATGAAAAGAGAAGAAATTTTTGAAGTAGTAGAAATAAAAGAAATATTGGATGAAAAAAACAATAAAGAGGATGTAGGAGAAAGTTCTGAAATAAGTGATGAAGAAGACAAACTGGGAGGTAACAAATGGGGAGAAAATAATTCTGTTGATTTAAGGGTAAAAGTCAGAAAAAGAAAATTTAAAGGGATAAGTACTGTGATGCCCATGCACTAGCCCAGCAATCAAAGAGCCTCAATCCTCACCACTAATACCGGTGAGGGGTGTCCACATTGGGAAGGATAACAAATACACATGCACAGTAAAGTATAATTTCCCTTAAGAGCACAGATAGATCACAGTCAGTCTGGGGCTGGTTTCTCCATTTCTTTCCTGATCCCGAGTAAGACTTCCCACTGGCACAGCTATAGGGTCCAGATCTCAGCCTAGTGGGCAAGCTAAAACCTCTAGCACCTTCTCTGTCCAAACAGTGCTTTGTGTCCCTGCCCAAGTAGCTGACACACCCACACTTTGAGATAAGGGTTATATGCAACTACACAGACACTCCTGGGGAAGGCTGTCACAGATTCTCCAGCTGTGCCCCCTTTCTACCCAGACTATATGGTAGCACCAGCTGCCACCATACGGCAATATCAGCTACTAAAAAGGCCCTTAACAAAGGGTGTCCGATTATTACTGTGCAATATAATTATCCAAATGGTAAGTGTAACTGAACAGTCAAGGCTGTACAGTATCACTATATATATATATATATATATATATATATATATTTACACACACACATATATATATATATATATATATATATATATATAGATAGATATATATATATGCCATGTACTCTAGAGCTTAAATTATCTCTACATGAAACAGCCACAGTTGAAAGGTTTAAAAATGTTTAATAATAAATAATAAAAACACAAGACAGTACTTCTTACTGCACAGTACTAGTCAAGAGTTCAGAGCTCACAGAGAAATTCTTAAAATAATACAGTAGAAAAGTTCTGACATCAATACAGAAACAAACTAATCTAATATTCCTATTTCCTAACTATAGCTAAGAGAAAACCCAGTTCTAAAATAAACTTACATATAGAGCATAGGCAGTTCTGGTGATGTTGGATGTTCTGAAGACAAATGCTAAATGCTCTCTCTTTCTCTCTACTTAAATTGATAACACAGTGCTGCTTCGCATTACATCATTCTTAAAAAAATTCTGTTTTTCCCAGGCTAACACAAACACAGAGGTTAATAACCCTTTTGATCTTGCAGTTGGTCAGGAAGCCAGAGCAATAAAAGAAATTATACATGTAAATTCTAGCCATTAACTCTGGCATCAAAACAATAGGAAGAATTTCTTCATTTAGACATCTCGGCTCTGAGTTTTGACATCAAACAATTACACAATGCTTGACTTATCAGCTTTCCTACAGCAGAGTGCACTGTTGTTACATTTTTGCAGTTCCACATCTAACAGCATTTTCTTCCATTTAAGAGAACAAGCCTGTGGATTATATTAATATTTACAAATTCTATCTAACTAGGCAGTTAGCCTTCACATATCCCACCCTGGAGAACTCAAGCTAGTTTTTCAAGTGACCCTTGAGAAACGTTGCTTGAGAGGGTTAGTTATATCTGAGTATACCTTTCCCCATTCCCTGTCTTGAGATCCCATCTCCATTGGCATTGCTAGTCCCACTTCAGTGCTGCACTGACATATCATATGCTTGCAACCTTACGCTCCATCTTGGCAACTTGTCATTTTGCTGGCTGGCTCTGTTTAACCATGTTAGGGGACTGTGAGCTGTCACTACAGTGAATTTTCTTCCATACAAATAAGGCTGAAGTTTCTGCACTGCCCATACTATGGCTAGACATTCCTTTTCCACAGCTGCATAGCATTCCTCCCTGGGTTGGAGCCTACAACTGAAATAAACCACTGGACACTCTTCTCCCTCTGAAGAAATCTAGCTAACTACAATAATCTGGACTGGCTAACACAGGGGGTCCTCCCAAAACTTCCTTAATCTTCTGGAATGCCTGCTCACATGCTGTGGTCCACACTACCTTATCTGGCCTGTTCTTCCTTGTCAGGTCTGTGAGGGGAGCAGTTATGGTGCTATAACTGGGGATGAATTTTCTATAGTACCCTGCTGTCCCTACAAATGCCTTCACCTTCTTTTTGGCAACAGGTCAGGCCATGCCAGAATGGCTTCTACTTTGGCAGGTTCTGGCCTGATCTTACCACTCCCTACTCTATGTCCCAGGTAAGAGACCTCTGCCATACCCACCTGACATTTGCTCGGCTTAATGGTCAACCCTGCCCTCTGTAGTCTGCCCTGCACCTCCCTGACATGTTGAAGGTGCTCTTGCCAGGAATGGCTGTAGATGGCAATATCATCTAGGTAAGCAAGGACAAACTCTCCCACTCCTTCAAGGATATGCTGTACAAGCCTCTGGAAAGTCACTGGGGTATTTTTCATCCCAAAGGGCATCTTTGTGAACTCATACAAGCCAAAAGGAGTCACCAAGGCTGACCTCTCTCTAGCACTAGGAGTCAAGGGCACCTGCCAGTAACCCTTGGTAAGCTCAGTGGTGGTAAGATACTTAACCCCACTCAGCTACTCTAGGGCCTCAACTGTCCTAGGCATCTGGAAAGCACCTGACTCTGTGTGACTATTTAATTTCCTGTAGCCCACACAGAACCTGGTGCTGCCATCCTTCTTTGTCAGCGGCACCACTGGGGAGGCCCAGGGACTGTTGGACTCTTGAATTACCCTTAGTTCCAACATCTCCTGTATCTCCTCCCTCAGAGTCTGTTTGACTCTCTCAGGCACCCCTATGATGGGCCTGCCTAATAGGCCTTTGGGTCCTGTTGCTACACCAGGTGGATCCATCCTGGTTTCCCAGTGAACATGTCCCCAAACTCCTGTAACATTGCTTGGATTTCATGACCTTGGGTAGGAGATAGCTGCTGGGACATTGCTACCCCTTCCACTGAGGTGTCAGTCTGAGCTTCACTGAGGAAATCAGTTACCAGATCTCCCTCAGACTCCTCCTGCAAGCCACTGCACATACCCAGCACAAGGGCCTCCCTATCATGGTATGGCTTCATCATGTTAACATGGTACAATTTGTGCCCCTGCTTCCTACCTAGCAGTTCCACCATGTAGTTAACATCACTTACCTTCCTTACCACCTTTCAGTGTCCCTCCAAAGCTGCTTGCAGTTTATTATGTCTGACAGGAATGAGAACCATTGCATGCAGCCCTACAGCATACACTCTAGTTTGAGCATTCCTGTCATACCATAACTTTTTCTGTTGTTGGGCTTCTGACAGGTTCTCCTGGTTCAAGTCCATGAGTTCCCTGAGTCTTGTCCTGAGGTTTAGGACATATGCCACAACAGACTCCTTGTGAGATTTACACTCATCTTCCCACTCATCTCGAATTAAATCTAGAGGTTCCCTCATCCTATGCCCATACAGCAACTCAAAGTGTGAAAAACCTGTGGATTCCTGGGGAACTTCTCTGTAAGCAAACAACAGATGGGGCAAATATTTGTCCCACTCCCTCTTAAATTGGTCTGCAAATGCCTGTAGCATGGACTTAGGTGAAGAGTTTAACCTCTCAACCACACCATTAGTCTGGGGATGGTAGGGGATGGTCTTCAGATGCTTTACCCCACAGTACTTCCACAGACAAGCCAGTAGGTCTGACATGAAGTTGACACCTCTGTCAGTCAGTATTTCTTTTGGGAAACCTACCCTGCTGAAAATCTGTAACAGACAAAGTATTTGCCACCTTTTCTGCCTCAATAGAGGACAAAGCCACTGCCTCAGGGTGTCTTGTAGCATAATCTACTACCACTAGGATTTACTTTTTCCCTGTGGAACCTGGGGTACTCATAGATCCCACAATATCCATAGCTACACTCTGAAATGGCTCCTCAATCACAGGCAAAGGCATCAAAGGAGCTCTCACCTTGCTCCTGCCTTGCCTACCTTTTGGCACTGCTCACAGGTTCGGCAGTACCCTGGTACATCTCTGAAAATTCCAGGCCAATAAAAGTTCTGCATAAACCATCTCTTTGTATGTTTTATGTCCATATGACTTGCAAAGGGAATATCATGGGCTATGGCTAGAAGTGCTAGATGGTAGGCTCTAGGCACTACCAACTGCTGTACCGTCTCACCTCCTATCCCTCCTTCAGGGGTCCACTCTCTATACAGTAACCATTTTTTCCAGTATACAGATTCCCCCTTTCCTTGAGAATCAGGTGCCTCACTAGTGACCTGCCTCAGGCCTTGCAATGTAGAGTCTGTGAGCTGAGCCTGTCTCAACTCTCTCTTTCTAACCCTTCTCAGCTCTCCTTCCACAGGAAGTCTGGCATCCTCTGACAGTGGTGCCTCACTGTCAGCCTGGGTACTACTACTGACTTCTTCCTTTGCAGTCACTCTGCCAAGGGAACATCAGTACCCACAACCAGCTGTGACTCACCTTCAGTCTCACTGCTACTGTGTAGCTTCCTCCCTGAAGTAACCACCTCACCAGTCCTGGCTGCAAGTATGTGGTCTGTCTGGGTCTCCCCCAGGCTACCAGACCCACATGCTTGTCTCGAAGCCTGACTGCATGTAATTGCATAAACACATGTTACTGCCTCATCCAAATCCTTCCCTATCAGGACATCTGCAGGATGGTAGTTCAGTACCCCTGTTGTCTCAAGACAATCTGCTATTGGCATTTTGTCTTCCCCCATTTACTAGCTCTCTCACATTTGGTTCCCCAACTTTCCTTCATGGACATCTGTATGCCACATGGCCCCCACTGGTTGCATTCAAAACATTTAACCTTAGGTCCTGGACATGTACCTGGACTAGTGGCTTTCCCTGCTACTGGCAGATTCTGCTGGGGAAGTCTGGGATGCCCACCATGGGTTCCTTTAGATCCATGAGCAGTACTAGGTGTCCCTTTCCTGTGCAGGGATGTCCTGCTTGCTAGGTATAGCTCTCCCTTCTTCCCCAACTTCTCTGAAGTAGCACATTGTCTATCAGCTAACCGGATCCTCATGTCCTCAGGCAAAGTGCTAAGGGCTTGTTCCCTCACCAAAACGTCTGCCAGCCCTTCAAAGTGGTGACCTGACATCCACTCACCGACCTATGAAAATAAGTGCTCATTTCAGCAACATATTCACACACATTTTCCTCTGCTGTGCGTCTATGCTGATGAAACCTTTTCCTATATGTTTCAGGCGTTAGCTTAAAAATTCTAACAAGCAATTCTTAACAGCAGTATAATTAAAACAGTCAATGTCAGACATTTTGGATGAAACAGTTACAGCTTTACTATGGAGTAAAAGGGTCAGGGACCATACCCAGAGCCTTTGGTCAACATCATACTGTTTACATACCCTCTCAAACATATTAATGAAACTATCAAACTGCGGAAGAAGTTTACTGACATTTTGTGCTTCTGGGGTCCAGTTACTCAGTTTCCCATTACCTCCATGACTCTGGTGAAGAGTCTGCATCTCCTTTTCATGCTGCCTCTGCCTTTCCTTCTCCTCAGCTTCCAGGCATAGCAGTTTCTCATTCTCTTCAGCCTGTAGACATCACAGACTCTCTGCTGCTTCTGTTTCCAAATGGCTGGCCTCAAACTGAAGTCTCTTTAGCTCCAGATGGATTTTTAAGTCCTCTGCAGAAAGGTTGAGCTGTTCATTCACTTAGTGTTGTACATCTCATGGCCAATTTGATCATCCGCCTGGTTGCTGTTTTCTGATGCAGCTTTGACCAAAGCTTTAATCATGTCTGCCTTAGGTTTCCATGCACTAGTCCCCTAGCGTGGCACATCTCAGCCAGCTGGCTCCTTGTCAGCTTTCCATATTCCTCTGCTGACATGCTTGTCTGCTCTCCCTGACTAACTAAGCCAACAAAAGAAATAAAACAATTGTGCTCTGAACTCTGAGTATTCACTGTGTGGCTGATTTAAAGTACAAAACACCTTCAGTGATCACTGTACACAAGCTACAGGAAAACACACTACCACACCACTCCAAGCCAATTAGTATTTGCAAACCAATTAATATGTGGTGTGGACAACCATGCACTGGCTCAGCAATCAAGGAGCCACAATCCTCAGCACTAACACCAGAGAGGGGCGTCCACATTGGGAAGGATAACAAATACACACAGTAAAGTACAATTTCCCTTAAGAGCACACAGAGATCACCTTCAGTCTGGGGCTGGTTTCTTCTTTTCTCTCCAGATCCTCAATAAGACTCCCCACTGGCACCACTATAGGGTCCAGGTTTTAGCCTAGTGGACAAGTTAATCCTCCAGCACCCTCTCTGTCTAAGCAGTGCTTTGTTTCCCTGCCTAAGTAGCTGACACACACACACACACACACACACACACACACACACACACACACACACACACACACACACACACACACACACACACACTTTGAGATAAAAGTTATATACAACCACACAGACACTCCTGGGGAAGGCTGACACAGATTCTCCAGCTGTGCCCCCTTTCTGCCCAGACTATACGGTAGTACCAGCTGCCTCCACCCACTAATATTAGCTACTAAAAAGGCCCTTAACAAAGGGTGTCCAATTATTACTGTACAATATTATTATCCAAATGGTGTCCCCCGGATTCAGCAAACTTCCGTGCAGGAATAGCTTATTCCTGCATGGAAGGGACTGTTCCCATGCAGCACAGCAGCACGCCATGCATATGTATGAAGGCGCACTGCCATGCTCTGAAATGGACATGGATCTGTGTGCAAGCTCAGGAGGCATGTCCATGCAGTGCACGGACACTAAATACACCCCCTGCACTCAGAAAGTGCCATACGGCACTTCTGAAGCTGTACTGGCATAATATTAGAGCTTAGCTCTAATATTATGTCACTATTTCAGTGTCCATTGACATTGAAATGTAAAATAGAAGTATTTCAGTGTCTGTGGGCACTGAAAGCAAAACGACAAAAGGAAAGCAATACAGGGGGTGTGTCACAACACACCCCATGTATTGCTAAAGTGCTGTATGGCACTTCTGCAGTCTGCAGAAGCAGGTAATGTGTGCAAATGCACACATACTAGAGGGGATAAATCCCCCAAGTGTACACAAGCACAACCCCAGCCCCACAAAAGAAATAAAGCACATACAGAACATGTCATGCATCAGCATGAAACGCGCACAGAACCTTGAAATCCCAATCATTACAATATGTCACAAACACAGTTCCAAGTAGTTGTCACAACCCCACAACACACACTGTCATAACCTACAGAAAATAATAATAATAATATATCCCTGTTTATAATGGCCTAAGAGATGTTTAAGTGTAGCTAAGTGGGTGTGTACATTATAGCTTAAACATCCTATAAGAGTTAAATGAAAATAGAGAAGAGATGATGTCCAAGCCATGATAATGTAGTGGCTAGAGGAACATCTTTTCATGAATGTGTTCGGGGTTTGAGTCCCAAGACAAACAATGTATTTTATCTTCTTGTATAACATACCCAGATATGTAGAAAAAAAGCAAATGTGATGATCCCCCTATCGCTGTTGCTACCTCTGCACAGCACTAATATACTCATAAATGTGGGAACATGTCCATTATGCATGTGCAGTACATCAGAAATGGTCCAGGATACCGGAAAACTGTGGAAGGGCAACATTGAGGCATGATACAATGACATTTTTAAGAAAGATACTTATTGTTTTTCTTAAATGTCATTGTATAATAGCAATAACCCATGGCTGGGTGTGGGCAATTCTGGACCTACCCTCTGTTGGCATTGTATGGTCATGACGGCATTGCCCTTGTGACCAAACCACACCAACTGTGGGTAAATCCAGATTTACCCACACCCAGCTGTGGGTTATTGCTTTAATATAACATTATACGTATGATATGCAGAAATGTGCCTTAATCCATTTGTATCCATCAGACCTAGTTCTGCCCAGTAACAAAAGAGGCAGCGCTGCCAACTCTCAAACCCAGGATGCTGTTTTCAACAATCACACCAACATACCACTATACCACTATACTATCTGACCTGTAAGATCGAACCACGATGCTCACAAACCAAGAATAATGAAAATCCAGTCAGAGATGTAGCAAAACGATTTATTGGAATCCAAAGAAATGAGCGCTTTCACGTAGGATATGCCTAGGTAAATCTGATGAAGCGTAGGCATATCCTACGTGAAAGTGCTCATTTCTTTGGATTCCAATAAATCGTTTTGCTACATCTCTGACTGGATTATCATTATTCTTAGCTTGTGAACATCGTGGTTTGACCTCCAGTTTTTCCTTTGTGTTTTGGCTTTACTTTGACTGGAGCTCCATTCAGCGACTCAGTTGCCTCTCCTTGCTTTGATTGACCTGTAAGATGTTAAAGTGCTTTAATTAATACATCCTGCATTCAGGTCATTTAACATTAATTAAAAAAAAAACAGCAGTCCCAAGTGTTGAACTTATGATCCTGAACATTTTCATCAGAGGAATGTATCAGTACACCAGCTGAGCTATAGAAATTAATGTTGCTTTTTCAAAGATATCATGCAATAGAGGCATACAACATTAGGGGTAAAGTGTTTTGGAACCCTTAGTGTTGTATATAGACATGTACACACACACACACACACACACACACACACACACACACACACACACACACACACACACACACACACACACACATATATATATATATATATATATATATATATATATATATATGGGTTCCCTTTAAATCATCGAATGTTCAGAACATCAAAGTTCTGATCATCGAGAACAGAACATCGATGTTCAGAACATCGAAGGTTTAAAGTGGAATTGCCAGGTAAGTGAGATTGTCGAATGTTGGGTGTGTATGCAGGGCAGCAAGGTGCCCTGAATGTTGTGTGTGTGTGTGTGTGTGTGTGTGTGTGTGTGTGTGTGTGTGTGTGTGTGTGTGTGTGTGTGTGCCATCTGAGTGTTGGCATTGCAGGTAGGGTACAGGAAATCTCCCGTTTAGCACTACCGCATATAGCGGTAAATGCGAGATTTCCCTTACCCCACTGTAGTGCGATCTCGGAGTTGGAATATTAAAGTGGGGGGGTGTGGGGGCACAGGGGGCAAAGCCCCCCCTGCATAGCATAGTGTTTGTGATTTTATTTTATTTTACAGTTCATTTTGAATTTTTGATGTTCTGAACATCAATGTTCTGGTCTCGATGATCAGAACGTCGATGTTCTGAACATTCGATTATTCAAAGTGAATCCATATATATATATATATATATATATATATATATATATATATATATAGATATATATATATATATATATATATATATATATATATATATATATATATATATCTACACACACACACACACACACACACACACACACGCACACACACACACACACACACACACACACACACACACATATATATATATATATATATATATGTCAGATGAAACATATATATGCAAACATACAGTCATAATATAGATATACATATATTAAATATAACAGAAGGAAAAAAATATATATGTATATATATATATATATATATATATATATATATATATATGTGTGTGTGTGTGTGTGTGTGTGTGTGTGTGTGTGTATGTGTGTGTGTGTGTGTGTGTGTGTGTCTATAACATGCAGTGCAGTTATATCTCCGAACCATCCCTCCCAACCTGTTAGAGAAAGAAACCTCAGTACCCATATCATCCCATTCATGTGTCATGCATACATAACAGTTATAGGGACTAGACCAAAGATATTGGCCACACAACTGGACATACTATGAATATGTGGACATAACACAACAGCACGGAAACTACACTGAGCTACTGATCAATGTCCAGACTACAATCAGACTGACATAACACTACCCAGGTCCAGCTCTGGGGCTGTACACATGCAGTAGCAAATATAGCAGGCAGTACAGGGATGTAATACTAGTGCAACACAGACACTGCTGTGAAAGTGCATACCTCCAAACAAGTGCACCACAGTCACAGAAACATACCAGTAAGCAAACTTAATATAGCAGTATAATACTGTGTGAGCAAGCACATACCATTTGCCACTCACACATTACCCCTACATATACTGCCCCAATTCACAGTGTATTGGGAATCCAGAGGTGTTACATGACATTTCACAGTCAACCCCTACAAGCATGTGGACCTGATAGACCACCAGCAGCTCTAGCAGCATGCAGAGTTAGATAGGTGAAGGATGTATGGCACTCACAGCTGCTACTCTCCCTACCCAACCTATAAAACATAAACACAAAATACTGCTGCACAACCTTGGCAGTCTGGTCACAATGACCAGACAGACATACTGTCATATGTGCAGATTTCCACAGAATTACCAGGGAGTGGATGCATAACCCTGGCCACCGCTGCATACCATGGTCAGGAGTCTGCCAGGTCATTGTCATGCTAACTGGTGTGCATTTGGTAATTATTGATATACCATACCTATGCACCTCATAGTGCAGGACATCTGGACAATGTGTGGCATATGCATGGGGCAGGGGGCTGGAAAGAGGGATGTATCACACATAATGGTGTTACAAATTCAGACAGTAGCTGCTGTTACATGTGTTGTTGTAACATCACATCCGTGAAGGAAATGATATGTGGAACACCAATGGATGACAACACATACTGACTACAATCCTCACATTATCCTACCAACCCCACAAAAACAGATGTTGGTTGAGGAACAGACCAAGCATAATAGGCAAACATCTGGCCAGTCTGTGGACAATATGCCATTTGAGAGCTATGTCAGAGCCATATCACTGTCATATGTCAATTCACCCAGTAAATGCATGTCCAGACAAACCCTGTCAATGTAGCAACCCCCTATGTGTATAACAATGCTAATGTATGTGTATAACAATGCTAATGGCATACAGGATGTACCAAACTCTGGAGCTTTGTCCCCCATGTTGCTGGGCTGTCTTTACATGTCCTATCCTGTGAGTTATTTCCACCTGCTGTCTGTGTAGCCCACACACCTCCATAATGTTCCCCGCACAGGCCAGGTAAATAGGCAAGGCTCACATAAAGAGCATCCCATATGGTGAAACTAGCAGCTGTGTCCAGGCCCAGAACACAAAACTTTTTGGGCACCTACATAGTTACATGGCCTCAGCAATACCCGACAGGATAACATCAACCCCCTCAAGGTTGGCTGAATGCTTGTGGTGGACAACAGCAATACACAAACCACAGACTTGGTCCCTAGATTGGCTGTACAGGTGAAATCAGGAGCACGCACCAACCTGGCATCAAGTCAGTCTTTGTCTAATCAAGCATATAAGGTCACAGGTGGAGTACTGTAAGGCTAACTTTGAGTACAAATTGGACGCATCCATCAAGGCCAATCACTGGGCCATCTTCACATATGTCTGCAATCTCTGAGGCCACATACCAGCTGACCCTGTAATGGTGGCCAATCAGGCCACATATACACAGAACATAGCTATAGGTAACCCGGTGCAGATAGGTTTAGGGCAAACATCACCCCCTGGCTCAGCAGCACTATAGCAAGATATGCACAGCACCCACACCCCTCCCCTCATCACCAGTGAGCAGGTATGTATTGCCTTTTGAAAGGCAACAAATGTAGGTATCCATGGCACCTGATAACATCTCTGTCTGCATCCTACATGAACTCAGGCATGTGTACCCAGCAACATTACACAGGGTAGTCACAACAAATTTTGCACCATCCACATCACATCCACATGGAAGATGGCCAATGTCATCCCTCGACACAGACATGAATGAGGAGTACAGGAGTAGGAAATTAAGTAGGCCTCATGGGGGGGGGGGTATGACACCTTAGGGCCAGCAGTGCAATGCAAGCAGATACAGTGCTGATACGTTACAGGGGTATGGTGTGGTTGTGAGTGGCGGCTACTGGTATTCAATGTAGATGTGCAGGTTCTGTACATATGGTTGTCAACTGTATGAGGTCCAGTGATGTGTCTTCCTTGTAATGTCTCCCAGGTGCAATGTTGCATCAGCAAAGGTCAACATTCTCAGCGGCTCAGACAAATATAATCAAGAAGCCATACTGCACAACCATACCATAATGTTTGGCTGGAGCCAACAACATCTGCAGGAGAGGACTGGCCTGTGGACCATCTCTGTCCACAAGGTAAATGATGTTGGCCTGCACACATGTACATGCAAGCAAGTCTGGCATCATGAAAGTGACCTCATACGCTATGCCTGGCAAAGGGCTGCTGCAGTGGCCAGGGACTGCACAGGCATGGTCCTGGCCTGGCAGCCCCACTGGCACCCCCCGGGGAGATCCATGGGTACCTTGGGTGACCCATCCCAGTACAACATTAGAGTACAGACCCCCTACATATTGGAGGTGGTTGGCACCCAGACAATGGATGAGGTGTGTGAAGGTAAGGCCCCAGTGTAGATTACTAGACTAGTGCAGCAGACATACTTGTACTTGTAGAGTATCTACTTACATGTGTCAGGTCAGATTGCAGTTGTGGATGGGGTTTTCTAATGCACAGGCATGCACATCTATGGTGAAGGACAGCAAATTTTGTAGTATTGGTGGTTGTACTGTACATGTGCAAACATGCTGCACCCATCCTGTACCAATGCCACATGTGGGTCTGCTGACCATACTCCCCTCACACAACTACCTAGGTCCCTCCTGTCTGCATGTGGGATGGCAGCCTGCAGCTGGTGAGTATACAATTGTACTGTTGTGGTTTGCCAATACCTCAGGCATGTGAAGGCCATGCAGTGTACCATGCACACAACTGTCACTCATAGCCATATTGCATTATGTGCATGTTCACCTGTGTTGGGGTTAACTGCATTTCATCACAGTGCTCACCACAGGGGCCTATCTGATGAGAATGTATCATCCCTGTAGCAAAGCATACAGCCTGTCAGTGCAAGACGTCTGGACAGAGAGCAACACAATGGTTAGGCAAATGACCTAAGGTAGGGACATGTATGAAACATTAGTGTCATATAGTGGATATAAACAGTGTACACACCACAGTTAAGATGTCAGGTGTTTGTGATGTCTATACAAATTGAGACCACACTATGTCAGTACTCATATTTTCCAAATTGTAATGTGACCTATGACATGAACAATTCCCTGTATATTAATCTGTTGGCAACCAAATATGGCATATACAAACCCCACAATACACTGGATGCATATGTGTGCACACCCTTCAAATAATATGTCATTACAGCAGCTTTTGATTTACTGACAGTATGCAGTCTGCTTGGGTACACACCAGCCATCAAGTAAAGACACTCTGATTAACACCAAATAACAGTCTGCTGTCCAAGTGGGATAAGCATGACATATGCTCAGTTGCCTGCAACAGCAACAGCCATGGCGTGCAGACAGTATGCAAAGCATCAAAGGGATCTCATATTTGAAAGCTATCAGTCAAGAGTAGGGTACAACAACATTACCACAGTAGTGCATACACTGGAACACAGTGGAGACAGTTTTCAAAAGATGTAGTGAATCTGGGACAATAGTGCTGTTGAAAAGAACCTGATGTCCCTACAAAAATGACAACACATGTCAAGACCTGCCCAGGGAGGTTGCCAGGGGACATACAGCAACACCAAGAGAGTTGCAGGAACCCCTTGCTAGTACTGATGTTCTGTAGTACCTGTCAGAACACGCTCCCATATGCTGCATGCGTCTGGCCTATGGGGTAGGGTCAGAAGATGTAAGCATTCCCACACATCAAAAACAGCCAGGGGAGAATACAAATTGCAATTCAGCACATCATGTCTCTCAAAGGCAAGTGTTAAAATGTGTTATGGTGTAATGAGACTAGGGATCGACCTCACAGCCACAATACCAACAGGTATGTGTGGTACACAAGCAGCACCTATCATGACCTGAACACCAACATCCCCATGGTGAATCACACTGTTGGCACCAGCTTGTTGTGGGGCTGCTGTTCCACAGACAGAACAGGGCCTGTATTCACAGTGGTGGGAATTCTGAACATGTCCTAATTACACCCACTTCTGCCCAAAATCCATCGGGCGTCTGCAAGAATGCTGAGGATGAGGAGGTGTGTCAGCCTTCAACATGACTAAGAACTGCAGCATACATCCAAAGCTACCTAACAATGGCTCCATCTGAACACAAACATGGGTATGGATTGGCCCTGCCAGAGCCTAGACCTACACCATATAGAAAACCCCAGTGTGACCTGATGAGGGCTTTGCACATGAGCTGCCCTTGCATTCTGACAGAGTTGGATGACCTTTGTAAGGAAGAGTGGCCAAATAATGCCAAGTCAGGATATGCTATGCTGATAGACACCTTCACAAGATGAGTGAATGCTGTAAGCCACTTACAAGGTGCTTCAACAACGTATCGTTTTTAGAGTGTTCACACATAAGCAATCAACATATTGTACATATTGCAGTTATATTTTACACGTATCATATGTGCTTGTTTATCGATTGGACTGCACAGGTCATATGTCACATGGAAGGTGGGTGACATACTTGAACGCATTATTGTGGTCTCATCCTCTATATAACAAGAACATGACATGTTAACAGGGGTGTGTACACTTATCATATCCACTGTAAGCTTACAAGGCTGGTGGTGTAACAGGGATTGTGTGACCATACATTCACTGCTCATTTGCAGCTCTGACACTCACATGTAAGTCATTAATCAGTGATGTCACTCCTCAGATCATCCCACGTATGTCACAGAGAAACACAGGGGTTATGATAAATAGAGCTGATATATGAGCCAGACCGCTACACATCCTGTGAGGATATGTAGTTGTGAGGTATGTCCTGTAGTACTTGCCACTGAGCTATACAGGTGGACAGCAATGATGTGTACTTGGCTGCAGTCTGTACTGGGAAATGGCCATCACACACTAACACTAATTGCATATCCCAGAGCTCTATATTGTCAGTTACATGTTGTACAACTGGCTGCAATGCATGATGTTGAAAGCAGTGTGTCACGCATGTCACCATGTGGGTCATGTGTGGTCTGTGTAACAGATTTGTACCACCTCACTTGTAAGTATGTGTGTGTGTGTGTGCGTGTGTGCGTGTGTGCGTGTGTGTGTGTGTGTGTGTGTGTGTGTGTGTGTGTGTGTGTGTGTGTGCATGTGCACGCATGCGCGCATGTGTATGTACCAGCCAACATCAAAGTGCAGGTATTAATGTACATATGTTGTCCTCTTCTCACAGGTGGTGATGGGGTCTGTGTTTCCCCCCTTTTGAAACAATGTCAGTATCTCTGCAGACTGACAATGATGATAGGAATACTGAGTTACAGGTGGGAGTTGTCAGGGGCTAAACCTGTGCCATTAGTTGGCATCCCACTCTTGTGCACACCATCACTGCACACAGGGACAATGCCCACACATACCCCATCACCAGTGGCCACAAATGATGGACAGTTGGCAGGTGGTGGCATTTAACAGGCTAGTGTGGTGACTATGGCAGTTGTGAGTGTAGATACTGGCCATAGCCAGAGTGCAGGCAAGGTCCCACACTGGTGGGTGGATGGGGTGCTTGCAGGAGGAACTCTGCTCGTTGGGCCACTGTTGTAAGTGCCACAGAAGGAGTCATAAGATGCATGTTCCACATAGTGAATGCCAAAACACACAAATACTCAGGGTGTGGATGCAGCTCTCTTTGATGTACGTGGTAACATACATGACCTTGTTGGGTCCACACATCAAAATACTGAGGTGTGGATCCAACCAAAAACTAATCACCTTGGGAATCCACATCCCTCCCATCCACCCACCATAACGGTAACCACCATGACAAACACCTCCATAGCTAACCTTGGGCTCCTTAAAACAGAGGTGGCTAATTCACAGCACCCATGCAAATGGAGGATAGTTGCATGACCATCAAAACATACACCAATGCACTATATGAACACATACACATATGCATGGATGTCGCCATGACCAATAGAACCAAGACATTGTCCTCCAAAACAGGAAGCCAATGTGGTGGTCCCCTGCCATACAAAAACTCAACAATGGAACGAATAAACTGATGCAGAAAAAGGTGCAGTCCCAAGACTGGAACAACTCCCTTATCAGCCTCAACAAAAGGTTGAGATCACTCATCAAATCCTCTATAGCTAGCTATGAAAACAGAATTTCAGCAGATAGGAAAGACAATCACAAGGCCTTTAATAGTTATGTGGATAATCCCCACACCAATACCCAGATGTGCTTTGAGCTACTGCACAATGGTACCACCTATACTGATCTAACAGATATTGCCAGTATACTGGCCGACAGATTCAGTGCCAACCTGATGCCTCTCACCCCCACAAAGGAACAATCACAATGCCAGTAGATTGCCAGACACCCAGTATTACTGCTGCACAGGTTAAAGTGGCACTATCCAAGGCCAAGAATGCATCTTCTATGGGACCTGAGAATATCCCTGGCTGTGTTGTACATGGACTACAGAGTGACCTGGCACCATACCTGTATGCCCTGTTCAATCACATCCTCACCTCAGGCTTTGTCCCTACCAAATGGGCACTGCTGCAATCATCCCTCTCCACAAAGAAGGAGTAACTACAGACTCTGGGAACTATCACTCCATTAGTCTGGTGAGTCTAATATGCAAACCTATGGACAATGACATCATGGACCTACTAAACAGGGATACAGGGGATCTCTAAAGTCTGGATCCCACACAGTTTGGTTTTGTGGAGGGTAGATCATGCCCGCTCAACCTGTTCAACTTCTTTGTGTCAGTTATCAGAACTGCGGATGATGTCAAGGTGGTCATACAGGCTAACTTGATCTGGCCAAGGCCTTTGATAGCATTCCCCACTCTGGAATCATAGAAAACCCACTAAGGTAGGCATCAACCCCTATATCACTAGGTGGGTTTCAAACTGGCTCACAGATAGACCCATGGTGTGAAAGTAGCTGACTCCAAGTCAGACTGACAACCAGTCATGATTGGGGTCCCACAATGTTTGGTCCTGGATCCTCCCTTGTTTGATATCTACTTCTCTGAAGTGCAGGCCATCGCAATGTACTCTGGTTAACAAAGTTTGCAGATGATTACATGTTGGGAGCTATTATTAACTACCGAAGTGATGTTGACATCCAGCAGAAAGGCCTCAATGAAAACAACGTATGCTGTCGGAAGCATGGCCTGAAGCTCAATGGCCAAATATGTGTCAGCATCCCCTTTGGGCACAACTCAGTTCCCATAAATCACCACATCAATGGTAGTCCACTGAACACAGAAGGCATTATAAGAGATCTGTGAACACAGGTTGACACCAACCTCTTTTTGTACCATCACATTGCCACTGTGGGCAGACAGTCCTTCTATGTGGAACATTTGTTTACTAATGGTCTTGATCCAGGAAGTAGGGATCATTGTTTCCCCCTACCCTTCCCTCATTAGGCCAATCATCGGGTACAATGCCCCATTTGGCATGTACCTCAATGGACACCTGCAACAGCTGCAGAGGCCACAAATGTACCTCACAAAGATGATCCTAGACCTGAAAAAGTTGTCCTATATGGACAGACTCAAAACACTCTAACTATTCTCTGTCTCATACCACCTACTTAGAGGCAATCTCTGCTTGCCCTACAAAGTCATGTCTGACCCAGCTGTGTTAGAAATGCTACATCCAAGGATATCCAAATCCCTTCACACCACATGCTCCAGATATCTCAACCTCATTACCATAATCAACAGAACATGCCA
>NC_056751.1:676917885-676962885 GCF_019279795.1 Protopterus annectens | reverse complement strand
AACCAAGATGCTCTCTTCAAACAAAAGGAAGCCAGTGTAGTGGTTCCCTGCCATAAACAAACTCTACAACAGAAGGAGGAAACTGATGCAGAATAAGGTGAAGTCCCAAGACTGGAAAAACACCCTTATCAGCCTCAACTAAAGGTTGAGATCCCTCATCAAATCCTCTAAAGCTAGCTATGAAAACAGAATTGCAGCAGATAGTAAAGACAACCACAAGGCCTTCTATAGTTATGTAAAGAATCTCCATGGCAATACCCAGATTTGCTCTGTGCTATTGCAGAATGGTACCTCCTATACCGAGCCAACAGATATTGCCAATATACTGGCCAACAGATTCAGTGCCAACTTTATCCCCCCCCCCCAAAGGACCAATCACAATACCAGTAGATTGCCAGGCACCCAGTATTACTGCTGCACAGGTTAAATCAGCACTGTCCAAGGCCAAGAATACAGCTTCTATGGGACCTGACAATATCCTTGGCTGTGTTCTACTGGCATCTCACCTGTGTGCCCTGTTCAATCACAACCTAACCTCAGGCTTTGTCCCTACCGAATGGCACACTGTTACAGTCATCCCTCTCCACAAAAAAGGAGCAACTACAGACCTTGGGAACTATCGCCCCATTAGCCTGACGAGTCTGATATGCAAAGCTATGCAACACATCATCATGGACCTAATAAACAAGGATATAGGGAATGTCCAAACTCTGGATCCTACACAGTTTGGTTTTGTGAAGAGTAGATTATGCCTGCTCAACTTGGTCGACTTCTTTGAGTCAGTCACCAGAGCTGTGGATGAAGGCAAGGTGGTTCATACAGCCTACCTTGATTTGGCCAAGGCCTTTGATACCATTCTACACTTAAGTATCATAGAAAAACTCACTAACCTAGGCATCAATCTCTATATGACGAGGTGGGTTGCAAAATATCTCACAGATAGAAGCCACAGTGTGAAAATAGCTGACTCCAGCTCAGGTGCCGACCAGTCACGAGTGGCTTCCCACAGGGTTTGGTCCTGGGTCCTCCCCTGTTTGGTATCTACTTCTCTTAAGTCCAGGCCAACATGAAGGGACTGTGGCTGACAAAGTTCACAGATGATTGCAACTTGGGAGCTATTATTAACTCCCCGAGTGATGTTGATATATTACAGAAAGGCCTTAATGAGACCTACAGCTCGTGTCAGAACCATGGTCTTAAGATCAATGCCAAATAATGTGTTGTTATCCCCCATGGGAAAAACCCATTTCCCTTGAATTACCACATTGATGGTATTCCACTGAACACAGAAGGCATTATATGAGATCTTGGAACACAGGTTGACAGCAACTTCTCTTTCGACCACCACATTGCCACTGTGGTCAGAAAGCCCTTCTATGTGACACATCTCATTACTAAGGGTTTTGCATCTAGGAAGAAAGAGGTCATTGTCTCTCTCTACTCTTCCCTCATTAGGCCAATCGAGTACAATGCCCTATTTGGCATGTACCTTACTAGATTCCTGCAACAACTGGAGGGGCTGTAAAAGTACCTCACAAAGAGGATCCCAGCCCTTAAATAGTTGTTCTATATGGACAGACTCAAAAAGTTCCAACTATTCTTTGTCTCATATCGCCTACTTAGAGGTGATTTCTGCTTGACTTACAAAGCCATGTGTGACCCAGCTCTGTTAGAAATGCTACATCTAAAGAAATCCTAATCCCTCCACACCACACACTCCAGACACCTCAACTTCAGTACCACAATCAACAGAATATGCTGTAGGGACAGGTTCATAACCCAGAGACTGCCCATGCTATGGAATAGACTTCCCATACATGTCGAGCAGAGCACCTAACTGGCCCTTTTCAAGAGAAATCTTGATGAGTGGATGGGAAATAGAAAATTCACTCCGGGGATCACTCCAGTGGCTCTACTCGATAGAGGCACTAGGAACTACAGTCGGCTGGCATGATGCCAGGGTAATCCTATGGGCTAGGCTTGTAAAGGCTCCAGGGCCATTAGTCTAGTACATACCTATGAATCTATATAAATATACATATATATATATATATATATATATATATATATATATATATATATATATATATATATATATATATATATAATAAATATATCTATACCCCCCCCCATTAAGAAAACTACCATAAAGAACTTCTCCAAATCCAACTTCATGCTTCTTAAGACAGAAGTGGCTAACTTCATAACACCCACACAGATGGAAAATAGAAGTATGACTGCTGAATATTACTCCAATGCACTGTATGTACACATACAGAAGTGCATGGATCATGCCATCCCAAAAAGAACCAAGATGCTCTCCTCCCAATACAGGAAGCCAATCTGGTGGTCCCCTGCCATAAAGAAACTGTACAACAGAAGGAAGAAACTGTTGCAAAAAAGGAGTAAGCTCCCATGATTGTAAGAACTCCCCTATCAGCCTCAGTAAGAAGCTGAGATCTAGCATAAAATCCACCAAAGCTAGTTACAAAAACAAAATTGCAATTGATGCTTAAAACAATCACAAAGTATTCTATAGCTATGTTAAGAATCTCAATGGCAACACTCAAATCTGCCCTGAGTTACAGTACAATGGTGGTAATTATACTGAATCAACTGATATTGCCAACATCCTGGCAGATAGGTTCAGTGCTAACTTTACACCCCCCTCTCACCCACTAATGGGCCCATCTCAATGCTGGACAAATGTAAAGCCCATGTAATCACAGCCGCACAGGTAAAAACCGCAGTCTCCAAAGCCAAGAATACAGCATCCATGGGACCAGACAACATCCCAGGCTGTGTTCAGCACAAACTACAGAATGAATTGGCATCTCACCTAAGTACCATGTTCAATCATAGCTTCACTTCAGGCTTTGTGCCTACTTAATGGCACACAGTAACAGTTATCCCATTCCACAAGGGGGGAGCCATCACAGACACTGGTAACCACTGCCCCATCAACCTGAGAACCTTGATCTGCAAGGCCATGGAGTGTATCATCATGGAACTTCTAAAAAAATGGCATAGGTAACATTCAAACTGTAAACCCCACCCAGTTTGGGTTTGTGAAAGATACATCATGTCACCTAAACCTAACTGACTTCTTTGAAGCAGTCACCAGAGCCAAGGACAAGGCCAACGTGGTTCATACAGCCTACCTAGACATTGCCAAGGCCTTCAACAGCATCCTCCCACTCTGAAATTACAGATAAACTCACTAAACTATGCATAAATACCGGTGTTATGAGATGGGTTGTCAAATGGTTTGCAGACAGAGCCCACACTGTGAAAATAGCAAACTCTATATCTGACACCAGACCAGTGACAAGTGGAGTACAACAGGGTTCAGTCCTTGGTCCTCTCCTATTTGGCATCTACTTCTCTGAAGTTTAGACTAACACAGAGGGTCTATGGCTAAGAAAGTTCACAGATGACTGCAAACTGGAAGCCATTATTGAATCCTGCAAAGATATGGAACTGTCTACAAAAGGGCCTCATTGAGACAGTTGTCTGGTGTCAAAGTCATGACGTCAAACTCAATGCCAAATAATGCATTGCTATCCCCTTTGAGTAAAACTCTGTGATATGAACTACTACATAGCTGCTAGTACAGTTACATTGAAAGTGTGATAAGAGACCTAGGTATATAGGTGAATAGCAGTCCCTCCTTTGATAACCACATTGCCACACAATTCAGGAAATCCTTCTATGTGGCACATCACATCACAACAGGTGTCTCATCCAGAAAAAAAGGAGCTTATTGTTCCTCTCTACTTATCCCTCATTAGACCTATTATACAGTACAATGTCCTGTTTGGTATGTACCTCAAAAGACATCTACAACTGGAAAGTCTGCTGAATTACCTCAAAAAGAAGATCACCAGCCTGAAACAGATGCCCTATGCAAACTGTATCAAAAGACATCAGCTTTAATACATTGCATATCACCTACTCAGAGCCGATCTCTGACTAACATACACAGACATATCGACCCCAGATCTATTGGACATGCTACAAATAAAGAAATCCTAGTCCCTCCAAAACACATGCTCCAGAGATCTACACCATGTCACCACAATAGACAGAACATGCTGGAGGGATAGAGTAGTGTCCATAACACTTCCCATACTCTGGAACACACTACCCATTTATGTGAAACAGAGCTCCTCATTAGCCATCTTTATAATAAATAGTGACATTTGGATGGTAAACAGGAAATCCACCCAGTGATTCACCTCTGTGTCTGCTCAACAGGGGCACAGGACATTGTCTTGGGTGGTAGACATAATCAGAATATTGTGTCATAACTGAACAGTTGTACAGCAACAGGGACTCTATCAGCAGAACCATCTGAATGATATGAGGATGGGAATTGACATGTATGTCAGTATCCATTGACATAAATCCTTGTATCATAACAGTGTTGTCCAGAGAAATGCAAATAAACTGTGGAACAGAAACAAAGTATGGGCCATACATCTGGACAGTATTCAAACAGCCTCTCAGTGGAGAGGTATGCTCACAACCCTTTAGTGCAATAAATCTGGAACAAGCCAGACAAAGTGGGGGGACAAAGGCATGACAATAGAGACATAGGTTCATAGGTGTGTACTGGACTTATGGCCCTGGAGCCTTTACAAGACCATGGGATTAACCTGGCATCATGCCATCCGACCTTAGTTCTGTCTAGCAGAGCCACTGGAGTGATCCCTGGGGTGAATTTTCTATTTCCCATCCACTCATCAAGATTTCTCTTGAAGATGGCCAGTGAGATCCCCTGCTTGACATGTATGGGAAGTCTATTCCATAGTGTGGGCAGTCTCTGTGTTATGAATCTGTCCCTCCATGTCCTGTTAATTGTGGTAATAAGGTTGAGGTCACTGGATGGAACTTGTGGTGCAGAGGGATTGGGAATTCTTTAGCTGTCACATTTCTAACAGAGCTAGGTCAGACATGGCTTTGTAAGTCACGCAGAGATCGTAACTAAGTAGGTGATATAAAACAGAATAGTTGGAGTTTGTTTTAGTCTGATCATATAGGACAAGTGTTTAAGGCCTATGATCATCTTTGTGAGGTACTTTTGCAGCTTTTCCAGTTGTTGCAGGTGTCTAGTGAGGTGCATGCCAAATGGGACATTGTACTTGACGACTGGCCTAAAGAGGGAAGAGTAGAGGGGAAACAATGACCTCTTTCTTCCTGGACGCAAAACCCTTAGTAATGAGATGTGCCACATAGAACGACTTTCTAACCACAGGGGCAATGTGGTGGTCAAAAGAGAGGTTGCTGTCAACCTTTGTTCCCAGATCACTTATAACTCCTTTTGTGTCCAGTGGACTACCATCAATGTGGTAATTCATGGGAACCGGGTTTTTCCCAAAGGGGATGAAGACACATTTTTTGACATTCATCTTAAGGCCATGGTTCTGACACCAATTGTTGGTCTCAGTGAGGCCTTTCTGTAGGATGTCAACATTGCTTGGAGAGTTAATAATAGCTTCCAACTTGCAATTGTCTGCAAACTTTGTCAGCCAGAAACCCTTCGTGTTGGCCTGGACTTCAGAGAAATAGATAACAAACAGGAGAGGACCAAGGACCAAACCCTGTGGGACTCCACTTATGACTGGTCAGCAGTCTAACTTGGAGTCAGCTACTTTCACACTGTGAGTTCTAGTTGTGAGCCAGTTGGCAACCCACTGAGTGATATAGGGGCTGATGCCTGGCTTAGTGAGTTTTTCTGATTCCTGAGTGGGGAATGGCCTTGGCCAGATCAAGGTAGGCTGTATGACTCACCTTGCCTTCATCCACAGCTCTGTTGACTGACTCAGAAAATCAACCAAGTTGAGCAGGCATGATCTACTCTTCACAAAACCAAACTGTAGGATCCAGAGTTTGGAGATTCCCTATATCCTTGTTTATTAGGTCCACAATGATGCGTTCCATAGCTTTGCATATCAGACTCATCAGGCTAATGGGGCAATAGTTCCCAGGGTCTGTAGTCACTCCTCCTTTATGGAGGGGGATGACTGTGGCAGTGCACCATTCAGTAGGGACAAAGCCTGAGGTGAGGCTGTGATTGAACAGGTCACAGAGGTGAGGTGCCAGTTCACTCTGTAGTTCATGTCGAGCCCAGCCAGGGATATTTTCAGGTCTCATAGAAGCTGTATTCTTGGCCATGAACAATGCTGTTTTAACCTGTGCAGCAGTAATATTGGGTGTCTGGCAATCTACTGGTATTGTGATTGGTCCTCTGGGGGGGAGAGGGGCAAAGCTGACACTGAATCTGTCGGCCAGTATATTGGCAATATCTGTTGGCTCGGTATAGGAGGTACCATTGTGCAGTACCTCAGAGCAAATCTGGGTATTGCTGTGAAGATTCCTTACATAACTATAGAAGGCCTTGTGGTTGGCTTTACTATCTGCTACAATTCTGTTTTCATAGCTAGCTTTGGAGGATTTGATGAGTGATCTCAACTTTTTGTTGAGGCTGATAAGGAAGTTTTTCCTGTCTTGGGACTTCACCTTATTCTGCATCAGTTTCCTCCTTCTGTTGTAGAATTTGTTTATGGCAGGGGATCACCAGATTGGCTTCCCTTTTTTGGTGGGAGAGCATCTTGGCTCTATTGGGTATGGCGAGATCCATGCATTTGTGTACATGTTTGTACAGTGCATTGGTGTATGATTCGGTGGTCATGCAACTATTCTCCATTTGTATGAGTGCCATGAAGTTAGCCACCTCTGTTTTTAGGAACCCAAAGTTAGCTTTGGCAATGTTTTTCATGGTGGTTTCCATTTCGGGGGGGGGGGCAGAGATGTGGATATCCAAGGTGATTAGTCTGTGGTCAGATCTAACCATGGAGGAGTTGACTATTGGTGTAGAGCAGTGGTCGCCCATGTTGGTAATGACCAGGTCAAGGATATTACTACCTCTAGTGGGGGTAAGAATGAACATATCCAAATGATGTGACTAGAGTAGCTGAGAAGGTGTTGTTGTAACACCATTCCTGCTAACATATATTGACAGAAATATCACCTTAGTGCATTTTATACTTAATGTCCAGAAGCCAAAAGAAAGAACCACCTTAACAGATACAAGCATACATAATCTGAGAGTTGTGCTACTGTGCTGTGGTGATTCTATACATAACTAGTGAAGGTGTTGTGGTTGTCTTCACTATCTGCTGCAATCATGTTTTCACAGCTACCTTTACAGGATTTGATGAGAGATCTCAACCTTTGGTTGAGACTGATAATGGAGTATTTCCTGTCTTGGGACTTCAATTTATTCTGCATCAATTTCCACTTTCAGTTGTAGAGTTTGTTTATGCCAGGGAACCACAAGATAGGCTTCCTTTTTTCTGAGGAGAGCATCTTGGTTGTATTGCGTATGGTGAGATATATGCATTTGTGTATGTGCTCATACAGTGCATTGGTGTAAGATTCTGCGGTCATGCAACTAGTCTCCATCTGCATGGGTGCCATGTAGTTAGCTACCTCTGTTTGTAGGTGCCCAAAGCTAGCTTTAGAGAAGATTTCAGGGTGGTTACCTTTGTGGGGTGGTGGGAGGGATGTGGATTTCCAAAGTGATTAGTTTGTGTTTGTATCTAACCAGGAAGGAGTTGACTACTGGTGTAGAGCAACATTCGCCCATGTTAGTAATGACCAGGTCAAGGATGTTGCTACCTGTAGTGGGAGTAAGAACGAGCATGTCCAGGGCATTGGAATTAATGAATTCCAGAAAGCATTGGCCGAGTGTATTGGTACGTGAGTAGTTTTTCCAGTTAATGGTGGGGTAGTTGATGTCAGCCAGTATGAGAGTGTTGGGTTGGAACCTAATATTCCACAGGGTGCTTAGGAATGGGAAGTGTGAGTCTTAGGCCATGTTTTTGGACCTACAGCAGGCTATCACCTGTATTGCTGTCTTACCCAATGTTAGCTATACCCGAAGTATCTCAGATGCATTATATTGTGCTAACAGTCTGTAGGTGTGTGTATCCATTATGGTAATGCAGGTGTGCTTCCTGCTGCCTTGAACCAGTTCTCTGTTACAGCACAAATGTTGATGTTCTCCAGTTTAAGGAGTGCTTTGAGTGAGTGCATTTTTAAATGTAGACCTCTAGTGTTGAGCAGCATGATCCTCAGATACCTCTAGTGCTGAGCAGCATGATCCTCAGATTACATTTGTTTGTAGCTGTTACAGTGGTAATGTGGTCTTTGGAATACTGCCTAAAAATGCCACTATGGTGGTAGCAAGAGCTTTGGCCAGTATCTGGAAGCCCAGGGGTGACAGCTGCAGGCCATTTCTGGCAAAGGATCACGGTCTGTCAAACATGTCATTCCACGCACACAGATAGTGGATCCCCTTACAATGATACCAGAAATGCAGCCAGTTGTTGAAATCAATCATTTTCAGCTTGTACTGTGGTATCATTCTGGTTGATGGCAGGATGCTGCTCAGGGCTAGGGTCATACCCATCTGGGCTACATAGACGGAGAGCTCCTCCATGTCTTTTTCCATATAGTCCAGGGAGGTACACCTCAGGTCATTCACACCCACATGTACAATGACAGAGTCATATGTGTACCTGTTGTTGAGGGACCTCAGTTTGAGTATGTGGCAGATCCTGGTGTCTGACAGGCAGCTGACTGTCACTTCCTCCTTTTTCAACCTAGTAAATGGGACATCACTGTTCCTTATATCAAGTCAACTGTGCCTAGTGTTTTGGCCATGCTGTTAAGCCTTAGATGCTTTGGTTGACTGGCACACTGTTTAGAAGACATATGTGTCTTGTGATTATTGTTGTGTTATGGTGGTGGAGTACATGTCTACCTTGGAGGTCTGTGCTATTTGTGCAACTTTTTATTGAGAGCCTCCACAAAGGTGGGTGTGTGGTTTGTATTTTTATATGAAGTTAGTGCAAGCGTGTATTCTGGAAGGCTATGTGTTCTATGTAGTGTGGTGCAAGTGTTGACTGTCTTCTCTTGACCAACTATTCGGGTCTTGCTTGGAGAGTGTGCGACTTCCAGTTGGATATATAAATGCATCTCTTGCAAGTCTACATGTAGAGAGATAAGAGGTGAGGGTTGTCAGTGTACGTGAGACAGTTACTATATTGCCTCAGGATGGCCATGTTCAGCAGTTTAATAGGTGAAAGCACAGGGAATTGCCCTGTAGACATGCCTGGAGGGGTGGCCATTAATAATAATTACTGGAGCTGTTTCCTCGTAGAACGCTTAGTGCTGTTAGCACTTTTGTGTGCTAAAATACTTACTACAAGATGTCTGGTAAAGTGCTAAAATAATAGGCTATTGAAAGTGCAGGAGAGGACAGAACTAGCATATCTAAGTGACAAATTGAAGAGCAGACCTGGGCAACACTCAGAAGCTAACACACAGTCCTGGATACAGCAAATATGTGTGTGGATTAGACTAGTTACAGGAAAGGTAAATCATTTGTACTATTTTAATAGTCAAATGTCTGGTATATTATATTTGTCTCAATGTTAGTGTAGTTGGTGTACAATGGATGTGTGAGTGCATATCACATGTGCAACCACCCATATATACACGTGTCCTATACAGTATACTCACACCCCTTGCTACTGTAACGAGAGCACATATAGGCATGTTATGTAAAGGAAATAATATATCACCTGGCATGCAACAAAATATACAGCCCTTGAACCCAGAAACCTGTACACAATAGCCAAAGCGTATAACCACTAAGCCATCTGAGCTGTACTTGTTTTATGATGATTTCAACCACAGCATGCAGTGCAGTTGGATTATCATAGGGAAGGAAGACTGTGGAATCAGTAATGATTTAGTTGTCAATAACTTGCAGCACTGTCAGAGCCAAGAGCACCTTACTACAATTCTGTATCACGCCAGATGAAGTTGGCGGACCAGTCTATGGACATACAAACAGATTGGTAATGATACAAAGGGATCCATGCCAGTGACATCTGCTGCCCCCTACACAGTACAACTAATAAGTACACAGTACACTGCTACAAATTCAGGATGGGCCATTCACAATGGCCAGACATACACTGACCTCTTAGCAATATAACTAAAATGATTGAAGATAGTAAAACAGCAGACAACCAGCCATCAATACACACAAATATTTTTTGATGTGTTTTGCCGTCAACATATTTGCCTTACATACAGAAAGCAATTGACACTTAATTACGTATGTTCTTAAACAGCCTCCAATTACACTCCTCAGTTAACTCCCTAGGGGATACAGTATCAAATGATACAATATAAATTGATTCTTCACATAACAATGGTTCTGCTATAATTATTCGATCAAACTGGGAAACAGACCTTTTCCAGAAAAGTACATTGTAAACCACTACAGTCCCCATGGTGAAATGTATGAAAAGTACCAGCTATAGAACATTTGTCCATGTAATAACTAATATCTCTCACATGTTCTAACAGACTGATTCTAAGGCATGTCCTACTATTCCTCAGACCCACCTCTTGACTGTACAGGGTTCTACATGCTGTCCAGCCTTTGCACTCATATGCATGGCACCTACCTTACTTAATGTGTCTTATTTCCCAACATCACTGGGATGATAGCAGGAATGTCAGCACTAAATACTGATAGAGCATACCTATCAACCTTCTACTGCATGACAACTGGACAAAGCCTGTCATATAAGTGGAAGACAGAGGTCCAAACACAGGGCCATATTTGAAAAATTGCTGTTATACACTGAGAAAGTTGCTGGTGTTACAGGGTTGGTTGCAACATCTCTATTCTGAAGGATATGAAGTCAGAAACACAAATGGATGTTGCCATTTACTGGCAGCAATGACCAGAGTATGCCACTGATTTGCCAAGGACAACACCTGTCTGGGTAACACACCAAACATAACATGCAATCCTCTGGCCCTTATGTGGATAGGCCTACAGTTCAGAGCTATGCAGACATAACTTTGTGAGACTGAAATCCATGGATTAAGCACTTGGGCTTCAGACCAGTTGTTTTACATTAGGAAGGTTTGTGGCCTGCACTGTGGTGGCAGGACAGGTAGCTTGCATCCTTCTAAGTTGTGAACTGCTGATTGAGGGCTCAGTGTCTGTTATTCTAAAAGTGTATTAGTTCTGGTTTAAGCACTTGGGCTTCAGGCCAGTTATTTTACATTAAGAAGGTTCGTGGTCTGCACTCTTGTGGGAGGAGAGGCTGGACTCTGCCGTTCTGAGCTGGGAATTTCTGGTTAAAGGCTTATAGTGCCTGCATATTTGAACTGTTTCTTACTGAAATTGGTACACCTTGTTTGCTGTAGCATAGACTAGATCCAGGCCTGCTGAATCTAGCTTTATTTGTATGCTTGTTGTTTGTTTGCTTGTTATTTCCCTGAAACACTAATTCCACCTAAAACGTGGCTTTTCAGCGCTTCTGTGGATCCCTAGTGATATCTGCATTGCTTACTGTACTTATTTCCTTGTTTCACTTGAAAGAAAGTTACTGTTTGTCATTTTTGCATTTAAGTTACCTGTAACACATTGCATTTAAGTTACCTGGCACTTGCTCACTAAAGCAATTATATAAGTCAGCACTAAAATATTAAAAGCACTACACCCTCACAAACTCCCATTGAGTACCTCATTCCCCATTGGCCCTTTTTTTTTTAATTATAAAGGAATTCCCAATACTATTCTAGCATGTCCAAAGGTCAATTGTCAATCTCCTCTCCGGGCCAGCTAGTGAATCTGGGAATCTTGTGGCAACGTTACAACTGCCTCATGTACACAGACAACCCTCTCCTCCTCCCAACAAATTCCAACACATGTGAGAGATGCAACCATACTGGAGGCTAAGCTCTCTCAACTCAGTACTGGCAAAATCAGTAAGGAGGAGAAGGAAACCACACTTACTACAATTCCAGTCTCACACAGAACTACCACAACAGCAAACCAAACACATAAACACACAATAACGTACTCAGAGTCTCTAAATAAAAATCTGCCTAAGCAGCAGAGACCTCCAAAGCAGACACCCAAGCAACCGCTTCCCTAAAACAAAACACGTGCAACACATAGCTCACAAAGCCAGTGTGCCGAACAGTCACAGCTCTTAAGGCTAAACAACACACCTGATACACTTGTAATAGGTGACTCTATCGTCAGGCACACTGACGTCCCGCTCACCAGGATGAACAAGGAAAAGGTCACGGTGAGCTGCCTGTCGGGCGCTAGGATCCGCCACATAACACAAGCACTCAGGTCACTCCAAGGCAAGTACAAATATGACTCAGTCATTGTCCATGCTGGTGTGAATGACCTGAGACGTACCTCCCTGGACTACATGAAAAGAGACATAGTGGAGCTCTCTAAGCATGTAGCCCAGGCCGGTATGACCCTGACCTTGAGTAGCATCTTACACTCTCCAAGAATGATGCCACAATATGAAGACAAGACGATCAATTTCAACAATTGGCTTAAGTATTGGTGTCATTCAAAGGGGATCCAATGCCTGTCAGCCTGGGATGACATGGTCGACAAGCCACGATGCTTCGCTAGGGACGGCTTGCACCTGTCACCCCTGGGCTTTTGGATATTGGCAAATGCTCTTGCTACCCCCATAGTGCCTTTTTTAGGCAAGGCTCAAAAGACAAACCCACCTCCATAGGTATCACAAGGGATAAGAAACTAAGAGTAATGCTACTCAACGCCAAAAGTCTAAACCTCAAGATGCACAGACTCGAAACTCTCCTTAGCATGGAGAACATCGATATCTTTGCAGTAACAGAAACCTGGTTCAAGGCTCCTGAGAGCACCCCAGCACTACCAGGTTATACCTCATACCATCCTTTTCAGCCCCAAAACTTGGACCGAACCACAAAAGAGGGGGAGTATCAATATTCGTCAAAGATACCCACACCTCCAGGTTGGTGGCACAGCACGAAGCATCAGAGACTATCCATGTGCAACTAACAGTGGGTAAAACTGCCTTCCAGTTTATAGCCTGCTACAGACCACCCTCCCAAACCCAGGAAGCCCACTCGGCCTTCCTGAGAACATTGGAAAATATAAAGGTCTCTCCAAACACCATTATATTGGGCGACTTCAACTACCCAAACATAGACTGGGAGCATTACTCTAGCTCCAACACCCTAGCCCAAAGGTTCCTAGAATTTATAAACTCAAATGCTATGGAACAACTTGTTACCACTCCCACAAGAGGGGAAAACATACTGGACCTGATCATCACCAACATGGGGACTCTATGCTCCAGACCAGAAGTGTATCCCTCACTGGTAAGATCAGACGATAAACTAATCTCACTGGATATTCACATCCCGACTCCACCCCCTGCTCTGAAAACTACAGTGAAAAACTTGTCTAAAGCAAATTTCACACTCCTCAAAACCGAGGTGGAATCCTTCAAAGCCCCCAGGCCTGTGGAAAATACGGCACAGACCGCAGAATCCTTTATAAACGCATTCTATGAACACCTTCAGTAATGCATGGATCATGCAATCCCAAATAAAACCAAGACCCAATCCTCCAAAGGCAGACATCCTGTCTGGTGGACCCCAGCCATAAATAAACTATACAATAGAAGGAGGAAGCTACTACATGACAGAGCAAAATCCCAAAAAGGGAAGGCATCTCTGATTAGTATTAGCAAAAAACTACGGGCACTCATAAAATCGTCTAAGGCCAGCTTCGAGAGAAAAATTGCACAGGACACTAAGGATAATCACAAGGCTTTCTTTAGTTATGTTAGGAACCTGGATAGGAATTCCCAAATATGCTCAGAATTAGTCCAAAATGACAAAAAATACACCGAACCCACAGACATTGCCAACATCCTAGCTGACAGATTCAGCACAAACCCCCCCTTCCCACCAAAAGGGCAAATATTTTTACCAGCAGAGTGCTGCCCCCCTGACAGCTCAGATGCTCAGGTAAGAGCTGCCCTCTCCAAAGCAAAAAACACAGCATCAATGGGACCAGATGGTGTCCCAGGCTGCGTCCTACATGAACTCCAAGAAGAGCTAAACCCAAACATAAAACTACTGTTCAATATCAGCCTTACTACAGGATATGTACCCAAAGAGTGGCGTACAGCAACAGTGGTCCCTCTCCACAAAGGTGGTGCTTCAACGGATCCTGGAAACTATCGCCCCATAAGCCTGACTAGCTTGGTCTGCAAAGCTATGGAAAGGATCATCATGGACCTCATAAATAAAGATATTGGGGACCTACAGACACTGGATCCTACCCAGTTCGGCTTTGTTAAGGGCAGATCCTGCCTCTTAAACCTGGTTGATTTCTTTGAAACAGTCACCAAGGCCATTGACGAGGGGAAGGTGGTCCACACAGCCTACCTGGACCTCGCAAAAGCCTTCGATACAATACCCCACTTGGGCATTATAGATAAGCTCACCAGCTTAAATATAAACCCCTATATCACTAGATGGGTTGCAAACTGGCTCAAGGACAGAACCCACATGGTTAGAATTGCTGGAGCCACGTCAGACTCCAAACCAGTTACAAGTGGCATCCCACAAGACTAAGTCCTGGGACCTCTCTTGTTTGGTATATATTTGTCGGAGGTACAGGCCAACACAGAAGGACTGTGGCTGACCAAGTTCGCAGATGACTGCAAACTGGGTGCCATAATCGACTCTCCAGCCGACACAAGCATCCTCCAAAAGGGCCTCATAGAAACAGACAACTGGTGCCAGAGCCATGGCCTCAAGCTAAACACCAAAAAGTGCATAGTCATCCCCTTTGGCAAAAATAAAGTGCCCACAAATTACCACATAGGTGGTAATCCATTAAGTACAGAAGAAGTAATTAGGGACTTGGGGACCCAAGTTGATTGCAATCTCTCATTTGACAACCACATGTCCAAAGTGGTTAGAAAAACATTTTATATAGCCCATCTAATCATAAAGGGATTCACATCTATATCAGGGGAGGTCATTGTGCCTCTTTAATCATCCCTAATCAGGCCCATAATTGAGTACAATGCCCCTTTTGGGATGTACCTTACCAGACACCTGCAGCAACTGGAAAGACCCCAAAAGTACCTCACCAAGAGGATCAAAGGGCTCAAACAGATGCCATATGCTGCCCAGTTAAAGAAACTCCAGCTCTACTCAGTGGCATACTGCCTGCTCAGAGGTGATCTGTGCCTGACGTGTAAAGCCATGTTCAACCCAGAATTAATGGACATGCTGCACCTCAGAAAATCCAAATCCCATCGAGCTACGTGCTTGAGAGACTTGAACCTCAGCACTGAAATAAATAGGACATGCTTTTAGGGACAGATTCATAACCCAGAGGCTCCCTTCACTCTGGAATAAAATCCCAGTCCAGGTTAGGCAGAGTCCCTCATTGACTCTCTTCAAGAGGAATCTTGATGAGTGGATGGGAGATCATTGGTTTACCCCGGGTATCACTTCTGTCTCACTGTTAGACAGAGGCACAGTATACTAACCTCAAAAAAGGGCATAGCAAAATTAATTTAAAATGGGTGGCGAAAGCCAAACACACTCTGGCTAGGCTTATAAATGCCCTAGGGCAGATAGCCTAGTATGAACCTATGAACCTATGTACACACAAAGCCCATAAAACTAGCAGTATTCACACCATATAACAGCAATAGTCACATTCGTTCCCTAAGTCTGTAACCTTTTAGTTGGCCTGTCTCCACAAGTCTTGCTGTAAGAGTTATTCCCACCTGCTGTGAGTAACACTCAGTAGCCATACACCTCCAGGGTGTGTTCCTCACAGCCAAGGCAAAGGGACAATACCCACATTAAGTACTCAATTATAGGAGTGTGTTGCCATCACATTGGCTATTGGAAAAACTACACAACTGCTCTGCATGCAATTAGCAAGTGGGGAACACCAGTTGGTGCATAGGCCATCGCCTGGTCAAGAGCATTACCTACAAAGGGCATGCAGACACCTATTCCAAACATCTGTCTACCAGTACTCCAAGTTGAGAAAACAAAAAGACGTGGAGCAACCCTCAGATACAACCCAGTGCAGTGTGAAATAATAAAACGGTATGTGAAACAAGTCATCATATAAGTGAATGTAGCATGTTTGTTTGTCTTTTTGGCTTTTCCCGGTTAGGAGTCACCACAGCAGAACTCCGGTCCGCTAATGATTGGCAGTCAATTTTTATGGTGCTGAGTTGCCAGCCTGACACCCAATCTTCAGCGAAGGCATGCCCATTCACACATGTCTTTCGGAGGCCACTCAACCATGGGGAGGACATGCAGACTCCACACAGAAGGCACTCCAGCTGAGAATTGAACAGGAGAACCTCTTGCTGTGAGGTAAAAATGCTACCGCTGTTCAACCGCAGAATTTAGTATGTGTTTTCTAATAATAGGAAATAGGATTTTGAAAGATTTATGTCTGAGCAAGACTGACTGTAGTGATGCCCTTCTAAACAGCACCTATGGTCATAGCATCTGCCTCTCTCTGTTGTGACATAGAACACAGCTCAGGACCTTAATTCACCCCAGGAAAGGACAGCTCCCATATGACAATCACTGGGAGTATCTGTCAAACACTACTGACTGTGCCACTGCTAGGCCAGCTGCAGGGATATTGTACATATCCATATGCTACCTGTGAATGTGAGTATGATGCACATGTTTGTCATGTAAATCTAAGAGAACTATATAGTAAGTATACACCTTCTATAGCCAGAGAACAGGCAAGATGACACACATGTGGATGGACAGGGGTGCTCATAGGTGGACTGCTGCCCATCATGCCTTGCCACAAGTGCCACAGCAGGTGTCACCAGATGCATGTTTTGGACTGTCATGGAGGCACAGGCACATGTCAAATCTAACACTGGATATATTCTCAGGGTCACAAATGCAACTCTTCATGCTATGTGTGACAACATCCTTGATCTTGGAGATGGCCACCGTTATTATGCTGAGATCATAGATAAATGGTTGGGTGAGATAGTGGCAATCCTCGACTGTGAAATGTCTGTGACACAGCATGTGGTGGGACTTAGGCATCAGCCATGTGGACGTAAATGTGCTGGGAGTACAATGGTGTAAAACTGTAAACCTTAGCACATTGGCCACTCAAACACAGACAGTCAGAATACTGATCTCACACACACAAACATATACACTTGAAATGACTGAAATTAGAACCACTACCTACCAAGGTCTTGCTATTAAAGTGCTCTGCATTTATTTTACATGCCATGGAGAAAGTAGGGTGAAGTGTGCTCCACAGTTCCTCTAAGGTGAACAACATCCTCTGGCCTTGCACAGTATGGCAATGGGAGATGTCATGGGTGAGAATGGCCAGGAAATACTATCAGCTACAGAAATATACACAATGATCAACACAAATACAGCCATACACACATTTGCTACACCTGCGGTTAGCAGCCCTGCCTATCTCATCATTCAGTCCATACTGTTACAGACTTTTGGCATACAGCACATGCCTTCTTGGGCTGAAGATTGTCATCAGTTACCTGTATGGTCAATGGTGACAGCGGTCCTCATACAGTGGACCTTGGGACATGTACTGGGGGTACCATGGTGTAAATATATTAAACCCAGCACCCCAACCACATCGGATATATTACTCACTCATACCCATGATAATGCTATGACAACCCACAATCACACATTTACCAGGAATGAGATTCAAACCTTTGCCTGTCTATCTAATTACACTGATATCCATTTTCCGCATGTGCCACAGAGCTAGTAGGGTGAAGATTGTTTCATGGCTCTCCTAAGGTGAGCAACATCACCATCCCTTGTAATGTATAGCAATATGCAGTGTATTTGGAGAATGGGGCTTCAGAATGCTGTCTCCTACAAATATGCACACTCACACACTTGCAAACACACACACACACACACACACACACACACACACACACACACACACACACACACACACACACACACACACACACACACACACACCCACATACACACACACACACACACACACACACACACACACACACACACACACACACACACACACACACACACACACACACACACACACACACACACACACACACACACACACACACACACACACACACTCTCTCACATATGCCAGGACTCAGAGGGTAAATCACACCTGTCTACTCATTGGTAGAACAGTGATATGCTGGTACTGCAAGCTCAAGGTAGCCCATAAGGTGAAGAGTGTCACAAGGTACCTTTACAGTGCAGTACAGCAGCAGCCCTTTCTACGTATAGCAATGGGGGGTGATCTGCGTGAGAAGGTCCTCAAAGTATTTTCAACTACAAGTTTACAAACTGACAAACACTGTTATACTCAGTAATGTACACAGACACATTTGTCAGTACTGAGGTCCATTGGTGCAGGTGTCCCTGGGTGTGTACCAGGCTAATGTCCATGGAGATATGAGCAGTGTAGGGCATGTGAGTACACTGGTATCATGGCACCTGACATTTGTCAGCAGGCCATCTATCAACTACTGCCACTTGAGTGATTCCCAGAGTGACAGTTATATTCACCATCCACTCAACTGAATTTGTCTTGGAGAGGGCCAGTGAGGTGCTTTGATTGACATGTATCCAACATATATTGCATAATATGGCCAGTGTCTGGGTTATGGACCTGTCCACAATCATGTTCTGTAGAATGTGGTAATGGGTGGAGGTATTCATGGCATGTGGTGCATACAAATTGGGGTTTCCTAGCTGTGACATTTGTAACATAGCTGGGCATACATGGCATTGTCAATGAAGCAGGGATTGCCTGTAAGTAGCTAAGATGTGACCAGGAACACTTGGAGGTTTTGGCCTCTTTCCATAACAGACAGTTGTTTCATGCCTAGGGTCATACATGTCAGGTGCACTTACAGCCTACCCAGTTGTTGAAGGTGTCTACTGATTTACATGGCAAATGGGCCATTGGACCTGCTGATTGGTCTAATGAGCGGGGAGTAGAGGGAGACACTGACCTCTTCATTCCTGGATGACACATCCTTAGTTATGCAGTGTGCCACATGGAAGGACTTTCTGTCCACAGTGGCAATGTGGTGGTCAGAAAAGAGATTACTGTCAAGCTGTGTCCACAGACCTCCTATAAGGACATCTGTCTCCATTGGAATACCACCAATTTGGTCATTTGTGAAAAACACATTGATTCAGAAGGGGATTGAGACACATTTTTTGACATTGAGACTAAGGCCAGTGTTCTGACAACAGTTGGAGGTGTCAGGTGTGACATTATGCAGGATTTTAACATAATCTGGAGATGTAAACATAGCCCCCAATTAGCAATTGTCTGCAAACATTGCTAACCGGAGTTCATTCTTGTTGGGCTGGATATCAGAGCCACACACAGCACAGACACCTGGACACAGGACAAGAACCTGTGGTACTCCACACATGACTGTTTGGCAGTCTGACACCACTCATGACTGTTTTGCAGTCTGACATGGAGTCCACTCCTTTCAAACTGAGTTCCATCTGTGAGCCAGTCTGCAGACCACTTAGTGACATAGGGATTAATGAATAGATGAGTGTGTGTTGCCTATGATTCCTGAGTGTGGGATTATATCAAAGGACTACAAGGGCCACATATTTTGTTTTGGACTCCATATTGCTCTATAGTAATATCACATGACAAACAGATTATAGGACTGAAGAGCGTCCACTGCTACCACAAAAGTGGGCCATGTTCAGTGGACATTTGGTAGTTTGCTGGGTGGACCATACAAAAGTGTAGCAAAACCCACCCCCCAGTAGATATGGATCACAGTGTTAATGACACAACCACAGAAACACACACACTTTTGACAGGAACAAGATTCAAACCCCTGTCTAACTAGTCTACTGCACTATAGTATTACACATTTATCAGTCATGCCATGAAGCTTACATGTTTGAGAGCTGTCCAAAGATATCTTTAAAAGTGAGTGACATCAACAGCATTGAAAAGTGAGGGGGAAAGGGAAGTGTAGTAAGTGCTATTGGACTCAAAATCATGTCTCTACAACTACTCTCATACAAGCAAACACACTTTTTCATTTGCTAGGAGCGAGGTTAGAACTCCTACATACTAGCTTATTGCACTATAGTATTACACATTTATTAGATGCACCACAAAGCTGACATGTTTAAAAGTTGTCCAAAGGTATCTTTAAAGGTGAGTGACATCAGCAGCAGTGATAAATGAGGGGAAAGGGAAGTGTAGTAAGTGCCATTGGCCTCAGAATCATGTCTCTACAACTATAGACACTCTTACATGAGCAAACACACTTTTACATTTGCCAGGACCGAGATTAGAACTCCTACCTAACTAGTTTACTGCAATATATCATTACACATTTATCAGACATACCACAAAGCTTATATATTTGAGAGCTCTCCAAAGGTATCTTTAAAGTTGAGTGACATCAGCAGCAGTTGTAAAGGAGGGCAATGTGAAACGGAGTGAGTGGGAATGGTCTCAAAATCATTCACCTACAAACACACACACAAATAGACACACCTTTACATTTGACAGGACTGTGATTAGGATTGCTTCATAAATATTTATTGGTACTCTACTGTTACACAGTTATCACAAGCACAACAGGGCCTATAGGGCTGAGGGTTAACAAAAGGAATATGTACAGTGACTGACTGCAGCACATGTTCTGATATTGGGTAATGGGATGTGTACTGGGTGGGGATGGAGTAAAACAGTAATTCCTTCACACACACACACACACACACACACACACACACACACACACACACACACACACACACACACACACACATACACTTGCCAGGACCGAGATTCGAAACCCTACCTATCAACTTATTTGCTTTAGCAAGTTATGCATTTATCACATACACTACTGAGCTTACAGATCTAAGACCTCTCCAAAGGTACAGCTAAGGTGACATATATCAGCAGACAGTGTAGAATGGAACTATGGGATGTGTACTGGGTGGGAAAGGTTTCATAATAGTGCTGTCTCTCTCACTGTCTTTCTTTCTCTTCCCCATGTGTATGTGTATGTATATTTGAATTATTGTATTATATTGGCCTACATCTGCAGATAACAGATATCTATGGTCCACTGTGGTGTCAGACATGGGCTTTAGTTCTCAAAGTGTTGGAGCATGCCCATTGTCTTTTTCTTCTTCTTTCAGCTCAGTGGATCACCTTGTCTGCTCATGACTGGCAGTGGAGATTTACGGTGTCGGGTTGCCAGTCTGGTGCACAGCCTTCCACAGAAGGCAAACACACACACACAGTCTCACACACACACACACACACACACACACACACACACACACACACACACACACACACACACACACACACACATATACACACACGCACCCACACCTAGGGCCAATTTAAAGTGTCCAATCAACCTACAGCATGTCTGTGGGACGTGGGAGGAAACAGGAGCATGCTCAGTATGACTTTTTATATTTCTTGTGGGAATCCATTCCAGGGAGATTTGTACTCCAGTCCAGGGTGTTGTGTTCTACAGCTACACCTAGCAAACTATTTTTGTAGGATATTTGTAGATAGGTTGCCAATATGGAGACACAATTGGTCCAAACATGGGGGAATACTGTGTGTAACTAAGTTTTCTATTACTGTCTGTCTTGCTTGTGTAACATGCTCTGTTTTAGCATATATTTTTGGACATATGTACTGTTCTACAGTGTAATGTATCATATCATCAACTACTGACAGATATCATTGTTTACTCACAGTTGTTTACCAGGGAAATACAAGAGCAATGAAGCAGGGACCAATATTTTGAGGCAAAGACTAGACAATGTGGCACAATCCTGACATTATGGTGGGATGGCTACAGATAATTGAGTGATGGGTCTGTGTAAATGGTCCAGCACCTTGGTGTTTAGCTGGCTGGGGATCCCCTTCTTATGCATTTGTCAACTCAACTGTATGGCCATATCCTGCTGTGGGAATACCTCTCAGCTGTACAGATTTGGCCAGGTTATCCATAGGCAGGACTCATGTATCTGGTAAATTTCCCTTCACATTGTGGTTTACAAGCAAGTTTGTGGTTATGCATTCATGGGTTTGCAGTCAGGGGGAAGTATGATCAGACATTTGAATTTCAGACTTCACACACTCCATGATATCCATGCTTTTATGCCCCCCTCTGTAATTCTAGCCTCTTCCTAACAGTATGGGAGCAATATCTCAGACATATTTCTATAGTCTGACCTTTATCACAGCAGCAACAATTCTTGCACTAGACATAGAGAGGCATGCTACTGGCATTTGTCAGCATGGCTTGCATTTGTTTTCTGCTTAATGTGTTATGTTGTTAGTTAGGACCCTAAGACATTTTGTATGATGGCACTATGGGTGAAGCATATGATGGCACTATGGGTGAGCCATGGACATTTGTCAGAGGCCTGTAGCCCACGTGAGAGTGATGCAGGCCACTACATTTTGTCACTCATATATTATCAGGCTGAAAGCCAGTGGATTCCCCTGGGGTGACATGGGCAAGTGGGTGAGATGTTCCTAGCAATCCTTCTAGTTCATAGTGACACATCAGTCTGGATGTGTGCAGGGTGCTGCTTATGGCTAGGGATAGACCTGCATGGGACAGCATTTCAGCATGCTGCATCCTGTGTGTATTCCATAAAAGAAGTGTGATGATTCTGTAATCATTCCCAACAGCAAGGATTTGACTGATGAAATACCTGTGGCTGTTGGGGGGAGGATGGACAGAAGCTTATGGCACCTGACTTATAGATATAATTGGGACTTTCTCCTTTTCCTGCCTTGTATGTGGACATCAGCAGTGTGTCATTACTTTATAACTGTGGCTTTTGTGGGCTGCCAATGATTGGGCAGACAACTAGTATTCCATATTAGGGGGACAACTAATGTGATGTTAACCTCTATATTTAATTCCAAAGGTGTGTGCAGTTCAAAGTTACTTTCTAGGCACTGCATAGAGTACTTCCACCTGTGTACTGTTTCTTTGTATGGACCCCTGTTTTTACCCTGTCCAGCTTTCTGACAGTGACACATATTGACATCTGGACAGTATGTGTGTACAACTAGTAACATAGGTGTAGCTGGGAAGCAGATTGGTTGACACTGTAGTTGTTGGAACATGGCCCTGTCAACCACAGTACTGTACCTAGGCCACTGAGACACAACTTCCAGGCCTACTTGGTGTCCACTTCCAGACAATATTAAACACTCACAAAAAAGTGGCACACTGACCTCTGCATATAGTGGACATACACCAGTTATCGTGTTGATTGGGACAGCTCAGGCAAACTGTGCTTCACTGATATACTCTACAAACTTCCATGTTACTGCCATTTATAGATGGGGTTGGGGGGCACACCTGACAACGTTACATATTTGCACTGACTGCACTGGTATTTCAGTTATACTCTGTTTGCTTCCATTTAGTATTGTATTGTGCCCTATCTTGCAGAATGGAGGCATATCAGTAAAGTATACATGTTAGATTGTAATGACATACATTTCAGTTTGACTTCTTACTCTCCAGAACTATACTGCAACTGCCAGACCTGTTGTAGTATGTCCGTGTAGGTCTGTAGGAGGGTTGTTCACCATTGTCAGCATTTGTGGAGCTTTGCCCAAGCTTTCTTTCTGGTCAGCTACACCTGTCCTGCTGGGTGAGGCTGGGGGTGGGTATGGGAATGCTCATTGACATCCATGTGTGTGACCTGTGGACACCCACAGTTAGTCGAGCCACCACATGTACTACAGTGGGTGTTGTCACCTTGAGTACTACTGCCTAGTATGGGGACAACAGTATTTGTTATGGATTTCATGCTGTCCCATATATCTGTCAGCTATCTACTGCTATCCCATTTGACTACCCAATTCCCTTGCATGCTTGCATCCATAGCATAGATATTATTTATTTATTATTTATTTATTTATTTAAATTTGTTGACCGGGAGTGTCCGACTGGACGTGGGTCCATTTTCAGCAGAGGCCCGAGGAGAAAAGCTCCACAGTAAAATAAACAGACAGTAGTTGCATTGGATTACATAGCGATTAACAATTTAACATAGAAATTACTTCTATATATAACTATCAGAACATACTACTCCATTCAGTAATTGATAGTAAGGGTGACTTACCTTGTGCCTGGAGCAGTATTGAGGATGGTGCTGGAGGGCTGACTATGTAGGACACACACAGTACACTCCCTCTACATGGTAAAGCACAGGTAGTGCCATGTTTGGCATCCTGTTTACTGTATGTGCGAGTCAGAGAGAGGTATCAGTCCCTGGGTCCCTACAGTGTCAGTGTGTGTGCTATGCAGAGAGGAATCAGTCCCTGGGTTCCTACAGTGTCAGTGTGTGTGCTATGCAGAGAGGAATCAGTCCCTGGGTCCCTACAGCATCAGTGTATGTGCTATGCGTTGCCTCTTTGCCAAGGCATAGGCATACTGGGCATGCCGTTCTCTGCCTCTAGGGGCAGGCTCAGGAAGTTCCTCCTCCAAGTCCCTCCCTGCCTGTGGTGACTTTGGCAATGGTGGGGGGCTGTGTGGCCCCTCCTCATATTGTTCTTGCTGCAGCTGTTTCCACAGGATCATATTGTGTAGCATGGAACATACTATGAACATTTGTCCACATGTAGCTGTAGAGTACTGCAAGGCTCCACTGGATATGTCAAGGTAGCAGAACTATGACTTGAGCATCCCAAATAAATGTTCTATAATGATCCTGGCTTGTGCATGTGCCTCATTATGGCATTCTTGTCTGGGAGTGGGCGCATTTCTGATGGGTTTCATGAGCCATGGCTCCAGTGCATATCCAGCATCCCAAACTAGATGGCCAATTGGGATGCCACCCCTGGCAAACCCCTGATACAGCTGTGAGAAATGCCTAATGTGGAAGTTGTGATAACGTCCAGGGCTGCCAGTACACACTTGCATGATAATGCCCTGGGTATCACACACAACCTGACAGTTGATGGATGGGAATCCCTTGCAGTTGATGTAGACCCTACCCCACTCAATGGGTGGTGCTTTGATGTGTATTTGAGTGCAGTCTATAGTACTGACTACCTCAGGGTATTCTGCTATACAGTGGAAGCGATGCATTATGCTGGTCAATGCCTTTGGGTGCTGGGGAAATATATGTGCTCACTGGCATGTGGTAGCATGGTATCCAGGAACTGGTGGAGTACTCTAGATGCTGATGCCTGTGAGACCCCCCCCATAATATCCTCAGTTGGTCTTTGGAAGGTACTTGTGGCTAGTATTCCTAAGGCTAAACATACCTTGGTATCAACTGGGATGGATTCCCTGCTGTTGGCTCTGGATCTGAGGCAAGGCCGGCACAGCTCAATGATTTGCTGTAGAATGTCCCTATCCACCCTATAGCAGTTGACTATCTCCAGCTCATGTAGCCCCTGGTAGGTTAACCTGGGTCTGTACACTCTTTTTTTTTTGTTTAAACATGATTTTAATGTGTGCAAATATATTGTGAAGCTTTTCTCCCCATACCTCCACTGAAAATGGACCTGTGTCCATTCAGATTTTTCCCAGTAAACAAATGTAAAATAAAAATAACTACATGAATAAAAATAAATTCTCCTCTTCCTCACTGCAGGTTGGTTATCAGCATTCTCCTCCTCAATACCCCAACCTGTTGAACACACTGGTAAATTAAAGCCACAGCAACACCTAACATGTTTTGTTAGTTTTGTGAGTTTAACATTTCGATACTTGTGTACACCAGTGGTGTAGTGTTTGTGGGAAAAACAGTCTGTAAGATGTTTGCATAGTTTATAGTGGTTTGCTGGGCTGCTGCATGTGGTTTTGGCTGATTCTGATACATTCCACCTGCCATTCCACTTGCCAGCTGTACTATTTCTCCTTGATTACCTTCATACTGTTTTTTCCCCTTCTCATTTCCTCCCTGTTTAAGCCATTTCTTTTTTTAAACTGGGAGTGCACCTCACACACACGTTCAGGCAATATAAACATTACTAAGCAACTTCAGACACACACCGTTCCTTAGCTTGCTTAGCTAAGGCAAACACTGGCCTCAGTGCTCCAGTGAGCTTACAGCAAGCATGACACACCCCCATCTGAAGTCATCAGGTTCTTATTCTTACACTGCTGTGTGCCTGCATCTACACGGTTAGGTGGAGGCTAATACTTAGAAGAAATTTGTGATTCACCATTAACCCCCTCATTTACATACCCCCCCAGTGTAAGTCCATAGTTACTGCACTCAAGCACACTCTTTCCCCTTGACAACCACTGCTCTGTGGTTTTGTTTACATTCTTCATGCATAGACTATAATGGCAAAATGCAGATTTCTTTAAAATTGTGGGGGTTTTTTACATTTTTTCTTTAACCCCCCCCCCGTGTTTGCGTGTGACTGCCTTGAGCTTAAACAACCAAGATCGGCAATAAATATAAAAGTTTATTTTTAAAACAAATAAACATATTTTAATGCCAATGGCCTTATATTTGACCATTAGCATGTGTGTGTTTAACATTAATACATACTTTCCATGAGCTGTCATGCCTCTGTTTGGTCCAGATGCAGAAATGCATTCAGTTACTAACTGAATACATTTCTGCTCTGACACTGTTCCTGCACAGAGTATGAGCAGCTTCGTGAATTGCAAAATCACCTCATTTGCATGGTTTTTACCAGCAGATGAGGTGATTTGCATATGGTACGGCTTTCCATGCAGGAACAATGTAGGGCCGCTCATGCACATGAAAACGGCACATACGTGGATTCCAAAGTGTCCATTTTCTATGCAGGAGTGGTCACACTGTTCCTGCATGGAAAATAAACATTGCTGAATCCCGGGGTAAGAGTAACTGAACAGTCAAGGCTTATTTGGAGTGGCTTTGTACAGTATCACTATATATATGCAATGTACTCTAGAGCTTAAATTATCTCTACACGAAACAACCACAGTTGAAAGGTTTAAAAATAATAATAAATAATAAAAACACAAGACAATACTTCTTACTACACAGTGCTAGTCAAGAGCTCAGAGATCAGAGAGAAATGCTTGAAACAATACAGCAGAAAAGTTCTGACATCAATACAGAAAAAATAATCTAATCTTCCTATTTCCCATCTATATCTAAGAGAAAACACAGTTCTAAAATAAACTTACATATAGAGCATAGGCAGTGCTGGTGATGTTGGATGTTCTGAAGACAAATGCAAAAATGATTTCTCATTCTCTCTCCTTAAATTGATAACACAGTGCTGCTTCATATTACATAATTCTTAACAATTTTCTGCTTTTCCCAGGCTAACAGAAACTCAGAGGTTAATAGTCCTTTTGATCTTGTAGCTGGTCAGGAAGCCAGAGCAATAAAATAAATTCTATATATAAAATTCTGGCCATTAACTCTGGCCTCAAAACAATAGGAAGAATTCCTTCATTTAGACATCTCGGCTCCTAGTTTTGACATCAAACAATTACACAATGCTTGACTTATCATCTTCCCTACAGCAGAGTGTACTGTTGTTACATTTTTGCAGTTTCACATCTAACAGCATTTTCTTCCATTTAAGAGAACAAGCCTGTGGCCTATATTAATATTTACAAATGACAGAATTATCTACAAATTCTACCTAGCTAGATTGGCAGCTTTCACATATCTTCACAAGTACAAAAGAAAACAAAGAAAGGAAATGGATGAAAAAGAATATATATACAGCTAAAGATTGGGACTTGGTATTATGATTAACTTGTTTGACTTGCAGACAAAAGGTACAGTGTTTGATTCTCATTTTTGGGAAGGAAATTGGTTAGGCTTAGAATGGCTTATTAAGAAAACTAGCCCTGTAATTATCTATGAATTTATGAAACCGTGAATCTAAGGAAAAATTAAAAATTTAGAGTGCTTTCTGTAAATGTGAATAGTATTAAGAATATAACAAGAAGAATGGGAATTTTGGAGTTGTGGAATACATGTGATATAGATGTAATTATATTAGAGGTCACACAATTTTTAACACATGATGAACGATTACAAACAGAGAAACTATGGGGAGGAGAGATAGTCTGGAATTTGGAAAATGAGAGCTATTCTGGAATAGCCATAGTCTGTGGAAATACAGTAAAGATATTAGATGTAACATTAGCAAAAATGGGAAGATTAACCACTATAGATTTGAAATGGAAAGAACAATTCTACAGAATTATAACACTGTATGCTTATATTAACTGTAAAGAAAGGGAAAGCTTATTTCATCAGATTTTAGACTGTGTGGTGATAAATATGAATACTATAATAACAGTAGACTTTAATTGTATTTAAGAGGCAAGCATAAAAAGAATGGGAATGATACAAGAAAACGTTATAATTTACAAGATGTGGTAAGTTAAAACTTTGGGATAAAAATTCATAGACTTACAAAAGGGGTATGTATAGAATTGAAATAGATTATTTTATAGTATCAGAAGGTTTAGTTATAGGAGAAGGAGAGGTAGTTGACCCAGGATTTTCTGATAATCTTGCAATATGGCTAAAGATAAAAAACAAGGAACATATTAAATGGGCATAGGAATAAAAATGATAAATGATAAAGCGTGGAATGAAGAATGAAAGAGATTAGTAATACAGTTATGGAAAGAATATATTGTGAGAACATTTTATAAAAATTAGTCTGAATGGTAGGTGATATTTAAGGAAAAATAGAAAACGTTTTTAAAGTGGTATTATGATGTGAGAAAAGAAGAGAAAGAAAAATATAAAAGAACATATAACAATGAACTGGAAGATTTAGAACATAATGATAGAAAGTACTTTGACAAAGAAAATATTACACGAAAGAAATCAAGAATAAATACAAGAATTGTTATATAAATACATGTCAAGCAGAGTGCCTCTCTGGCCCTCTTCAAAAGGAACCTTGATGATTGGATGGGAGAAAGAAAATTCACCCCGGGGATCATGTCAGTTGCCCTGCTAGACAGGGGTCCAGGGAAGTAAATAGTGTGGGAAGAAATAGCCAGGGAATTGTTATGGCCAGGCTTGTATAGGCCCTAGGGCTGATAGCCTGGTACTAACCTATGAACCTATGAACCTATAAATCTTTTACAAGGAAAAAGAGACACATCAAGTTACTTAAGCAGATTAATAAAGGAAGATGGTAGTATAATGAGAGAAATAAAAAATGTAAAATGAGAAACAGAAAGAACTCAGGAAAAGATTATGAATGGTATAGCACAATATGTACAAGAAAAAAAGAATGTGGTGAAATAAAAAACACGGAAAGTAAAAAAGTTAACATAAAAAGAGAATAAAGAGCTGGAGAAGGAGATTTCTTTATATGAGTTAGATAAAGTATTAGGACAAGTAAATATGGATTTGGCCACAAGCCAAGATGGAATAGGGTATGAAATGTATACAAAATTAAGTGATTGACAAAAAAATGTAGTGGAATATTTAAATTCATTTGGAAGAAGGAAGATAGAAGAGCATTAAAACACTGGAGACCAATAGTATTAAATAATGATTATAAGATCTTTATGAAAATAATACAAAAGAGATTTGAAACTAATATGGGAAATATTAAGGAAGATAACATATATAGCATAAAGAGGAAGGGTTGTTAAGAATTATTAATGGTAGAGAAATTGTGGATGATATTATGAACAGAAAATAAGAAGCAAAAATCATGATAGGAGACCTTAATAAGGTATTTGACAGAACTGGGCATGATGTCTTATGGGTAATAATGAAGGAATATAAGTGAGAAAGTTAGGAAATTATGTAAAAATACTTGTAAATGGCTGGTTCAGCCAAGAGGTACATATGAAGAGAGGTATAAGACAAATATGTCCAATGAGTTGTATACTCTTTGCATTAGTTATGAATGTGGTAGAATGTGAAATAAATTACAAAATGAAGGAGATGGGGTATATAACAACTGAAGTGTTAAGAATTCCAGTTATGTTAACATATGCAGAAGACATTATAATAATTGCAAAACACAAAATTTGGATAAAACAAGTAATAATTTGTACAAGTAAGTGTTTAGAGATGATAGGGATACAGACATAACATGCAAATATTTCAAGCACTGGCATTAATGCCCTTCTAGTTTGCCAATATACCAAAACACTTGTTCCCATAATAAAATATCTAAACTAGTACTTGCTTTAATGTAATTTGGTAGTCTGTTCTATGCATGGGCTACTCTGTCAACAAACCAATTAGTACACTTCTTATTCCTATAGAATATTCTACATAGGTTGTCTGATGATTCTCTAGTACTTTCTGAATACCCAAAACATTTCCAAAAGTAGTAGTCTCTAAATGCCCTATATACCTGAATAAGATCTCAACTTAGATATCTATAAGAGACACTGTACAAGTTCAGATATATTAGACTTTCATAATAACTTAAATTTTCACATCCATGGATGCCCTTGGTATATTTCTGCTGTACTCTTTCCAGTTTACTCATGCTTGTTTTCTTATAGGGTTTCCATATTGTTATTCCATACTCAAGTTTGGGTCTAATGTAACTAACAAATAATAACTTCATAATTTTTTTTTATTTCCTAGACTTTATAAATCTTTTTAGCAACCTACAGTTCTATAACTATCATAAGCCAATTGGTTGGCATGATTAGAAAAACTCATAGCTGAATTCTACCCATATACCCAGGTTCTTAAATGAGTCTACAGTTTCAATCACTGTGTACTGTATTAAATATTCACCTTTCAATTTATGTTGCCCAAATCTCATATGCTAAGTTTTTGATGTATTTATCAGCATATTATTCTCCTGTGCTTAAATTGTCAATTTAGTCAAGTTATTTTGTAGACATGCCTTATCAGTACCACATGTAATCAGTTTAACTAATTTCAGGTCATCTGCATATAGACTGTAGAACACCTCAGATAAAAAGTTAGGTCTGAAAGATACACCCTGGGATTCACTAATGGCTGATTTCTGTGCAGGAACAGTGTAGGAGCTCCTGCATGGAAAATGGCCACCGAGCGATCCAGGAAAGTGCTGTTTTCACATGCACGAGTGGCTCTATACTGTTCCTGCATGGAAAGCCATGTGGGATGCAAATCACCTCATCTGCTGGTAAAAATCATGCAAATTAGGTGATTTTGCAATCAGTGAAGCTGCCTGGACTCCGTGCAGGGACAGTGTCAAAGCAGAAATGTATTCAGTTAGTAAATTAATAAATTTCTGCATCTGAACAAACAGAGTCAGGATAGTTCATGGAAAGCATGTATTACAGTGAAACACACATGCCAATGGCCAAATATAAGGCCACTGGCATTAATAACAGTTTTTTTTTTAAATTAAACTTTTTTTTTCTGGCCGATTACAGTCGTTTAAGCTTAGGGTAGTGGCGAGCAAATGGGATTGTGCCAAAAAAAAATAAAATGAGAAAAGTCAATTTTAAGTTAAATCTGCATTTTGCCATTATAGCCAATTGCATGCAGAATGTAAACAATACCAGGGAGCACTGTTTGTCAAGGGGAAAGGGTCCATTTAAGTACAGTAACTAATGACTTACACACTAGGGTATGCAAATGAGGGGAGTTATACTGAATCACAGATTTCTACAAAGTGTCAGGTTGTACCTAACCATGTACATGCAGCAATATAACAGTGCAAGTCTAAGAGCTGTATGACTTCATAAGGGGATGTGTCATGCTTGCTGTAAGCTCATTGGAGGTCTGGGGCCTGTGCCTGCCCTTAGCTAACCACAGCTAAGGGAGGGGGTGTGTCAGATGTGCCTGAGCACTGTGTATATGGCCTAAATGGGTGTGCACGCTGGGATGTAAACCAAAAAAAAAAAAAAAAAAAAAAAAAAGAGGAAATGGCAGCACTGTTTATATATGAGCACTGGGTATGCACGGCACACCTCAGAGCTTAAATAGGGAGGAAATGGGAAGGGGAAACAGCAGTAGGAAGGCAATCAATGAGAACTAGCATAGCTGGCAGGTGGGATGTATCAGAGTCAGCCAATTACACATACATCAGCCCAGGACACTAATATAAACTATGCAAGCATTGTACAGATTGTTTTTTCCCACAAACTCTACACCACTGGTGTACACAGATGGGGGATTTTTAACTGGCAAAGCTAACTAAAAATGTTAGAGGCTGCTGCTGCTTTACTCCATCAATATGTGCTAGAGACTGAGGGTGGTGAGGAGGAGAATGCTGACAACTGACCCACAGTGAGGATGAGGAGAAGAGTGTACAGACCCAGGGTAACCTACCAGGGTATACATGATCTGGAGATAGTAGAGTGCTATAGGGTGGACAGAGACATTCTACAGCAAATTGTTGAGCTTTGCCGGTCATGCTTTACACATACAACTAATAGAGGGGAACCCATCCCATTGGATGCCAAGGTATGTCTAGGCTTAAGAATACTAGCCATGGGTACCTTCCAAAGACCAACTGAGAATATCATGGGAGTCTCACAGGCATCAGCATCCAGGGTACTCCATCAGTTCCTGGATGCCATGACACAACATGCCAATGAGCACATATATTTCCCCACTGCCCGTGAGGCACTGACCACACTAATGCATCTCTTCCACCGTATAGCAGAATACCCTGAGGTAGCTGGTGCTATAGACTGCACACACACCCACATCAAAACAGGAAATTCATAACAAATACTGGTGTCAACATAATAGGCAGCACTACACAAGGTGACAAACCCCACTGCAGTACATGTGATGGCCCAAAAACTATGGGTGTCAATAGGTCACACACATGGATGTCAGTGAGGGTCACATATCCACCACCAGCCTCACCCAGCAGGACAGGTGTAGATGACCATGAAGAAAGGCTGGGCTAAGGCCCCCAAATGATGGCAATGGTGAACAGCCCCCCACCAGACCTACACAGACATACTACAACTGGTCTGGCAGTTGCATTCTAGTTCTGAAGGGTAAGAAGTCTGAAACTGAAATATATGCCATTAAGACTTAACATGTGTGCTCTACTGATATGCCTCCTGTCTGCAAGATAGGACTAAATACAATATGAAATGGAAGCCAACAGAGTAACTGAAATAACAGTACAGTCAATTCAAATGTTAAAGTCTGCAGGTGTGCCCCCCCTCCACAATCCCATGTAGAAATGCAGTAACAGATGGCCTGCAACACTCTCAACTGGCCTACAGTCCTCTGGCAAAGGCCCATGCCTCACCCATAGTGCCAATGTATGGAATGTCAGGGGGTCCCAACTAGCAACCTAATACAGTAAACAGAAAACAAATGTAAGGCCATGTTGACAAATGCCAGTAGCATGCCTCCCCATGTCCTACTGCAAGGACTGTGGAGCAGGCCATAAATAGTACTGGAATAAAGACCCAACTATAGGGATACCTCTGAGATATTGCTTACATAATGTTAGGTGAAGGAGCATGGATGTCATTGAGTTTGTGAAGTCTGAAAATCTAATGTCCGCCCATACTACAACTGAGTGCAAACCCATGAATGAATATCCACAAAACCACTTGTAAACTGCAATGTGAAGGTAAACTGACCAGATATATGAGTCCTGCCTCTGGATAACCTGGGTGTATCTGTACAGCTGAGGGGTATGGCCCCAGCAGGATATGGCCATTCCGTTAAGTTGAGAAAAGCACAAGAAGGGGATCCCCAGCCAGCATACTAACAAGGTGCTGCACCATTTACACAGAACCAGCAGTTTATTGTCTGTAGCTACCCCTCCACAATGGAAGGTGTGTGCCGGAATGTGTAGTCTATATGCCTCAGAATATTGGTCTTAGCTTCATTCATCTTGTATTTCTTGGTAAATAACTGTGAGCAAAGACTGATAACTGTCAGTAGTTGATGACATGACACATCACACTGTAAAACAGTACATATGTCTGAATATCTATGCTACAACCAAACATGTTACACAAGGAGCACAGACAGCAATAGTTACAGTATCCCCGTATGTTAAGCCCATTGTGTCTCCATATTGGCAACCAATCTACAGATATCCTGCAGAAACAGTTTGCTAGGTGTAGCTGTAGCACACAAAACCTTGAACTGGAGTCCAACCCTCCCTGGAATGGATGCACACACTCAATATAGAAGCTCATACTGGGCATGCTTCTACACTTAAAGAAATGAAGCCTATGACTCACAACACAATGGACTACAGATATCGGTTATTCACAGCTGTCTGTGCACACACTCCAAATTGTACTCCATTGATACTTCACACGCACACATTGGATAGCAATACACACACACTTATCTAAGGTCAACATAATATAATATGTTAAACATACACACACACACACACACACACACACACACACACACACACACACACACACACGTGCACACACACACACACACACAGACACACACACAGAGACACAAACACACACACACACAGATGTGGGGAAGAGAAAGACAGACAGCAACAGAGAGAATCCCATTATGAGGACTGCCCCACCCACTACACATCCCATTGGCCTATATCACATGATGTGCTGATGTCATTCACTGTAGAAATACCTTTGGTTAGCCCTTAGCCCTATAGTTTCAGTTTTGCTTGTGATAACTGTGTAACACTAAAGTGCAAATAGGTATCCATATAGTAGCTGTAATCTCAATCCTGTCAAATGTAAAGTTGTGTCTGAGTGTGTGTGTGTGTGTGTGTGTGTGTGTGTGTGTGTGTGTGTGTGTGTGTGTGTGTGTGTGTGTGTGTGTTTCTAGATGAATGTGGTTGAGCCCATTCACACTCACTAAACCTCCCTTACCCCTCATTCAGCACTGCTGCTGATGTCACTCACCTTCAAAGATACCTTTGGACACTTCCCCAACATATAAGCTCCCTGGTGCTTGTAATAACTGCATAATACTATAGTGTAGCAAACTAGTTAAGTACGAGTTAAATCCTGATACTGGCAACCATGTAAATGTGAGTGTTTGTTTGAGAGTGTGTGTGTATTTTTGTAAAGACCTGATTTTGTGGTCATTAACACTTACTTTACCCCTCCTTTAGCACAGCTGCTAATGTCACTCACCCTCAAAGATAGCTTTTTACAACTCTCCAACATATTAGCTCTGTGGTGCTTGCGATAACTGCATAATACTATAGTGTAGCAAACTAGTTAGATAGAAGTTCAATCCTGATACTGTCAACTGTGTAAGTGTGAGTGTTTGTGTGAAAAAGTGTGTGCATCCTTGTAGAGACCTGATTTTGTGGTTATTCACACTTACAACACTTCCCTTACCCTTCCTTTAGCACAGCTACTGATGTCACTCACCTTCAAAGATACCTTTGGCACAGATATCCAACATATAAGCTCCATGGCACTTGCGATAACTGCATAAAACTATAGCGTAGCAAATTAGTTAGGTAGGAGTTACAATCCTAATCCTGACAATTGTGTAAATGTGACTGTGTGCGAGAGTGTAAGTATCCTTGTAAAGACCTGATTTTGTGGTTATTCACACTTACAACACTTCCCTTACCCTTCCTTTAGCACAGCTACTGATGTCACTCACCTTCAAAGATACCTTTGCACAGCTCTCCAACATGTAAACTCCCTGGCATGTGTGATAAATGCGGAACAATGTAGTACCAATAACTATATAGGTGGGGGGGGAATCTTATTCCTGGCAAGTGTTTGTGTGTCTACATATGTATGTCTGTACCCCAATGATGTTGAACCCATTTACACCCAGTAGACATCTCAGTTGCTGACTTTAGCAGGCCTGCAGATATCATCCACCTTAGAAATACCTGTTGGCAACCCTAAACCAAATAAGGTCAGTGGTGCATGTGGTAAATGTGTAACCATAATGGTCTGAAAAGATAGTTACATACAGGTTTGAACCTCACCCCTGTCAAATGTAAATGTGTGTGTAGGGTAAAATATTTTATGGAATCTCTCACCCACTACATCACCCAATACCAGCATTTATAAGGGCTGGTGATGTTCTTCACCTTAGACATGACAACATCCATCCTATAAGTTCCATGGCACATGCGATAAATGTGGTACACTGTAGTAGCAATACATAGCTAGGTAGGGGTTTGAAACTCAGTACTGGCAAGTGTGTAGGGGTGTGTTGTGTGTCTGTCATCAGTATCCTGGGAGGGAGTAAGTGTGATTGTGTAATAACAGGATCCATTGGAGGGGGATGGGTTTTGCTAAATTATTATGTTGAGGACCTAGTATATGTCACAATGTCCACATTACAAAGACAACAGTTGTCAAACACCGTAGAGGTTAGTGTAGACAATTTACAGCCCTAAATGTCTAGTGCCATGTGCAGTGACTACGTGACAGTATGGATTAGTGAACAATATAGGCAATCCTTCTAATACTCAGAGACCATTCTCCACCCATGTATCATACACAAACACACTTGGCTAGGCAACAACCACTATATCGGTAGTTCCCCTGCATATTGCCTCACAGATAGTACCCAAGGTGTGATTGCAGTGGACTACATGCCTCTTGACCACAACAGTGCCACTGACATCAGAAAGTACTTTGATGTGTTACATCTCCTGACTGAGTGTGTGTTATCCAGCAAGTAAAAGGACATGGCACCATGTTCCATCCCCTCAGTAGCCCAATCAATGTGTTCAGTAGCCCTTTTGCCATGCTCACCACTGGACACCTGCAACAACTGAAGAGTCTGCAAACATACCCCACAAAGGGAATAGCATGCCTTATACATATGCCCTGCATGGACAGACACCACTAACTCTACTGAATACCCATATCATACTGTCAATGTAGGTGCAATCAGTACCTCAGTTACATAGCCAGGTCTCACCGGATGAGGTCAGGAATGCTACATCAGAAGATACCAATCTGTCCACACAACATGCCCTAGAGACCTCAAGCACTCTTCCACATGTCAAAGAACATGCATGTGGGACCTGTGACAACCCAGACACTGTCCATGTTATGGAATATAGATCACATACATGGGAAGCAGTGCACATCACTTGCCACTCACAATAGAAATCTGGATGAGTGGATGGGGAATACAATACCCACCCCTGAGGACCACTCCAGTGACTATACTCCTGAGCCACTCTGGGGACTATCATCATGTGGCCTGTTGCCAGGGTATTCCCTTGGTCTAGCCTTGTAGAGCCTTCAGGCCCATTCACCTACTACACACCTATGAAGCAATGAACCTATGGATCTCAGTATTGGAAAGTGTGTGTGTATGTGTGTGTATGTGAATAGTAATCCCAGTGTGTTTGGTTGATTAATATCCCCTGTGGCTGTGGTTATTAGCAATCGGAGGTGTGTCCAAACCAGAACATGTACCATTCTCCATTCTCCAACAGATGTTGTACAACTACATATACCTATGTACAACCCTCAGCCCTATAATCTGTGAGGCATATGCAATCACTGTGTTACAGACTGGGGATTACCATGCACATACTGTAACCTGCTTATGACATGGTGGATGTGTCACCACACTGCTATACCCTGCGGCCTTGCTGCAGGGCCACATCCTGGTGACACACAGATGACTAGAATGGAAATGGGATACAGCATGTGAGATCACATTCACTCAGCACTTCACTTGTGGGTGGGGAGAGGGGTAAAGCACTGAATGTGTTGCCAAGACTGTGGCCAATATCTATTGTCTCAGGATAGGTATTAGCTTTGTGCAGTAACTTGCATCACTTGTGTTTAATGCTGTTGAGGTTGTTAATGTAACTATCAAAGGCTGTTGTGACTGTTGTCAGTGTCTACTGCATCTCTGCTGCCATAGATACCTGTCAAGGATTCCATGAGGGATCTAATCTTGTGTTTCAGGCTAATAAAGAAGTTCAACAGTCATGGGACACCACCTTTCCCTGCAACAGTGTCCTCCTTCATATGTACACATTATTAATGGCAGGGGCCCATCACATTGTCTCCCAGAGTTTGGAGGACAGTGTCTGGGTTCTGTTGGCTCTGGTTAGTACAATGCATTCATGTACCTGTTTGTACAGTGCCTATGTGTATGATTCCACAGCCATGCAGCTACTTCCCATTGCCATGGGGGCAGTGAAGACATCGACCCCTGTTTTTATAGCTGCAAAGTCAGCTTTGGAGAGGTGTTGCCAGGTGGTTATCTTTCTGGGGGGTGTGGCTGACATGTTGAGTTCCATGTTGATTACAGTCTGTGTGAATCTCACCATGTAGGGACTGACATCTGTGGATGAGCAACAGTCCCATATTTAAGTGGTCAACACGGGTCAAGGTTGTTGTATCCTCTACCAGGGCTCAGTATGAGCTGGTCTATGGCAGGTGATGTTGGAGTAGTTGAAGACTCGTACTGTGTCACTGTTGCATTGGACCATCATAGATGGCAGGGTGTTGAGGAATGTGCATTGACAGGTTAGGAAAATAGATGTGGACCCATAGCAGGCTATGGTCTGGATTGCACTATTATCCCAAGGCAGTTGTACCGGAAGTATCTCCAATGCATTATGATGGGATACTAGTCTGGAGGTGTTCCTATCCATAATGAATATAGAGACAACACCACCTGTGGAGGTGTGGTGTTGTCCATGTTTGGGAGCTGACAGCTATGGAATGTGTTATGAAACTGCAGGTCTGCTTTCTGCTGCTGTGAACCACCTCTCCATTACAGCAGATATGTGTCTTCCTCTCCAGCGACTGCTATGAGTGACTGCATCCTGACAGTTAGATGTCCACTATTGAACAGCATGACCCTCAGATCGCATACATGTTTAGCTGTTATGGTGGTAATAACATTAGGAAAACTGTCTAATAAGGCACCATAGGGGTGGCCAGACACTTAGCCAGTACCTGGCAACCCAGCGGTGACAGATGTAGGACATTCATGGCAAGTAATTGGGTTCTTTCAATCATGTCATGCCAAGCAGAGAGGTGCTGGATCCCCTGAGAATAACACATAACACATAAACCAATGTTGCATTCAACCATCTGTTGACAGTAGCACACCATCATTTTGGGTGACAGCGGTTCACTGCCCAGGGCTACTGTCACACCTGCCTGGACTGAACAATCAGAGAGTTCAACCATGTCTCCTGCCATGTAGTCCAGGGAGGTGTGTCCCAAGTCATTCATCCACATGGATACGGATTGATACTCAGAGTTGTTGTGGAGCGACATGACTGGCTCTGTCATGCTTTAGATGCTGGCATGTGATTGATATTTGGCTGTTACCTGCTCCATATTCAACTTGGTGAGTGGGATGTGTGTGCCTACATATTGAGTTACCCATGATCACTGTATTCTGCAAGATGGTTAGCATTAGGGCCTTAGGTTGGTGGGTCACTGTGTAGGTTAAATATGTGTCCCTTGGCATTTGCCATGTTGTGGTGTCTGAGTGGGTGTCTGCCTTGCTGGTCTGTGTTGTTTGGGTAGATATCCATTGAGTGCCTCTGGGAAGGTGGGTGTGTGGCTTTTCACCATATGTTATGGCTGTCAAAGTGGGTGTTATGGTGAGCTATGTGTTCCACGTGGTGTGGTGCAGGTGTTGATCTTATCCTCTTGACCTGTTAGGCCAGTCTTTGCTGGAGAGTGCATTGTCCATATTAGGTGAAATATGGGTAACCCTCACAGGTCTGAGTGTTTGGAGTTTAGATGGGAGGGTTGTCTGTGTACATGTAGCAGTTGCAACATTCCAACAGAATGGACAAGTGCACCAGGTTAATGGGTGAAAGCACAGATAACCACCCTTCAAACATGCCATGAGGGGTGGACATAACTAGTAAGTACTGGGGCTACATATGTGACGAACGAGTATTGCTGATGGCTCACAGGTGTGCCACACTTCTTGATATAATAACCTGGTGAAGTGCCAAGCCATAATGCTAGTTAAGTGCAAGACAGAAAGAACTAGCATGATGTATGGGTGGAACAGAAGGCAGAATGTCTGCCACCTGTAATACTGTAACACAGCTGTGCAATTATCAGCAGCTTTGGCCATGTCAAAGTTCCATAAGCACTGTAGCGTGTGCAGTAACTGCGTAACACTATAGTAGACATACCTAAATAATCAGGAGTTCTAATCTCAATACTTCAAAGTGTGTGTGTTTCTGTGTGTATATGTATGTGTGTGTAAATCATGTACTGCCTGGCTCATACCATTTTTGACCTGCACACTACCCTTTACACTTACCTTCACTCCAATTTAGTAGACCTGTTGATGTCATTCACCTTAGAAGTACCTTTGGAAGAGTTGGAAATATATAAGCTCTGTGGCGTGTCTCATAATTGTGTAGCATTATAGTAAGAATACCTAAATAGGCAGGAATTCTAAACCCAGTACTGGCAAGTGTGTGTGCATATGTATGTGTTTGTGAATCATGTACTGTCTGGCTCATACCATTTTTGACCTGTGTACTACCCTTTACTCCAATTTAATAGACCTGTTGATGTCATCCACCTTAGAAGTACCTTTGGAAGAGCTGGAAATGTATAAGGTCTGTGGTGTGTCTCATAACTGCATAGTACTATAGTAGGAATACCTAGGTAGGCAGGAGTTCTAATCCCAATACTAGCAAGTGTGTGTTCATGTGTATGAGTCATGTACTGTCTGGCTCATACTGTTTTTGACCTGTGTACTGCCCTTTACACTTCCCTTCAATCCAATTTAGTAGACCAGTTGATATCATCCACCTTAGAAGTACCTTTTGAAGAGTTAGAAATGTATAAGCTCTATGGTGCATCTTATAACTGCCTAGCACTATAATAGGAATACCTAGATAGGCAGGAGTTCTAATCCCAATACTGGCAAGTGTGTGCGTGTGTGTGTGTGTGTGTGTGTGTGTGTGTGTGTGTGTGTGTGTGTGTGTGTGTGTGTGTGTGTGTGTGTGTGTGTGTGTGTGTGTGTGTGTGTGTGTGTGTGTGTGTGTGTGTGTGTGTGTGTGTGTGTGTATGAATCATGTACTATCTGTCTCATAACATTTTTGACCTATGTACTACCCCTTACACTTCTATTCACTCCAATTTAGTAGACCTGTTGATGTCAGCCACCTTAGAAGTACCTTTGGAGGAGGTGGGCATGTAGAAGCTCTGTGGTGCATCTCATAACTGCATAGAACAATGTTAGGAATACCTAGATAGGCAAGTTTTGTAATCCTAATGCTGGCAACTGTTTGTGTGTGTGTGAGGATCATATCTTGTGTGACTTATGCATTTTGATATGTATACCATATACGTCTGGTGACCACCTCCCACTGCCATTACTTTATATAGTGTGGTAACAGCATCTGCCTCACATGCAGCAGGTTAAACCATTGTACAGTCCTCTGTACAGATGTGTCTGAAATATCCATATGTTTGAAACCTATACATGGTCAGAAGTGGCTGTGTGCCTTAACAAATCCCATGTATGTGATATTATAGCCAAATAGGCCACAGTGAGTGTACTGACACACATGGCAGCATGAGGTATCATACCTGACTGAAACATCATGCTGACAGGATGTCTGCCACCCTCACAGGTGGCCAGTCTTGTAGATGCAATACATGAGTCCATATGCTTGGTTTTACAAGTGAATTGTACCTGTTATGGCTGGAAGAGGTGTGAACTGTCATATTGTGGTCCTAATTAGTATGTAACAGGAACACCTTGTATTTTAAGAGGGGTGTGTACACAATTTATATCCACTGTATACCAGTAATGTGTCAGGCATGACCCTACCTTAAACCATTTGTCCAGCACAATATGCTGGCCTCTTTCCAGATGTCTTGGCACTGACAAGTTGTGAGGTATGCTACAGGAATGTTGAATTCACATCAGATAGGTCCCACTGGTGACCATTGTGATGCAATGCAGTTAACCCCAGCACAAGTGAACATGTACAACAAGCAATATAGCTATTACATAAAGCAATATAGTTATTACTGATGGTTGTGTGCATGGTAAATTGCATGCATTTCACATGCCTGGGGTGTTGCCAGGCAACAACAGAATAATGTCATACTCACCAGCTTCAGGCTGCTGTCCCATATGCAGACCAGAGGGTCCTAGGTAGTGGTGAGAGGGAGTTATTGTCAACAGATGCACATGTAGCCTTGGTACAGGATGGATGCGGCATGTCTGCACATCTACAGTACTACCCTCAATAATACACAATGTCCTGTCCTCACCATACATGTGCACCTCTGTGCATTAGAAAACCCCATCCACAACTACAGTCGGACCTGACACATGCATGTAGATACAATACAGATACATGTATGTCTGATACATTAGTGTACTAATCCCCACTGGGCCCTTACATGCATGCTCCTCATCTAGTGTGTGTGTGCAGCCCACCCCCACAATGCTTCCCTCAGTGTCATGGCTTATGCATTTGGCGTGTGGTCCAAGTGTGGTGAGGAGCTTTTTGGTGGGTGTCAGTGGGGGATGGATGGCTAAGTCCCCACCTGTGACTAGCCGGTCCTTTGCTACAGCAGCCGTCCATTGACAGGCATGGCATTTGAAGTCAGTGGCATGATGCTGCACATGCTCATTAGTTCTGCTGTGCAGGCTGGCAACATTTACCCTGTAGACCACACTGTTGTACAGGGCAGTCCTCTTCCACACATCTTCTGCACTCCATCCAAATGACAGGCCATAATGTCAAATCACATACTGGGTGATGATGTCTGTTTCCCCAACAGAGAAAGCTGGTAGGCGAGCACTCTGCATGTTACCTGGAAGACATAAACAGGAAAAAGGTCACAGGACCTCATACGGTTGACAAAATGAAAATCAACAGTGGATATTAGTTGCAAATAATCCACACTACACCAAAACCCTCCAAGCTATAATGGCTATAGCAGCTTGAATTACATGCCTGTCCCTAAGCTATCTTATCCGCCCCCCCCCCAATGTTGGACACTTGATTGCATAATCCTCTAACCTCCATTAATTTCTGTGTAGAGGGTTGACAGTGGGCTTCTTCCAAGTGGATGGTGTGTGGATGGTGGCAGGTTTGTGTTTGACTGTCGTGTGTGATGGAGCCCTAAGCACATGCCTGAGGTCATGTAGCATGCAGACACTGATGTTATTATGCCCCATGGAGATATGCTGTTGTTGCCATCAGTAGGCAATATGTACATGCTCACCATTGTTGAGGGCAGGAGTGTGGGTGAAGTGCATATCTCCCCGTACAACTGGGGAGGACAGAGTAGTGTTGTTTCCACCTAACCTGTGTGATGCAGGTTGCCTATATCTACGACATGTGTGTATGAGGTGTTCTTTACCCCCAGTACATGGTGAATTGTGTTGTTTCATCTGAGACTTACAACATATGTGGAGACATGGTTGCAATTGTCCTTGGTGGTGTGGATATGTCTGATTCATAGTCACAGTTAGCCTTGCAGGAAGTCACCTATGAACTTACATGCTTTCTCAGATATAGGTGGACTTGCTCTAAAGTTGTTTCCTGCACCTATATGTCCATGTACAGCCAATGTAGCAACCTATTATGTGGTTTGTGTATTGCTGCTGTCCACCAAAGGGGATTACTCTACCTTGGTGAAAGCTGGATATATAGGTCAGCTACTGTTGTGTCCATATAGCTACAGTGGATATGAAGGGTACACACCCCTGATATACTGCCTGGTATTTGTGCAATTGGAGCATGACACCACAATAACTCATTTCATAGCAATTCCCACCTGTAGTGTGACCTATAGCCTCTGCAATTCAATTGCAAACATGACAATTGGGTCGGTGACAACATATGAAAATAATATTTAGAACAATAAGCTAGTTGAATGAGTGTGCACACCCTTAAACTGACATGTTGTGTATGCACCACTTAAGATAGTTACAGCAATCATCTGTCTTGGTCTGGACTCTAACATCATGGCACATCTTCACTTTGCAATAGTTGATTACCTTCCTAGAAACATCTTTGATTATATTTCAATGGGATTGTACAGGTTAGGGGGGTCACATAAAGATAAGAAACATTATGAAATGATCTTCTGTGGTCTAATTGTCATATATCACACATACCTGGCATTCTAATAGGGCTGTGTACACTTGTGATATCCACTGTATATAGCTGTGGATATAGCTGGTATTTGGTAGGCATGGACAGAGGGTCATTTCACATGTGGACACTTTGCTGATTAATAGCCAGATATCATGCCTACTGTAGTATCCATATCAATGTCAGGGGACTGCAACAACCAATAGGTGTATACATTTTTGTCTGTTGTATGTACAGACACTGATATTACACGCATGTGCAACATGCACAACCTATGTTCATGAATGCTTGAAACCCATGTAATTTAGCATTGTGCCTTCCAGCTGAACATAAGCATACATACATGTGCTCAGGGGATACATGGCATACATTTCTGTTGTATGTTAGTATGGCACACTGTAGTTACAGTTTTGCCACTCAATCATACATCTTAACCTGTTACAGTAGTACATCTGGACAATGGCACACATAAATGGGCATCAAAGGGGACATCAGTACTGATACTGTATTAATATAGCTGCACCATACATTAGTGCGTTGATTGCACATTATGGTTTGACATCACTGTGATAACCTGGAAGATGTCCAACAGTCATTTGTAGGCTATTATGTTACAATGTCATCGCCCACAGACCTGCGAATGGTTTGGCTGACATAACACAGGTATATGTGTATGTGACTATAGATATCAGTCACAAATGTGCTTACTGTTCAGCAGAACACTGTACAGTTGAATGTTATTAATTCAAGATATCACATGCAGTTTAACACACGTCTGCAATGGTACTTTACTATGCACATGCCCTCTACAGGTCTCTTAGCTTTATAAGAAAACTTGTATCATACTCATAATCACAGGTAACATGGATATGGAAAACATCCCATTAACTGGCCTAGCAGTGGCAAATTCACAACTGTTTGACATACACCCTTGCTGTTGTCATATATCAGATGTCTTTTCCCAGGGTGAGTCAGGCTCCTGAGCTGTGATCCCACCTCACAACCTCTCAGAGCATCAC
>NC_056751.1:676910385-676912885 GCF_019279795.1 Protopterus annectens | reverse complement strand
TATTTACCACACCTTAAATTTGTTTTCCCTCAGGAGCAGGTTGCTACAAACCCACCAAGTAACATACAATACACTTTAGTATAACAACTGAAAATCTAACCCAATAGTTAGCAACAAACAAGGTAAAATGAAATATAATATAATATAAAATGTGAATTATAAAAACACTACACAGATTCATTGATGAACTAAAACTGATATTACAAAGCTTGCCTCTTAATTTAGAGGGGGTCTGCATGATAGAAAATGTGTGCAAATCCCCTCAACACCAATGTAATGTACCTGTCATAAATTCAAAAATGCCTCCTTGAATCATTTCCACAACCCAAGTCGCACGCATATCATAATATTACACAGTACATCTGACACTCCCATTGACAATCTAATGTTTACAGTGATGCGTGAGGAAATTTATGTAAAATTTAGTGCAAAGTCATTGGTGCACAATACAACCACCTGCCTCAACTATTTTATTTAAGATAAAATAAACCAGACACAATCATCTTCTGTCAAGCACCGGGATTTACCACTGAGTATTAGTCTAGAAGATAGTGGTAATCGGTGCATGAGGGGAAAGGAAAAAATGGTAATAGTGAACAAAAAAGCTACATCGCCACTATAGGCTTATTAAGTATAATTCCCTCCACTCATTCATGAAATTAAGTTGGTTCAATTCAACCTAAAACAAAATCAATGCACCTTCCCAACACATACAACGTCTACTAGACATCAGTACTAAACCCCCAAGATCCACCTAGCTATTATCCACTATTTTACCCAACCTTGGCCCACTTCTGTTAAAAGGAATAACTTGTCGTATTACGTTAAAAAATAGAGAATAGGAAGACCCCTCCTTTGTAGTATGGAAATCATTCCAATTGCCCTAAGTTTTTAATTATCCAATGACATATTGTAAATTGTTATTCTCCACTTTCAGTTTTCTTACAACTAAACTCAAAAAATCAAATATTCCATGGTTCAACTAGTCCATTGGGGTTGGGCTTCCAATTCCTTCAACATGGAAATTACCTTAGTGCCATGGTTCAAAATCCTGCTTCTAACATCGAAATTCACCTCTCCAGGTTTTTCAACTTCAAGATACATGCAATAGAAGACATTTCGTTAATACCTGGTTTCTGGTTTGCATTGGTCCGTAACTGCCAAAGCAGTTCTTTCCTTTCTAGTTTAAGTGAGTCATACCCTCCTCTTATATCCCTCACTTGCTGGTCTATCACTCTAAATTTAAACTCGTGACCAATGTTGTCAACATGGTGCCTGGCTAATGTGTTAGTCGTCTTATTGTTCCTAATGCTATATAAGTGTTCATATATCCTTTCACTTAGCTTCCTATCGGTCTTCCCGATATAGAACGCCGGACATTGAGAACACTTTGCCAGGTATACCACTAATTTGCTGTTACAATTAAACTTAGAATTTGCTCGGAACTTTTGATCACCTATTACAAAGTTCTGCCCTTCATCAATGTACTTACAGTACTTGCACATTTGGCACTTGAACATTCCCAATTTGGTTGTATATGGTTGCCCAGTGCCCTCTAGTAACTCCTTCAAATTGTTCCCACGTTTGTAAACTATTTTAGGTATATGTGGTAATATAGACTGGAATTCATTGTCGTTAATCAGAAACTCCCAGTTTTTCAAAATAATGTTTTTGATCCTGTGCGAATCCAAGTTGAATGTACAACTAAATCCGCAAAGGAAGTGTGAGTTATTTACTTTCCTGGACCCATGTATAATTGTTCCAGGCCTATTTGCATTATCGTTGTTTAACAAGGGAACATATTCCTCTTAACCTCGTCAATAATTTCCAACAAAAACCTGGGGGGCTACCCCCATTTAAGGAAAAATTGAGATAAGGTACAACATTCTTCCATAAAGTCCTTATCGTCACTGATCATCCGTGCTGCTCTAACAAGTTGCCCCTTTACCACTGATTTCTTTTGGTATATAGGGTGGCAACTTGAATAGTGCAGCATAGAATTAGAATAGGTTTCCTTGCAATGTATTTTAGATAACCATTTCTTGTTGTCATAATCTTTCCTTAGATCTATATCTAGGTAATCTATTCTGTCCTTACTGTATTTGTAAGTAAATGAGAGGAAACTAGTAGACGCATTAAGAGTTAACATTAAATCTTTGATTTCTAATTCTGTTCCTTGATAAATCATAGATATATCATCAAGGAACCTAGTATACAAAGCTAGATTTGAATAAATGGCTTCTACTGTTAAGATATTGTTCCTCTCCCAATGCGCCATAACTAGGTTTGCAATGCTCCCGCCACTCGGGGATCCCATGGCTACCCCAATTTTTTGATGGAATAACTCATTATTAAACATCAAAAAATTGTAAGAAAGAACTGTATCAATCAGCTCACCAACCAGTTGAATTTCATCATTGGGTGCGTTCAAAGTCTTCAACATAGCCCCAACCCATTCTATCGCTATGTCATGGGGAATAGACGAATATAATTCTTTCAC
>NC_056751.1:676867885-676905385 GCF_019279795.1 Protopterus annectens | reverse complement strand
CTGTGCATATGAACTGAATTTGGAGGTGTATTTAGACACTCAAACCCCTGAGAGAGGGGTGAGAACAACAATAATGTCTTGTGAAGCCAAATAGACCAGAATACATTTGGCCAGTGGACACATCTGCAAAATGTAGAGCTATGTATGGGGCGAGTTTTTTTTTGGGTGGGAACAGATTGCTTATTTTTTTAAGGTGAGAGTGGGATTTTGGAGGAGGATAGTAGATATATTTGTGGAGGTAGGTTGGGTAGGAAGACAGAAAAGACAGAATACTGGGGTGGTATATGACACATGTGGGGGAAAATACCTTGGACGGGGAGGGGTGTTTGGATATCAGAAGCCCATGAGCCCCCAAATGGAAACAGTGGGACTGTGGTCCCCACCCATGGGCAGTCACCACTGTACCTTCATGGCCCCAAAGGTGGCTGTGCTTGAGGCTGAGCAGGAGGGGCAGGCTGACCCTCTAATTGTGCCATGGGGCCCTCAAACTGTCGTAGAAGATTTGCAAACTCCTTTTGGAGCTCGCTTCGCACCAATCCTGGGACCTGGCTTCAGGTGACAGTATCCTGTCTGTGCCCACTCCCAGGGGGGGGGGGGAGAGCCCAATCCCCAGAGGCAGTTCCACCAGAAAGTGGTGCAGGACCAGTGAATGAGGAGGTCCCGGGGTGGTTCCCACATGTGCTGTGACCCGGTGCCATGGCCAGATGAGGTGGGACAGACCGGCCTGCTGGGACCAGCCTTTCCAAATGTGCTATGGTGTTGCAGTTTTAGAACATCTGTGGGTTAGTAATAGTCAACACAATCCAGGATTAGTTATAGCAGCATGCATAGATACTCCAGTTAACTCAAAACAACAGATTTGGAACAGTTGCATAGCAAACAGAACACATGCATATATGGAAACACAGTGGTCATTACAACGACATGCATGTTACATTGATAGCAATAGGCCACCAATGATAGTATTTAAACATGGAACATTAATAGAAGCACATTTCAATATTTGTTGAACAATAGGACATATGTCCCAACAATAGGTTTGGTGTAAAACATACTCATTGATTTGTGTGTTTCGATTATTGTTGCAGATATGGTGGAGGGGGAGAGATGTCAATTAACAACTTGTATATCCTTGCAGTACTCACAACTTTAATGATCATTGCTCTAATCATTACTCTACAGATATTATTACAATAACCTATGGACTTGGTTTGGGCAGTGGTATGTTTGTACACCATGTATAATTCAACCTTCTTATAACTACTTTCTACTTCCCTTACCTGGAAGACCATGGGGTAATGGTTGTTAACACTACTTGACTGTTTCTACACATATTCATAAAATCCTAGTTGAAATTATGCATACAGCTTACTACCACTACCGGGATTCAAACCATGGCTGTGTCTCCTAAAAATACAACAATCTATGTTTAATTAGAATACACTATTGAGAAACTGCTGTTTCTTCCTTCTTTCTGTCTAGTTCTCTCTTGTTTGTACAATCTGAGCTTGTGATTACAACATTCTTATACAGACATTCCCAGACATATTTTTATGTAGCACAGTGTGGAAATCAGTGGTTAACACAACATTACTATTCAGATATCAGATCTTGGTGAATGCAACATTTCAAGCCATACACTACCAGAGTAAACACAACCAGTCCAGGATTTAGAACTTTATTGCCAGGCAGTTACAGTTCTGTTACCTGGAAGACCTGTGGAAGGAATGTTTATTAACACTACCTGACTGTTTCTACACATATTCGCAAAATCCTAGTAGAAATTATGCATACAGCTTACGACCACTCCTGTGATTTGAACCATGACTGTGTCTGCTAAAATACAACAATTTGTGTTTCATCAGAGTGAGCTATTGAGAAACAGCTGTCTCTTCTGTCAATGTTTTCTAATTCTCTCTTGGTTGTACAATCTGACCTTGTAATTACAACGTTCTTATACAGACATTCATAGACATATTTTTGATATTGCACAGTGTGGAAAAAGTGGTTAACACAACATTACTATTCAGATATCAGATTTTGGTTTCAAGCCATACAATACCAGAGTAAACACAACCAGTCCAGTATTTAGAACTTTATTGCCAGGCAGTTACAGTTTTATTTAAATATGACCTATATGGGACTATTACTGTCATATTGTCTGGTTTATTCAGTACAAACCATACATATTTTTTATACTGCCAGGTGAAATTCTACTCCTTTATATTTATTTGGTATGACTACTACAAGCAGGAGTGTTACTCAGCAGCCTCACAATGCAGCCTTTGCAACCTACTGCCATGGGCTTACTGGTTCGCAATCCACTCAGCTGAAGCTGTAATAAAAATAGAGAAACATTTATGCATATCTATCCATCACATACAAAGGCTGGACTTTGTAAACAGTTATTGCTATGAATACTTACACACTACTGGGAAATCAGCCCTCTGTCTTGCTTCTTGGACCCACTATTCCAAGAGCTACCTCTTCCTATATTTCAGGCTGGTATAGTGGTGCTGGACTTGTTCACCAGTCTGAGGGATCCCAGTGACAGTGGTGAGATCATGGGCAAGACTTTCACAGGCTTCTGCTTTGTATTGAGAGCCCTGGTACTGGTCCTGCAGAAATCTCACATCATGGATTTTTACCAGAAGTCCTACCATGACCTTGGACTCCTGTATGCCCCAGCACTGTGCCTGAAAGGGCATGCCCTTTCCAACACCTGCCATACTGCCTTCAGTGGAGATCTACAACCAGTTATGAGCTGTAGTCCCACCTGTGGGGTTTAAATATGGCCGATTTCCCACCATTTGCCATGATTGGATAGTTTTGAATATGCTGAGCTAAGCTATGGGCAAACCTGCTTAGCTAAGGTTGGCAGTGCTTAAAGGGGCAGGTTTAGCACTGCTAACCAATGGGCAAATCCACTTAGCTGGGCTACTCATTGCTTAGCATTCATATGTGTACAATGCTTACACCCAGTCAGCATAGCTGTGCAATGCTTAGCATTGCTTATGTTTTATTTTATTGGACTACCACCTGTATGGGATTGATTCACCATTCATTATATATTATACATTTGATTACCTTCCCTGACATCCCCCAATGTGCCATAATTACATTTATTCTTGTGTGACTATACTGTATGATGCACTTGTGTTTATATGGGGGTTTCACTACTTTATTAAACTGACACCTCACATCTGGGCCCAATACACTACTCTGGTGGAGAAATATAAGTTACTTCCAACATAAATATACAAATAAATTAAAATTGTAATGATTACACATACAAAATGGAAATGGTTTTGGTGAGGTGTGAACCGTGAATGATTACATGCGAGGTGTACTCTCTAACCACTACACTATTACACTAATGTTTATGTAGGATTTCTTTTGCTATTTAGCTTATCGTGCCATTTAAGCTGGACTAAGCATAGCTAAGCAACGGCTACACCTGCGCAGCTATACTTAAACATTATTGCACATGTAAAAAAAAACATTTATTTGTTGGTTTTTTTTACTTCATAGCCATCAGAAAACCCATGCTAATGCTAAACATGTTATTCTATCAACTTTCTAGGTTTATAGGGACAATTGTCCCTTATGGCTTTGTCCAAATTTCTTACTCTGACAGGTTGAGAGGTGTGTGTTATATACTTCATACCCTTCCGAAAATTCATGCTAATGCTAAACCTGTTATTCTATCAACGTTCTCGGTTTGTAGGGACAATTGTCCCTTATGGCTTTGTCCAGGTTTCTTACCCTGATGGGTTGGGGGTATAATGAGTGATCTCACTTTATTTAAATTGCCATATAGCAATTCTGGTGTGCAGGGGGCATGTGTATTGTGAGAGCACTGCTCTCAGACACACCCCCTGCACTCGTACACAGAACTGTGTCCATATTACAGCACAGCAGCACACCATCATGCATATGCATGGCTTACTGCCGTGCTGCACCAGGACAGTCCCTTCCATGCAGGAATAAGCTATTCTATTGCTTAGCATTCATATTTACACAATGCTTACACCCGGTCAGCATAGCTGTGCAATGCTTAGCATTGCTTATGTTTTATTTTATGGTCTACCACCTGTATGGGATTAATTCATCATTCCTGACACATTATACATTTCTTTACCTTCCCTGACATCCCCCGATGTGCTTTCATTACATTTATTCTTGTGTGTCTATACTGTATGGGGCACTTGTGTTTATATGGGGTTTCACAACTTTATTACACTGACACATCACATCTGAACCTACTACACTACTCTGATTAACAAATATGTGTTATTTACTACCTAATTGTTAACAAAATAAATTATGTACTGCTTTCAAATGTAAAATGCTAATTGGTTTTACTGGGGATTGAACCAGAAACAACTATTTGCAAGGCAAATTCTCTAACCACATCACCATTTCCACATTGCTATGCTGTGGGGTATATACCTATTTAGCTCCTTATGATGTGTAAGCTAGGCTGAACAGAGCTGCATGATGAGTGCACATGCTCAGCTATGCTTAAGATTTATTGCGGACTGAAAAAAAATTTAACTGTTGTGTTTTATTTTTGTACTCTAGGGGTATGCACATTGATTTCTGCAACATTATCTGTGGGGAGCTGTGCTTTTACAATGGTGATGACATGTCAGGCTTTAGATTTGAGGTATGCTCCATGGACGCTAACAGTGTCCACCATACCTCTCTACTGTATAGATTGTCACACACTACTCAGATATTTGCATTATATTTTTGGCCCAATTTTCATAGAATTGTGGCTTTTGGGCAGATTACTGGCAAATCATTAATGATTGTGTTAGAAAATACTGGCAGACATGTGCATTTTAGACTTCATACCCTTCAGCACATTCATACTAATGCATAACCTGTTATTCTATCAATTAAGTCTGCATGAGCCAGACTTTTATTTCCTTTCTCCAGATTTCTTACTCTAAGAGGTTGAGAGGCATTCCGCGGACATTTTCACTGCCATTACATTGCCGTATGGCAGTTATGGAGTTTAGAGAGTTTGTGTATTGTGAGACCACTGCTCTCAGACATAGCCCCTGCACTCGCACACAAAACCATATCTGTTTTAGAGCACAGCAGCGTGCCTTCATACATATGCATTGCACTCTGCCATGCTGCATGGGAATGGTCCCTTCCATGCAGGAATAAGCTATTCCTGCATGTAAGTTTGCTGAATCCCGGGGTAAGTATGCTGACCAGTTTCCTCCTCTAACATTAATAAAAACCTTCCCTAACACAAAAAAAAAAAAATTTTTAAAGTTCTGGCATTCATTTGCATGTTTACTCAGTTCATTAGTGGTGTCTTTCTTTTTAATTGCATATGTATGTTGCTAAATAAAAGAAATAAATCAAACATTTATTTTCTGGAGAACATATAAATTATCATTCAAAACAGGTTGATATGATAAATTGATTACTGATGGGAAAAGTAGCATACATAGCAAGTGTATTTATGTTGCCAACAGGGTCTAATAAGGATAAAAATTCTGCATGATTGTATAGGATATTATGAAAATGTGTCTGTGCATATGCAAATATTTGTAAATATGTAATGAGGGGAAGACGGTGCACACTGCCTACGTTGACCTAGCCAAAGACTTTGACACTGTTCACCACTCGGGTATAATAGATAAACTCTCCCAGCTAGGCACAAACCCATATGTTACCAGATGGGTAGCTAACTGTTGCACTAATGGAACTCACTTAGTCAAAATAGGGGAAGCCACCTCTAGTAGTAGGCCTGTAACAAGTGGCATACACCAAGGATCTGTCTTGGGGCTTCTACTCTTTGGGATATACTTTTCTGAGGCATAAGCCAAAACTAGTAGCCTGTGGTTGATCAAGTCTGCAGATGATGACTGCGAGCTGGGTGCTGTCTTAAATTCCCCTAGTGATGAGAACATCCTCCAAGAAGGCCTTCCCCAAACTAATGACTGGTGCCAGAAGCATGGCCTTAAACTGCATGCTAAGAAATGCATCATTATCCATTTTGGGGAAAATGGCACTGCCACTAATTATCACATTAATAACAACATGATAAGCATGCAATCAGTTGTGAGGGACATAGGCACCCAGGTTGATAGCAAACTGACTTTTGACCACCATGTTGTCTCTTTTGTATGGAAGGCTTTCTACATGGCCCACCTCATAAGAAAGGGTATTTCATCCAGGAACAAGGAGGTCATAACATCCCTGTACTCCTACCTTATCAGACCTATTAGCTACTACAATACTCCCTTCAGTATGTACCTTGTCAAGCACATGCAGCAGCTGGAGAGACCATAGAGTTTCCTGACCAGGAAAATCCATGGTCTCAAACACCTATCCTATACAGATAGGCTAAAAGCTCTTTCCCTCTACTCATCTCATACAGACTGCTCAGAAGCATACAAAGCCATCTCAGCCTTGATGGAGTTGCTGTATATCCATAAGTCAAACTTCACTTACACAACCCGCATGCAAGACCTCAACCCGGTCTGTGATATTAATAGAACTTGTTGGCGGGACAGATTTGTGTCCCAAAGACTCCCCCATCTGTGGAATAAACTCCCTGTCCTTGTCAAGCATAGAACCTCACTAGCCTTCTTTAAGAGGAACTTGGACGACTGGATGGGAAACTGAAAATACACCCCTGGGATTCCACGTGTGTCCCTGCTGGACAGGGGAAACAGGTGCTGACTTTGTGGGAACATGGGAGAAATTCTTGGCTAAGTTTATAAGAGCCTCCGGGACAGTAGCCTAATACCATCATATAAACCTATGAATGTATAAGAGCTATTTTTGTATTTAAATAAAGGACTCCTACTTTTTTCAATAGGTGCCGAGAGATCCTTTTGCATACACCTGAGCTACCAACACCTAAAGCAGACTGGACCTCAGTTTAATGTCTCATCTAAGGAAAAACACACTCAGGTGTGCATTATTCCCTTATTCTACAGTGTATTGTTAGTAATCAATCTACCTAGTGTGAGAATAGTTCCCATAACCTTCTGCATCAATGGCAGGTGTGGTACCTGTTGCAGCAATGACATTGCTAACTGTGTTGCATGTGAAATGATTTCTTATTCCTTTTTCTGTATCAGTGTTCTGTAACAATAGCTTAAGAGGTGACTTAAAATTGTCCATGGACCAGTTCACTTTTGGTTAACAAATGTAAAATAAATGCATAAATAAATTAAGTAATAATTTGAGGGTTTTTCCTGTTTATTCCGTATAACTGCACATGTGGCAAATTGTGTTAACCTATTTATTTATTATAGCTGTGCAGGTGACAATTGGTGTTAACCTGTTTAGTTAGTGTTTCTGTACAGGTGTGAAACAGTGGTTCATCAGGAGGACAATATATATATATATATATATATATATATATATATATATATATATATATATATATATATAGGTTAATAGGTTCATACTAGGCTATCTGCCCTAGGGCATTTATAAGCCTAGCCAGAGTGTGTTTGGCTTTCGCCACCCATTTTAAATTAATTTTGCTATGCCTTTTTTTAAGGTTAGTATACTGTGCCTCTGTCTAACAGTGACACAGAAGTGATAGCTGGGGTAAACCTATGATCTCCCATCCACTCATCAAGATTCCTCTTGAAGAGAGTCAATGTGGGACTCTGCCTAACCTGGACTGGGATTTTATTCCAGAGTGAAGGGAGCCTCTGGGTTATGAATCTGTCCCTCCAGCATGTCCTATTTATTTCAGTGCTGAGGTTCAAGTCTCGAGCACGTAGCTCGATGGGATTTGGATTTTCTGAGGTGCAGCATGTCCATTAATTCTGGGTTGGACATGGCTTTATACGTCAGGCACAGATCGCCTCTGAGCAGGCGGTATGCCACTGAGTAGAGCTGGAGTTTCTTTAACCGGGCAGCATATGGCATCTGTTTGAGCCCTTTGATCCTCTTGGTGAGGGACTTTTGGGGTCTTTCCAGTTGCTGCAGGTGTCTGGTAAGGTACATCCCAAAAGGGGCATTATACTCAATTATGGGCCTGATGAGGGATGAGTAAAGAGGCACGATGACCTCCCCTGATCTAGATGTGAATCCCTTCATGATAAGGTGGGCTATATAAAATGTTTTTCTAACCACTTTGGCCACGTGGTTGTCAAATGAGAGATTGCTATCAACTTGCATCCCCAGGTCCCTAATTACTTCTTCTGTACTTAATGGATTACCACCTATGTGGTAATTTGTGGGCACTTTGTTTTTGCCAAAGGGGATGACTATACACTTTTTGGTGTTTAGCTTGAGGCCAAGGTTCTGGCACCAGTTGTCTGTTTCTATGAGGCCCTTTTGGAGGATGCTTGTGTCAGCTGGAGAGTTGATTATTGCACCCAGTTTGCAGTCATCTGCGTACTTGGTCAGCCACAGTCCTTCTGTGTTGGCCTGTACCACCGAGAAATATATACCGAACAAGAGAGGTCCCAGGACTGAGCCTTGTGGGACGCCACTTGTAACTGGTTTGGAGTCTGACATGGCTCCAGCAATTCTAACCATGTGGGTTCTGTCCTTGAGCCAGTTTGCAACCCATCTAGTGACATAGAGGTTTATATTTATGCTGGTGAGCTTATCTATAATGCCCAAGTGGGGTATTGTATCGAAGGCTTTTGCGAGGTCCAGGTATGCTGTGTGGACCACCTTCCCCTCGTCAATGGCCTTGGTGACTGTTTCAAAGAAATCAACCAGGTTTAAGAGGCAGGATCTGCCCTTAACAAAGCCAAACTGGGTAGGATCCAGTGTCTGTATGTCCCCAATATCTTTATTTATGAGGTCCATGATGATCCTTTCCATAGCTTTGCAGACCAAGCTAGTCAGGCTTATGGGGTGATAGTTTCCAGGATCCGTTGAGGCACCACCTTTATGGAGAGGGACCACTGTTGCTGTACGCCACTCTTTGGGTACATATCCTGTAGTAAGGCTAAGATTGAACAGTAGTTTTATGTTTGGGTTCAGCTCTTCTTGGAGTTCATGTAGGACGCAGCCCGGGACACCATCTGGTCCCATTGATACTGTGTTTTTTGCTTTGGAGAGGGCGGCTCTTACCTGAGCATCTGAGATGTCAGGGGGGCAGCACTCTGTTGGGATAGATATTTGCCCTTTTGGTGGGGAGGGGGGGGGAGAAGTTGGCACTGAACGTGTCAGTTAGGATGTTGGCAATGTCTGTGGGCTCGATGTATTTTTTGTCATTTTGGACTAATTCTGAGCATATCTGGGAATTCCCACCCAAGTTCCTAACATAACTAAAGAAAGCCTTGTGATTATCCTTAGTGTCCTGTGCAATTTTTCTCTCGAAGCTGGCCTTAGACGATTTTATGAGTGCCCATAGTTTTTTGCTAATACTGATCAGAGATGCCTTCCCTTTTTGGGATTTTGCTCTATCATGTAGTAGCTTCCTCCTTCTATTGTATAGTTTGTTTATGGCTGGGGTCCACCAGACAGGACGTCTGCCTTTGGAGGATTGGGTCTTGGTTTTATTTGGGATTGCATGATCCATGCATTCCTGAAGGTGTTCATAGAATGCGTTTATAAAGGATTCTGCGGTCTGGGCCGTATTTTCCACAGGCCCGGGGGCTTTGAAGGATTTTGCCTCAGTTTTGAGGCATGTGAAATTTGCTTTAGAGAAGTTTTTCACTGTGGTTTTCTGGGCAAGGGGTGGGGTCTGGATGTGAATATCCAGTGAGATTAGTTTATGGTCTGATCTTACCAGTGAGGGATACACTTCTGGTCTGGAGCATAGTGTCCCCATGTTGGTGATAATCAGGTCCAGTATGTTTTCCCCTCTTGTGGGAGTGGTAACAAGTTGTTCCATAGCATTTGAGTTTATAAATTCTAGGAACCTTTGGGCTAGGGTGTTTTATATATATATATATATATATATATATATATATATATATATATATATATATATATTGTACTCGCTAGTCTAGATGCCTTATCTGAGTCTTCAACTATCATTTGGGAAGGTGAGAGGTACACAGCCCAGTAACCTTTAACAGTGAAAATGTGCGGGAAAACTCAAACTCCCATGTATCTTCAATGTCACTTTTTGATAGACAAAAATAAAATGACTTCCCTTACTATTATAGCTAGAAGAGTAGGGCATTTAAATTAATAAGATAGTAGTAAAGAAGCTGACCAAGAAGAAGGGAAAGTCAAACAGGCAACTGGACATGTGAAACATTAATACAAGAGCATGCATTTAAGATGGGAGATGGTTACCAGAGAAGACCAGGAGGTTGGCATAAAGGAAGTATCCAGTGCTGGGTCCAGGTTTAGGAGAGATGAAGCAGATACTAAGACTGAGCACATGCATGGCGAGTCATTGACAGAGATGTCAGAAGAGCTGGAGAACTGTGCCGGACAGAGAGGCATTTAGTGATCCTGGACAGATCAGAAAGAGAAGTTAAGTATCTTCTTCCATCATTTCCTCCTTTATAATTACTGTGCATTATGTATTATTTGACCATGTGTGTATCTACTTCCCTAACATTTAATCTGTCTCTTTTCTTTTTTTTCAGACTTTACCTTATACAGTCACACTTCATTATGAAAATGTCATTGCTATAATAACAATGCATACTATACTTACTTTTAATGTAAATTGATACGCTTAGTTCAGTATGTATATATATATGTATATATATATATATATATATATATATATATATATATATATATATATATATATATATATCTTTATACTGATTATTTTTCTGCACAATATATACCAGGCATAACACTCTCTGATCTAATTTTTGTTCCTTATTTAATGGCACAATTTTGTTTTTCTTGCAAGATTATTATAAAGTCAAACTGATATCTCCTCTGCCCATTAAATGCACAAAGTAATGCTACATCACTGTATTACTGGGTGTCTTCAGAGTAATGAATCCACTGTATTTCTATCTGGAATGGTTCACTCATCCAGTTAACAAAACATAAATAAACAAAGGCATAGATGTGTGCAAACCTATGTACATGAAGAAATGTAGAGAGCTCTTCCATTGTCTGGAGACTTATACATGGAAATTTTTACATAGATCTTTTTATACACCTTTGATGATGAATAAAATAAATAATAAAGATAATCTATGTAAGAGATGTAATGTAGAAATTAATGCTGACTGGGCTCATATGTTTTATGACTGTATAAAATTGAAAGAATACTGGAAGTCAATTAATGAATTTTTGCAGGCTCTTTTTACAGATAATTTCAGTATTTCTAAATCTCTTATATTATTCAACACACCTGTACCTCAAAGTGTTAAAAAGGTTAAGCTTCCCTTGTTATGGTCTATTTTAGCAGTGGCTAGGAAAATAATAACCAGAAATTGGATTTCAGATACACCTCCTTCGTTCAATGAATTTAAACATGTTATGAATATAGTGTGCCATATGGAAATAAACACAATTAGGTCAAGAACAACTAGAAAAACATCTTATTATATTGTATGGGATAATTTACAAAATTTGTTAAAAAAATTCTAATTTCAATAGCATGGTATTTTAGTTTAATTAATTGATCTGATTGTAGTGGATGTCTTTGTAAATACTTTAGTTGTTTTGTTGAATATTATAATAATATCTATTTTTAATTACTTGTATAAAATTGTTATGATATTTCTCTTATATGTTAAAACAATAAACCTGTTTTGAAAAAAAAAAAGAAATGTAGAGAGCAAAAGTGAAAGATCAGGGTGAAAGAAGAGTGAATTGAAGACTGAATGTAAAGAACAACCTCAAAAGAATCTCTTCAGTCAAATGGGTACATATAGAAAAGAAGAAAGAGACTGGAAAAGAATAGGAACGAACAGGAAAATGGTATGGAAGAAGTTTATATATATATAAATATATATATATATATATATATATATATATATATATATATATATATGTGTATATGTATGTATATATTCTAGACAGTTTGTATAACGCACTTGAATCCCAGTTTCTTTTAAGGCCTAAGATCCCTGTCTGATTAAATGAAATGCTCACAGATGTTTAGCAAGCAGATAGAAATTGCTGGAATCAAACCCTCACCTACTAGATAACACTTGGCAGTTGTGCATAATCTTCGTTCTCTATGCTGAACTGACAGACAGCTAAAAATGAGATGGGAGGAAAAGAGGGAGTGAGGCGATAACAAAAAATAATGAGAAAGACATTGAGGACAGGGTCATGGAAAGCAAATGCAAAATATGTACAAAGAAACAAAAGTTTCATTAAAGGAAATTGTTTACTAGGAAAGTCCGACTTGGAACAAAGCCAATTTTCAGTGGAGGCCTAGGGAAAAACCCTCCAGATGCACGTCTTTGTCACATGAGAGGAAACCCACACAAATGCAGGGTGGGCATACAGAATCCACACAGAAGGCACCCTGGCCGTCAATCGAACCAGAGAACTTCTTGCTGTGAGGTGACAGCACTACCGCTGCACCACTGCAACAGCATGTTATTTATTTAATTTATTTGCCTGCACATAAAATAGTCGTTCAGACTGAATCTAAGGTATATCAGATCAGCCCACTTAAGTGGTATATAAATGTTTACATACAAAGCAGATAAACTAAAACAAACAAACAATCAAACAAATAAATAAATAAACAAAATGAGTTTATCACTGATTTGGGAGGCTTACTCCAGTAAAAGTATAGTGAAGAAATGTACTTTGGTAATGGAAAAGAACTTTAAAATTCTGAATTTGACTTTCCTGCAGTGTTTTGAAGTTCCTACAGTTTTTATGTAATCCTTATATTACATTTTATGAGCAGGGAAAGCTGAAAGATGAAAAGATAGTGATGGCATTAAATACATTAAGCCATTGCATATAATTTTACTGAAAGTACCATGCAATGCCATAGCTTATCACATCAATGTCATTAAAGATATAATTCTGCTTTAGAACAACTGCCATTTATCACCTAGCATTTTGAAAGATTACGAATGAAGACCCTGAACCAGAATATGTGGCACTAAGTACTTTAGACAGAGAAGATGGCTTTTTGAACATTTTTTATATGCGGATGACTAACGGACCACTGTACAGCTTTTTGATACCTTTCTTTGAAGTTCTGAAGAAATATTCTAAGCATTAATGAGATACAGTACTGGTATATGGAAGTAGCAGCACTCAGGTTTTAATAGTGGAGGCTTCAGTAGGTTGACCACTTTTGATGTACAGCAATTATTCAAATTATTTGAACATAATGGAAAAGCTGCTAATGCGGAAAGCTGCCTTGGATGAGAAGTGATGGCATTTTATTTTTAAATAATGCATCTTCTGAGCTCTTACAAATCTTAAAGATTTTTTTTATAAAATCTAGAAACATTTAGGCCAAGCCATTAAGACAGCAACCTGTATTACACTATGACATTTGCATGCAATGTCTCCAACACTCTTCCAGCATCTGTTAAATGGTGGTGATAGTAATTAGTCCAAAGCCTTTGATTTTGTAAAACATCACTCAGGTACACTTTACATTAAAATATTCTGTAACTGAAAACCTTTTAGCAATAACTATTAAGGGTAGAAAAGATAGTAGATTTAAAAATGCTTTTTGTGCCTATTGCATTGATGTTTGATAACAGTTATGAATAATCGTTAACTTGGTTATAACAGTTCCCTTTTGTAAGCTCAGCTTGTCTCTCTGCCCCATGATGCGCATTCTGTTTACCATCTATATGCCTCCTTGTTTTAAATGGAATGTCTTTGTAATGTGTCTTTTCAATTTGAACCCAAATTGCATTATTCTTTCTGATCTGAATTCCAAGCAATGTTTGCTGAATAGCTTTCTGTATTTTGCTCCCCCTGCCCCAAGCCCACCAGGGCCAAACCCTTATTGTTTTAGACACTGTCTTAGCTAGTAGTTATACTACAGCGTTTTTTTTTTTTCTTGCACTGTTAAATTTGAGTGCGAATGAAACTAAGGTCCAAGCTAAAGTCCTTAAAATGGAGAACTTCAACATTTGTGCTGTAACAGACACCTGGTTCAAGGCAGCAGATAGCACTCCTGCACTACCAGGCTATAACTCATTCCATACCTTCCGGCCTCAGAAATTGGACTGAAGCTCAAAAGGCAATGGTGTTTCCATATTCATAAAGGATGTGCACACCTCCAAAGGTAGTCCAACATGACACATCAGAGATACTTCAGGTGCAGCTAACATTGGGTAAGACAGCAATTCAGGTCATAGCCTGCTATAGGTCCCCAACCATGACCCAAGACTCACACTCCATGTTCCTAAGCACCCTGGAGAATATTAGAGTCCAACCTAACACTCTCATACTGGGCGACTTCAACTAGCCCTCCATTAACTAGGAAAACTACTCATGTACCAATACACTTGCCCAACGTTTCCTAGAATTAATTAATTCCAGTGCCCTGGACCAGCTCATTCTTACCCCCACCAGAGGTAGCAACATCCTTGAACTGGTCATTGCTAACATAAGTAACTGTTGCTCTGTACCAATAGTCACTCCTTCCTGGTTAGATCCGACCACAAACCAATCACCTTGGAAATCCACATCTCCATCCCCCCCCCCCCGCAAAGGTAACTACCATGAAAAACTTTGATTCAGATACAAACGAAAACAGAAAACAGCTCAGGAACCACCAATAAGTGCTTCACCACTCGCCAGCAAAAAAAAAAGAATTTATTACAATGAAACTGAAAGCTTTTGACAATATAAGAAATGTAATAAATATAATTTTGAATCTGTTAATACAAGTTAAGCACTTTCACCCAAAGCATTTGGGCTTCATCAGAACAACTCCTAATTCAAAACTTCAGGCGTATATACTTTTTTTGGCGCCAAAAAATGTTTTAAAAGTTTAAAAGCATTTAAAGAAACAGTATCCTTTGTACTACTATTTCAAGCCATAGTAGACAAAACGGCTTCATCATATTAATCCCATGAATACTGTAATAAAACTTCATATGTGTATGAACAACATATAAAAATATACAAATACATACAGAAATGTACAAAAATATACAAACATGAATAAACTAATTAAACTCTTAGTACTATATATAATAAAATAAAATAACACACCCACTGCCTATAAAATGTAAAAAAAATGTGATGTATAGTCCCACATGACATATCATACAATTGATGTGTGGACTATAAATCTATATACTCACTATCTAATCAAAATTTATATATATATAAAATTTATTCCACTGATTGTGGTAAATATCAAATTGGTGTATGTTAATATATATTTCTCCTAAACAATGATCTATATACATCTCATGCCATTTTCATAATTGTATGCTTTACAATGACCTAATATTGGCCTAATATTACTGCAATATTTCCAATATGGGTTTAACTATGACATAATCATTAAGTCCAGGTGGGGTGGTTGCATCCAGATATATCTGCCACCAAACTTCCTTATAATTCAGTAAACATTTATTGTCACCTCATCTAGGGACCACATTAATTGTATCTAAAATGGAAAATTTGAACTGGTGAGTATCACCTTTCTTCTCAATGTGTCGATATAATGCGTTGGTGGTATGTTTTGTTCTAATACTATAGGTATGATCATAAATTCTCTTTTTAAAACATCTTTCCGTCTTACCTACATAGTAACTAGAACAAATGTTACATTTTGCCATATATATAATCATTTTGGTATTACAATTACCTGTCTTAAACCTTACAGTTTGTCTTATGTCCATTCTCTAATATTATTTTGTTCTTTTCCAATATGTAGCTACATTGGTTACAAGCTCCACATTTCTTACTATGTGCATTGTGTCCTCTCTTGATGTTCTTTGCCTCTCCATAGTATTGTTCTACATACTGTTTAATGTTTCGTCCCATTTTAAAAATAAAGTTGGGTTTAGTACCCATAACTTCTGTCAAAGTAACATCACCTATAATCAAATACCAATATTTATACATCAAATTTTTTAGTTCATCAGCAGCCAAATTGTATTGTATAATACAGGATCTTTGGTATGGGCAGGGGTGGTCCTATATGATAGTATTGAATATACAAAAAAGATGTATGATATTTAGTATTACTCTGGAAATGATGAAACTAAATCACTTAATGAGATTAATATAGCCTACCAAAGAATTGATTCATATTTGGAAGAATACTTAATTGAAGGAAGAGTCACCAATGATTGATATAATTATTTAAAGGTCAAATATCCTAAATTAGCTACTTTGGTAGGCATACCTAAAGTACATAAGGACACTTCAAACCCACCTTTTAGAACTACAGTATCAGGTAGTAAATCTAAAACATTTCCGTTTGGTAAATATATTGATTTTAAGTTAAAATACATATACAGTGTTATACTTCATATGGTAAAAGATTCTTGGGAGTTCCTAAGTAAATATCCCATTGATGCATGGTAAGAAGGTATCATTTTTGTCACCATTGCTGTCATAGATCTCTTTTCTAGCATCCCCAAACAAGAAGGTTTAGAAGCATTTAACAATAGTATTGTTAAGTATTCTAACTTCAGTTGGGATGAAATATGTCTAATTCTGGAGATGATGTCCATAGTACTAGACAATAACTACATCTTCTTTGAAGGAGAGTATTTCAAGCAGACCAGGGGGGTGGCTATGGGGGCTGCGTGTGCCCCCATATATGCCAACCTGGTTATGCTTGATTGGGAAGACACCCAATTATTCCCTAGTATATACTTCAAACATATTAAACATTACTCCAGATTTCTGGATATTATGTATATACTATGGGAGGGTGATACGGATACATTCCAGTCATTTATTTATTTTCTTAACAATAGTAGTGAGTATCTAAAATTTACTTTTACTCACAGTTATGAAGGTGTGGCCTACCTTGATACTTACATTTATCATCAGGGAGGCAAAGGTAAGTCTAAAATACATCAGAAAATTACATTCTCCAACAATTATTTGGAGTATAGTAGTTGCCATCCTGATAAAGTTAAGTACAATGTATTTAAAGGGCAGTGCATCCGAGCTTCACTGATGACCTCTGAATATGAAAATATGACAGAAGAATTTAATTTTATAATGAATTTATTTCAACAAAGAGGCTATCCCCAATATATGATGAAAAATATAGTACAATACATCATTCAGGAATGGGATGTTAAATATAAGCCATTGTTAGGATCTGGCATGGAGGTATTATCGAACCATAATGCTGAACACAACAATAAAAATACCATGATAGGCCCATACCAAAGATCCTGTATTATACAATACAATTTGGCTGCTGATGACCTAAAAACATTGATGTATAAATATTGGTATTCGATTATAGGTGATGTTACTTTGACAGAAGTTATGGGTGCTAAACCCAACTTTATTTATAAAATGGGACGAAACATTAAACAGTATGTAGAACAATACTATGGAGGGACAAAGAACATCAAAAGAGGACACAATGCACATAGTAAGAAATGTGGAGCTTGTAACCAATGTAGCTACATATTGGAAAAGGATAAAATAATATTAGAGAATGGACATAAGACAAACTGTAAGGTTTAAGACAGGTAATTGTAATACCAAAATGATTATATATATGGCAAAATGTAACATTTGTTCTCGTTACTATGTAGGTAAGACGGAAAGATGTTTTAAAAAGTGAATTTATGATCATACCTATAGTATTAGAACAAAACATACTACCAACGCGTTATATCGACAAATTGAGAAGAAAGGTGATACTCACCAGTTCAAATTTGCCATTGTAGATACAATTAATGTGGACCCTAGAGGAGGTGACAATAAAAGTTTACTGAATTATAAGGAAGTTTGGTGGCAGATATATCTGGATGCAACCACCCCACCTGGACTTAATGATTATGTCCCAGTTAAACCCATATTGGAAATATTGCAGTAATATTAGGTCAATATTAGGTTATTGTAAAGCATACAATTATGAAAATGGCATGAGATGTATATAGATTGGATAAATATATATTAACATACACCAATTTGATATTTCCCACACTCAGTGGAATACATTTTTATATATATAAATTTTGATTAGATAGTGAGTATATTGATTTATAGTCCACACATCAATTTATGATATGTCATGTTGCACTATACATCACATTTTTATACATTTTATAGGCAGTGGGTGTGTTATTTTATTTTATTATATATAGTACTAAGAGTTTAATTAGTTTATTCACGTTTGTATATTTTTGTACATTTCTGTATGTATTTGTATATGTTTATATGTTGTTCATACACATATGAAGTTTTATTACAGTATTCATGGGATTAATATGATGAAGCCGTTTTATCTAGTACGGTTTGAAATAGTAGTAAAAAGGATACTGTTTCTTTAAATGCTTTTAAACTTTTATAACATTTTTTGGCGCCAAAAAAAGTATATAAGCCTGAAGTTTTGAATTATGAGTTGTTCTGATGAAACCCAAATGCTTTGGGTGAAAGCACTTAACTTGTATAACAGATTCAAAATTATATTTATTACATTTCTTATACTGTCAAAAGCTTTCAGTTTCGTTGTAATAAATTTGTTTTTTTGCTGGCAAGTGGTGAAGCACTTATTGGTGGTCCCGGAACTATTTGCTGTTACCATGAAAAACTTCTCCAAAGTTAACGTTGGGCTCCTAAAAACAGAGGTGGCTAACTTTGCGGCACCCATGCAATTGGAGAACAGCTGCATGACCGCAGAATCATACACTAATGCCCTGTACGAACATGTACACAAATGCATGGATCTCACCGTACCCAACAGAAACAAGACACTCTCCTCCAAAAAAAAGAAAGCCAATGTGGTGGTCCCCTGCCATAAACAAACTCTACAACAGAAGGAGGAAATTGATGAGAAACAAGGTGAAGTTCCAAGACTGGAAAAACTCCCTTATCAGCCTCAACAAAAAGTTGAGATCCCTCATCAAATCCTCTAAAGCTAGCTATGAAAACAGAATTGCAACAGATAGTAAATACAACCACAAGGCCTTCTATAGTTATGTAAAGAATCTCCACGGCAATACCCAGATTTGCTCGGAGCTGTTGCACAATGGTACCTCCTATACTGAGTCAACAGATATTGCCAATATACTGGCCAACAGATTCCATGCCAGCTTTACCCCTGTCACCCCCACCAAAGGACCAATCACAATACCAGTAGATTGCCAGGCACCCAGTAGTAATGCTACACAGGGTAAATCAGCACTGTCCAAGGCCAAGAATACAGCTTCTATGGGACCTGACAATATCCCTGGCTGTGTTCTACATGAATTACAGAGTGAACTGGCATCTCACCTGTGTGCCCTGTTCAATCACAGCCTGACCTCAGGCTTTGCCCCTACTGAATGGTGCACTGCTACAGTCATCCCTCTCCACAAAGGAGGAGTGACTACAGACCCTGGGAACTATCGCCCCATTAGCCTGACAAGTCTGATATGCAAATTTATGGAATGCATCATCATGGACCTAATAAATAAAGATAAAGGGAAACTCCAAACCCTGGATCCCACACAGTTTGGTTTTGTGAAGGGTAGATCATGCCTGTTCAACCTGGTCAACTTCTCTGAGTCAGTCACCAGAGCTGTGGATGAAGGCAAGGTGGTTCATACAGCCTACCTTGATCTGGCCAAGGCCTTTGATACCATTCCTCACTCAGGAATCACAGAAAAACTCACTAAGCTAGGCATCAACCCCTATATCACTAGGTAGGTTGCAAACTGGCTCACAGATAGAACCTACAGTGTGAAAGTAGCTGACTCCAAGTCAGACTGTCGACCAGTCATGAGTGGAGTCCCACAGGGTTCGGTCCTGGGTCCTCTCCTATTTGATATCTACTTCTCTGAAGTTCAGGCCAACATGAAGGGACTGTGACTGAAAAAGATGCAAGTTGGGAGTCATAATTAACTCCCCAAGTGATTTTGACATCCTACAGAAAGGCCTTACTGAGACCAATGACTGGTGTCAGAACCATGGCTTTAAGCTCAATGCCAAAAAATGTGTCATCATCCCCTTTGGGAAAAACCCGGTTCCTATGAATTACCACATCAATGGTAGTCCACTGAATACAGAAGGTGTCATAAGAGATCTGGGAAAACAGGTTGACAGCGACCTTTCTTTTGACCACCACATTGACACTGTGGTCAGGAAGTCCTTCTGTGTGGCACATCTTATTATTAAGGGTTTTGCATCCAGGAAAAAAGAGGTCACTGTTTCCCTCTACTCTTTCCTCATTAGGCCAATCTTCGAGTACAATGCCCCATTTGGCATGTTCCTCACTAGGCACCTACAACTGGAGAGGCCACAAAAATACCTCACAAAGAGGATCTTAGGCCTTAAATACTTGTCCTGTATGGACAGATTAAAAAAACTCCAACTATTTTCTGTCTCATATCCCCTACTTAGAGGCGATCTCTGCTTGACTTACAAAGCCATTTTTGACCCAGTTCTATTAGAAATGCTGCATCTAAATAAATCCCAATCCCTCCCCACTACACACTCCAGAGACCTCAACCTCATTACCACAATCAACAGAACAATCTGGAGGGACAGGTTCATAACCCAGAGACTGCCCATGCGATGGAATAGACTTCCCATACATGTCAAGCAAAGCGCCTCACTGGCCCTCTTCAAGAGAAATCTTGACGAGTGGATAGGAAATAGAAAATTCACCCCGGGGATCACTCCATTGGCTCTACTTAACAGTGGCACTGGGAACTAAGGTTGGATGGCACGATGCCAGGGTAATCCTATGTGCTAGGCATGTAAAGGCTCCAGGGCCATTAGCCAGGGCCATTAGCCTAGTACACATCTATGAACCTATGAACCTATAAATCCTGTTTCACTTTATTGCTCTTCTTTCTGCCTCATTGAGATTATTCATACCCACATGAACCATGGTGCATCAATGTTCTCTCACCACTAATTATTACTTTTGTCTTTACTGAGCTTCTCTTTTACAGTATCAGCCCTAGCATTTTTTTACCAGTACCATAATGTCCCTCTTCCAGTTTCTATTATCCACTATCACTGGTGATAGACAACTCTATCACAAATGTCCTTCAACTCTTCTGTTGCCATCATTTGCAGATCCCCGAGAATATATTTTCCTGCTAGTCTCACCTCACAGTCCCTGTTATGCCAGGCTTGCCTACAATGCACCCACCACTGGTGTCTCATTTTTTTCTTTTACCTTACTACTTCTTGTTTGCTGGTGGTTTATGCCTCTTATCTCCATTTTTTTCTCTAGATCCTATTCCCTCCCCTCTGCTACTCACAGCTACCTAATTTCCTTCCAATCTGCCCTCCTTTTCATTATTGGTGTTCATGTTCTCCTCCTTCCCTTCTTTCAATCCTCTTGTCCCTGCATTCTTACTTTCCTTTGTGATAACTGCTGTCACCTCTTGTCTTTTATTATTACTAGATCATTCTTACATGGGCTTCCTGTTCTGTCTTCATCTTCATTCCTGTGCCAAATAGCTCATCTGCCTGATCCCTTCTTTCTGCACTTTCCACTTCTGCTCCATTCATTGTTGCTATGCAAATTACCAGAGGTCTCTTGTTATGCCCTCTCCCATTGGAGTTCCCTCCCTACCATCTGATGCCACTTCCTTCCTACTACTTCCGTCCTTCCAGTGTTTGACCTTCCATACCAGATTTACTGACTCTTACTGGTCTCAGCTGTCACCACTCTGGACAGTTGTCATTGGCTTCTTGAATGATTATTCTAATCCTAGAGCTCTGTTACCATCTCCTTCAGTGTCGTCTCCCCTAGGGTGAGATTAAACGCTCGTCTTATCAAATCACATCTCAACTGTTCAGTCTTAGTGAGTATGTTGACCTGTTGGGGGATAGTATCCTTGATGGAGAGGGAAGAAAGCTGAGATTAGCAGGTTGAATGACAGCGAGTTTATTAGCAGTTCATTTCCCAAAACATGCAGCCACTTGGTTTTGGCCATTGAGACATAATGATTTTACTTTCAGTTGCCTAATATTCTGTGAAGAGTTTAATGCAGTGACAGGCATGGCATACTCCAAGCTGTAGGACATTTATGGTTATTTGTTTCCATCCCTCTGAGCTTACTAGGCTGTTTAGTCAGCTTTCAAAAGTAATTACAGGACTCACATTATGAAAACAAGAAATGAAACTGCAGGAGAAAAATTAATGTCAACAATTACTGTTCTCTGTTGAAGTTGTTCTTGTAGGGGAAAAGCCCAGCTGAACACCTACAACCTGACTGCATATATATGTATATATGTATGCACAGATAGATAGATAGATAGATAGATAGATAGATAGATAGATAGATAGATAGATAGATAGAGAGATAGATAGATAGATAGATAGATAGATAGATAGATAGATAGATAGATAGATAGATAGATACATAGATAGATAGATAGATAGATAGATAGATAGATAGATAGATAGATAGATAGACACTAAATCTGAGTTTGCAATGTGTTGTGGAGAAGGGAATAATTACATAAAGGGTCAGTAAATACAATGAGGATAAGACATTTTTTGTAAGAAATACCATACTGAATTCACAAGAAATATTATGTTGTTAAGGTAGCTTGAGCATCATCTTAAAGACCTATTTTCCTTTAAATCCTTTTTATTGTCAAGGAAAATACATTTTCAAACAAAGTTGGGCTCATTTTCATAACAATAACCATTACATTTTCAGCTTGCACCATGCATAGCATGCAAAACTTTTATATTCTTGACTAATTTCCCTTAATGTGAATTGTTTTTATATACTTCCACAATAAATTTTATTTTTACAATAGTCACAATATTGTACACACCATAGCAAATCTTTGACCATGAAAAATATTAAACTGTCTTCTCCTCTTGCTTCACTTCTCTTCTGATATCTGCCTTATCTTTATGTATCACTATTCTTCATCCCATCTGTTTTTTAATCTTTTTCTCCCAAATCTGCTACAGTCCTGTTACTTGATTTGTTTGTCATCCTATCTCTGCTTCATTTTACTAAGACCTTCTTCTTTGAAAGCTTTAGCTACTTCTTTTCAGCCATCCTGTGACTAATGATACCTCACAGATTTCCTTTCATCTCCATGCCTCCTGCTCTTCATCTGCTTCATATAAGTGTAACAGTTATCTCTTTTTGATTTCTTTTATATAGCTTGCTCCATGTTGCTTTCATTTCCAGCCATATGTTCTGCACAATCTCATGTCCACACCACATATAATTATTGTCTACTTCCCCTACCGCGCATCTCCATCACCATAGCTTCATCTGGCTCATTATGCATCTGGTGAAGCTGCTCAATCTGGTGCCTCTCAACATTAAATTAAAGAGCAAGTAAAAAAACAAAAAACAAAACAAACATAAAAACAACAACAACAAAAAAAAACATAAGGTGAAAAAAAATAAAAAATGTCCCTTTTCCAATCAGGTGGCCCTCCCTTTTCTAAGGACGTAGTGCAACGTCTGAAAGCCCTACACCCTCACACTTTGCGTGAGAGAAAAAAAAAGCAAAATAAGTCCCTTTTCTCATCTGCCGCTTGTAGGTCCTAAAGCCCAATGGCCTCACATCAAGGATCTATGTCTCAGACTCTATGTGAGAGCAAAAAAAAAAAAATCCCTTCTCTGATCTTGAATTCCTCTCTTTTCTGAGTAGGAGTGTGAGGTCCTAACATCCATATGGTCTACAATTCCATAGGGTACAGATGAGGAGTGAATAAAGAATGGATCTGATGATTATGCCACATAACACATTCCACCCACGGCAGCTGCCCCCTTTGCCTCATCCAAGCTATACTTCTATCCAGTACACTGCATTTTCTCTCAAGGCATCTTTTTCTTATCTCTTTGGAGTCCTGTGCCATCTATGTCATAACCTCATGTGCAGGTCTCTTACTGGACTGATACCTTTAAACTTCTCACTCCTTTCCTCAAATCTGTCCATTTTTCATTATTCTGCCATCCCTTATTTTCTTTAATTCATTTCTTTCCTTAATTTATTAAAGCCAATTACGTCTTCATCCTCTCTCAAATCGTAATAGATGTAGCATAGATTTCATTTTTCTATGCCTCCCCAGTAAGGCCCATTTTTTTCACTTTTTCTATAGTTATACTGTTTCCTCTTTCCTGTCCACATCTAGCCTCCTCACCACTTCTCTATATGTCAAGCAGTCCTCTGCTCTCACACCAGGCTCCCCCTTTATCTGTCATCTCTTTCACTCTTCTAGCTTACTCTCTCTATATATATCTCAATCCTTCTTTCCAATTCCTAAATACTTTCACAAACTCTCACTGCTACTTCTCCTAAACCTTACATCCATAATCCTAGATCCTTGTGGTCCACATTCTTAACCCTTCTCTAATCAACTTCCTGTTTCCCATTTCTGCTATCTTTTGTCTCCCTAAACATTGTTTTTTCTATTTTCATATCACTGTCCTTCTACAGCTTTCACCTTCCCCTTTTGCCTCCATGTCTCTTGACTGTTCCCTGTCACTACATACATGCTAGAGTCAGCATACCCCATTCTCCTGCATCCTCATGCTTTCCTTACATATCCAAATTCTCTTTCATCACGATATAAACCTGTCCCATATCTTCTGTACTTCCCTGAGCCATACTGCTGTTGGTTTAATCAGTATCCATCCATACATAACCCCTCTTCCCATTTTTGCACATGAAGTCAGGGTGCCATACTAATTTGTATATGTCTTAAGAAATAAAACACTAACAACAGTACAACAACTCTTAGCACCTCTAATCTCCCAGTCACTGTACTCAACATAATAGGCCACCTGTCTGGCATCCCTTTTATTGTTTTGCTTATCTCTTCTGCCTTATCTCTCCTACCATTGGACATACCTTAATCCTTAAATGCTTTTCTCCTCAGCTTAACTATGGAAAGCTCCACAGGGTTCATAGTTAATAGGAATGACATCAATGTGACCATAAAAAAGCATAAATCAGTTTCCCACTCGCTCTCAAACACACTATATTTAACTGACTTGCTCAATCACATAGTAGGCAAATGAAGGCTAAGGGAATCAAACTCTGGACTAGAAGAATGATACCCTTAATCCTCTGTGCTAACCACCAGCCTACCTCCTCCAAACCCTAGTACCAGTAACTAGAGATAATATACTGGCCCTGATTCTCTTGCTCACTCCAAGATCATTCACCCCTGGGTTAACATCTCTTTAACTTTTTCATATAGTAACATATAATTATCTAAAAATTGGTTAATATTACTCATTTAGTCCCCTTTTGCTCCCTAGCTGTTAATCAGCTTGTTATTTGAGCCAACCTTTCCATACCAACATGAGTATCCAAGAGAATAATGGATATCCTTGTCTATTTCCTACGTCCAAACTTACTTTGTTTGACAAACCCTTATTTACCTTCATTTACCCTACTTTGCAATTTCAGTTCATCCTGCAAAGCATTAATGTGTTAGAACCCTCCCTTTTCCCACAATCTGCCTTAAGTTTGTTATAAAGTCCCAGTTTACAGTATCAAAAGCCATCCTCGTATTGTTAAGTACAGCCCATCTTCTATTTATCTTCTTCCTCTTAAACCAGCTGATAAACTTCAAACATCAGTCTCCAGTGATCTGTAGATGACCTTCCATTCACAAACCCTTCTTGTTATTCTTCCATTACCTTCACTAAAGGGCATTGTCTGGCTGAATATTTTTTTTAGAATCGCTAGTTACATAAATAAATTGAGTAGCAGTTTGCTTGGCCTCCCCCCTCCCTTTCCCTTTGTATAGCCCCCCACCAACTTTACCTGCCCTCTGACTCCAGCATGTCACCCCCCTCTCCTACTTTAATTAAATAAGCTTGCTATGAATTTTCATATGTGCACTCCCACTAATGTATAACAGTCAGTTGGGAATGCATCCAGACTCCTGTGTTATCTTTTCTCATCTGTTTAGTAATTACTACGACTTCACCCATATTAACTTCTTTCTGCTGCCTCTTTCTTTTATTTTGTCCTCATAATGCTGGCTCCTAAATTTGTCCTTTATTTTTTTGATATTGGTAACTCCCCTTGCCTCTTCTTTCAGTTCCAGATATGCATGCTTCCCCCTCACGCCTGTGATCCTGTGTGCTTATAACTTCACTTCTGCCTGCCCTTTATTGTTCCACTTGGCCATCCTCTTAACTCCTCCATTTCTTCCTGCATCTTCTCCATTTCATCCACCCACCTCCATACGGGTCTTCTGCTCCATTCCATTCAATTCCATCTGGTCTAGCTGTAACTAACTAACTAACTAGCTAATTAACAAACTAGTTAACTCACTAACTATCTATAGTTCCCTTATCCTATCCTGCTTCCTTGTGTTCTGTTTTTCAGTTTAGTACATCACTTATGCCCCAAAGGCTGCTGTGATTCCACCTTACCCTTTGATCCCTCTGTCTTCATCTTTGGATTTATTCCTGTGGACCACCACACTAGCCATTTTTTTAACCTATGTGTCTAATCTGGGCCCCTCCACATAACTGGCTTCAATCACATCCTCTCTAAACACTCCCTACTTCGTCTATATAACATGAGAATTAAGGAATGATCTGATATTGAAGTTAGAGCTAAATCTGAATGCTATCAGACTGGGTATGTTTTAAGGCTTAGAGTATGTGATATTGTTTAATATTATCTCAGTGCAATTGTGAACATTATTTCTAAGGTTTCTGACATAGTTAAAAAAGGGATAGTGATTGTCTTTTGTCTGGCTGGCTCTTTTTGCCTTGTCTCTAACTTTGGTTGATTTAATCAAGATATGAAGTTCTCTCTTAGCCTTAGGAATGAGTGTTTTTTGGCACTTCTAGAATTAGATTTATTATTACATACAACTGACTTTTTCCTTTTATTGTAGTATTTGTTTGCATTAGGGTTCCATCATAATGATTTGTTCTTAATCTTTGTGTTGTATTTATTTCAGAAGGGGACAGATGCTTCTATGTAGTTTGTTATGCTAATAGAATATGGAGGTCAAGGATTCTACATTTGTGGCAGAGGCCTCAGTCTGGATAGGAAAGTTGAAATTTGCTACATCATCACGCTTTAATAAATTTGCCTTGGCATAATCTCTGAATGAGTAAACACAAATGGTACCCAGGTCTAGTGAAGCAATAAAGTGACAGAAAGTAGTCAGGTAAAATGCTTTAATCCAAAAGTAAATACTGTAAACACGAACATATCTGTCCCCATGTCTGGAACTCCCCCCTCCTGTTTGTCGGCTTGTCTCCACAGTGTATATTGTAAGTGGTATTTCCAACTACCCTCTGTGATATTGTTTGTCAAACACCCACATGACGTCCTGCTCACAGTGAGGGAAAAGGGCAAACACCCACTTGCACTTCTGTGAGCAGGACTTCATGTGGGTGTTTGATGTCTTTTCAAACGAAAACATAATATTGGAGGCTTTAATGTTTTTTTGTTGATTTGTTCGTGATTATGGTATTTACTTTTGGATTAAAGCATTTTACCTAACTACTTTCTGTCACTTTATTGTTTCACCGGACCTGGGTACCTTTTGTGTTTACTAGTTGATTTTTGGTACCTTTTGGATACGCTTTTGGATTATTAATCTCTGAATGAGTTATTAGTTGATGCTTCTGCCTTCAGTCTTATGGTAAAAGATTGACTTATGCTCTGATTTGACTTGAAAGAGTGTTACAACTGGAGGGGAACAGAGCTGTACATATTGTTAAGAAACAATTCCAAGAGTTTGTCACCTCTTACAGGTGTACAGTCCAGCTGGCCCGGTGAGATTTTATTTATAAAGTCAAGAAATCGATGGGCATACATGTTTAAGGATCTATATATTTCCTAGTTAATGGAGAGGTAGCTGTCCTCTTAGAGAGTATTTTTTGCTTGAATACTTAGAGCTTCCATATTAGACAGGTACGAGTAATGAGCCAAGGGTGTCATGGAGGGAATCATATAGTTGGCTACAGTGTGATATCAAGATTTTTTAATGCTAAGCTGGACATGGAGAAGTTCAAGGCCATTATCCTTCTCAATGAGTCTGGAGGTGTAATTCTGTTTTGCAAATACAGATTCACCACTGCCTCTAATGTCTTCATCTAGAGTGGGGGGTTGAAACATGTGGCAGGCATTGGAGACACCACTGCCTCTAGTGTCTTCATCTAGAGTTGGGGGTCTGAACACATGGTAGGCATTAAACCCCTGCATGGATGGGGTGCTCTAAGTATTCTTGAACTGGGTCTCCATGATAATTCCTATACTGGTACATTCTAGAGTAAGGAAGCCTTTAGGAAATGTAGGTTTCTGATTAGGCTCATAGGATTATGAAGTAATACCTTCATGTTTTCCAGGTTTAGTTTTGATATGTTGAAAGCTTTGGTAGAATGAGTTTGCTCAACAAAGGTACTCTGGGAATGGATAAGGTTTTAAGCAATATTTGAAAGCCTTGGAGGGACTGATGCAGGCCATCCTGACAAAGCAGTTATATATATATATATATATATATATATATATATATATATATATATATATATATATATATATACATAGCACCTCCTTGATTGACACCAGAAGCTGAGACAATTGTTAAAGTCAATCATTTGTTGTTCATATTGTGGGATCATAGTATCATAGTAAAATGCTAGAATACTAACCCAAGGGGCCATTTTGCTTCCCAATAAAATTTGACAATTATTGATTCCCAAAGGTTTTGTCGGGGGCTATATATAGTCTTGGGCATGTGCGGCTGAGCATTTACAAGCTTCTTCTGTCTAATAGAAACATGTGGTTCCCCATCCACAGATCCAAGTTTTGCTTGAATTAGTGCACAGATGAACTCTACTTCACATGGATATGAAGCCCTTTCCAGAAAAGGGGGAGCCTCTGAGACACATATCTCTCTTACCAGCATGTCTTATTTATGCTGCAGATAAGGTTTAGGTCCCTGGATTAAGTGTTCCTAATGCTGTTTATTTTACAGATGAACAACAGGTCCATTGGGCCTGGGTGAGATGATGCTTTGTAGACAACCATAAGGTGTCTCTCAGCAGCCTATATAGGACCGCATATATGGACAATGTATTGAGGTGGTACACATTGGACTTGCTTTCCTCACCATGTATTTTTTTTTGTGATGATGCTCTGTCAGCATTCCAGTTGTTGCACATGCCTGGGTAGGTACATACTGAAAGGGGCATTGTACTCAAGGACTCCTCTTATGATAGCAGAGTACAACAAAACAATGACATGTTAGGATCTAGATGCCATATTCCTACTTACAATATGTGCAATACCAAATGATTTCCTCAATGAGCTGTGCAACACAGAATGATTTTCTCACTGCAGTAGATCACTGATGGTCAAATTACAAATCACTATCTACATGGATTTCCAAGTCCCTAACTACACAGTCTGCTCTTTTATCTTCAATGTAGCAATTTGCTGGTCTGACCATATTTCTGAATGATGCTGTAATTTATGTTTTTGGCAGAGCATTTTATACCATGAATCTGGCAGCAGTTTATAGACTGTGTCAGGCCTTCTTGGAAGATATTAGCATCCCATGGGGATTCAATGACTTTACCCAATTTGAAATCATCTGTGATCTTGGTTAATCAGAGGCCCTCAACATTAGCCTTGACATGAAAAAGGTAGATGCTATAAAAGAGTGGCCACATCACTGAACCCTGAGGTACCCCACTTGTAATCACCCTTTGTGTGGTGGTAGATTCCTCTATCCTAACTTCTTGGTTTCTGCCTGTAAGCTAGATGCCTATTCAGTGGGTGATTTAGGGAATTATACCTAGTTTACTGAGCTTTTCGGCCATGTCTGAGTGGAGTATAGTTTCAAAAGCCTTGGCCAGGTCAAGGTAGGAAGGATTTATGCCATTTAGTAATCCAATATTACCCCTTCCCTTCAGAGAGCTCATAATAATTCTGAATTGTCCTTAGCTGTATTGTACTAGAGTGCCTCGCAGTTCTTCCCTTACACTAGGTGCTAAATTATTTGCCTACCTTTATTTCAGCTGTTTAGCTTCATCAGGAATGGAAAGCTTGTCTTCAGTGACATAGATATAGGTACATTCATGCAGGGGCCCACTCACTCTCACATAGATATAGGGTACATTCATGCAGGGGCCCACTCACTCTCACATAGATATAGGGTACATTCATGCAGGGGCCCACTCACTCTCACATAGATATAGGGTACATTCATGCAGGGGCCCACTCACTCTCACATAGATATAGGGTACAATCATGCAGGGGCCCACTCACTCTCACCTCCTCTTATTCTTCCTTTAAACTTAGATGTCTACACCCATTCATTCATTCTGACACTCACTACTGGCCTTCTCAACCCCGCCTTTCTTCACAGATATCACTCATTAATTACATGACCATAACAAGCCAGTCCTTCTGACTTCAGTATTCATTTTATCTCCTTCCCCATCACTCATGAACTACTGATGCAGTTCATATCTCCCGTAATCTTATCTGCATTCATAACTGTGTATAATTCTTATTACATTCATTACCAGTGTGATGACCCCCCCCCCTTTATAAGCCACCATAGAAACTTATACTCTCCTGTGTTCTTCCCAGCCTTAAACCCCTTCTAGATTCTCTCCCTTTGTTCTTCTCTGCAACATTATCTCCATACTTTACTTAACCTCTCACTTCACACCCAATCAAGCGTTAGTTTGATACACCAGTCATCTCACATACCTTTATACCCCTACCACCCCAATTCCCCAACACGTCTTATACTGGGAGATCCCCACCCATTTTTATCTAGCCAGTAAACACCCCTTCATCCCTCTTACTCCACATTCTTTAGATCTCACTACAGTTGCTTCACACTAGAAATACATATAATTATGGCATACATTTATACTATCCGACTAATATCAGTTATTTTCCTTCAAAACTCACACTAGAACCCACAGGAACCCACAGCAAATTACATGACTGCCACTGCCTCCATATATTGGACTGCATCAATACCTGAGCACATACTGCCTATCCATACCCCACATCTACACATATATTGCCTACAGATACCCCATACCCACATACATACTACCTACTCATACCCCATAGCAACACACATACTACATACCCATACCCCATATCCCCATACATACTACCTACCCATACCCCATACCTACACATACTACCTACCCATACCCCATACCCACACACATGCTACCTACCCATACCCCATACCCACATACATACTACCTACCCATACCCCATAGCTACACATATTGCCTACCCATAGCCCCATAACCACACAAATACTACCTATCCATTCCTCATACCTACCCATACCCCATACCCACACATGCTACCTGCACATACCCGATACCTACATGTATAGTACCTATCCATACCCCCCACACACACACAGACACACGCGTGAGCGCACACACACACACACACACACACACACACACACACACACACACACACACACACACACACACACACACTCGCCTCTCCCTACAGCATTTCTTCCACATACACACACACACACACACACACACACACACACACACACACACACAGACACACACACACAGAAACACACACACACACACACATACACACACTCGCCTCCCTACATCATTTCCTCCACATACACACACACACACACACACACACACACACACAGACACACACACACACTCTTTCCTCTCCCTACTTAATTTCCTACACACACACACACATTCTCTTTCCTCTCCCTACTTAATTTCCTCCACACACACACACACACACACACACACACACACACACGCTCTTTCCTCTCCCTACTTAATTTCCTCCACACACAAACACACACACACACACACACACACACACACACACACACACACACACACACACACACACACACACACACATTCTCTTTCCTCTCCTACTTAATTTCCTCCACACACACACACACACACACACACACACACACACACACACACACACACACACACACACACACACACACACACACACACACACACACACATTCTCTTTCCTCTCCCTACTTAATTTCCTCCACACACAAACACACACACTCTCACATCTCCTTTCATCATTTCTTCCACACACACAAACACACACACAAAAACAGATCTGCACTTCTCTGACTGAATAACTAATAAATTGGTTCACACACCTTGAGAAGAAGCCATCCATTTTAAGAAATGGTTTAATTTGTTCCAGCTGCCTGCATCACTCCTCTCAAACAATCAAGTATAAAGCTCAAAAGAATCATGGAAAATCCAGAACTAATGAGGGACACTTTTAAAATAGTATTCACTTGAGAAAATGACAGAATAAGTGAGTGTGAATTAATGTGCATTTTCTAAAATAAAAGAATGCTCCTCTGTGGTTCTGTCACATTCCTCGTGAGACAGCGGAAACAATGTTAAGATTCTCATTGGCATTTTTTCCACTACCTAGCTAATTGCCCTCTTTGTATGTTTATTGAGGAATGTGATAGAACCACAGATGGACACATAGTTTCATAGTTTCATAGTATAGTACTAGGCTATCTGCCCTGGGGCATTTGTAAGCCTAGCCATAGTGATGTGGCTTTTGCCACCCCATGAAATGGTACAAAAATGTACAGAATAAATCTAGAATACTGTGCCTCTGTCTAGTAGTTGACACAATGAAGGTCCCCTTATATAATAGAATTAGTTTACTGTGCCCCTGTCTAGCAGTGACACAGATGTGACCCCTGGGGTAAACTTACGATCTCCCATCCACTCATCAAGATTTCTCTGGAAGAGAGTCAGTGAGGGGCTCTGCCTAATACGAACTGAGATCCTGTTCCAAAGCATGGGAAGCCTCTGGGTTATGAATCTATCCCTCCAGCATGTCCTATTCATACTTGTGCCGAGGTTTAAGTCTTTAGCTCTTGTGGTCCTGATGGATTTGGATTTTTTGAGGTGGAGCATGTCCATCAGATCCTGATTGGACATGGCCTTGTATGTCAGGCAGAGATCACCTCTGAGCAGGTGGTATGCTACTGAATAGAGCTGAAGTTTCTTTAGTCTGGCAGAATAAGACATATGTTGGAGACCCTTGATCCTTTTGGTGAGGTACTTTTGTGGTCTCTCCAGCTGTTGCAAATGCCGGGTGAGGTACATACCAAATGGGGCATTGTACTCAATCATGGGTCTGATGAGGGAGGAATATAGGGGTACAATGACATCCTTGGATCTGGATGTGAATCCCTTCATGATGAGGTGTGCAAGGTAGAATGTTTTTCTAACCACTTTGGCAACGTGGGTGTCAAATGAAAGGTCGCTGTCTACTTGGGTCCCTAGGTCTCTGATTACTTTTTCCATACTCAGTGGGTTGCTGTCTATGTGATAATTTGTGGGTACTTTGTTTTGGGATGACTATACATTTTTTGGCATTTAGTTTAAGGCCGTGACTACGGCACCAGTTGTCCGTTTCAGTGAGGCCTTTTTGTAGGATGTGTGTGTCTGTTGGTGTATCGACTATGGCGCCTAGTTTGCAGTCATCTGCAAACTTTGTCAGCCACAGCCCTCCCATGTTTGCTTTAACATCTGAGAAATAAATGCCGAACAAGAGGGGTCCCAGGACAGATCCCTGTGGGACACCACTTGTGACTGGCTTTGAGTCTGACATTGCTCCAGCGATTTTAACTTTATGGGTTCTGTCCTTTAGCCAGTTTGCAACCCATCTAGTGACATAAGGGTTTACTTTTAAGCTGTTTAGCTTATCTATGATGCCTGAGTGGGGTATTGTGTCGAAGGCCTTAGCCAAGTCCAGGTATGCTGTATGGATGCTTTGCCCTCATCAATGGCTCTAGTGACTGTTTTGAAAACGACAACCAGGTTTAAAAGGCAGGATCTGCCCTTTACAAAGCCGAACTGGGTGGGGTCAAGTGTCTGTAGGTCCCCTATGTCTCTGTTTATGAGTTCCATAATGATTCTTTCCATAGCTTTGCAGACCAGGCTAGTTAAGCCTATGGGGCAGTAGTTTCCAGAGTCTGTAGAGGCACCCCCCTTGTGGAGTGGGACCACTGTTGCTGTACGCCAGTGTTCAGGTACATATCCCGAAGTAAGGCTAAGGTTAAATAGCATTTTTATGTGTGGGTTTAGCTCCTCTTGGAGTTCACGTAACACGCACCCCAGGATACCGTCAGGTCCCATTGATGCTGTGTTTTTTGCTTTGTTTAGGGCGGTTCTCACTTGGACATCTGAGATGACAGGGAGATTACATTCAGCTTGGATAAGTATTTCTTCTTTTGGGGGTGAAGGAGGGGAGAAATTTGCACTGAACCTGTCAGCCAGAATGTTAGCAATATCTGTGGGTTCAGTGTATTTTTTGTTGTTGTGAACCAACTCTAAACATATCTGAGGGTTTCTGCCCAGGTTTCTAACATAGCTGAAGAAGGCTTTGTGGTTATCTTTAGTGTCCTTAGCGATTTTTCTCTCAAAGTTTGCCTTGGATGTTTTTATGAGAGAATGTAGTTTTCTGCTAATGTTGATCAGAGATGTCTTCCTTTCATGGGATTTCACTCTGACGTGCAGTAGCTTCCTTCTTTTGTTATACAATTTGTTTATGGCTGAGGTCTACCAGACAGGACACTTACATTTGGTGGAGAAGGACTTGGATTTGTTTGGGATTGCATGATCCATGCATTCCTGGAGATGTCCATAGAAAGCATTTGTGAAGGATTCGGCATTGTGGGATGTGGTATCCACTGGCACAGTGGGCTTAAAGGATACCATCTCAGTCTTAAAAAGAGTTTACTAATCTCCCATGCAGGACTAGGTTAGTCCTGCATGGAAGCGACCATTTAGTTGCAGGACGGCAGCGTGCCATGCATAATAATGAGACTCACTTCCCAAACTCTTAGGCTTACATGGAGCATGTAAGACTGCAGAGGGCATGCCTGAGAGAAGATCTCTCAGAATAAACATGCCCCGCAATGCAAAACAGCAGAAAGGGGTATGCAATGAGCAAGACCACTCACAGGTGACCACATATCCCCAGCAACAGTCCCCCTTGTGTATAACAGCAACTGAATGTAGAAATAAAATGAAGAAACCCTTTTTTTTTTTTTTTTTAAATCCGATTACAGCTAACCGTAGGTGTGCTGGTGTGCCCATCGCTTAACTATGGTTAATGCAGTTTAAATGGCTGAAGAGGATAACAAGGAAGATATATGCAAATCTTACTCTTCGAGTTGTATTTATTTCAGAAGGGGACAGATGATTCTATGCAGTGTTTTATGTTAATAGAATATGGAGGTCAAGGATTCTACATTTGTGGCAGAGTCCTCAGGGTGCATAGGAAAGCTGAAATTTGACACATCATCACACTTTAATAAATTTGCCTTTGTATAATCTCTGAATGAATTATTGGTTGATGCTTCTGCCTTCATTCTTATGGTAAATATGACTGATTTATGCTCTGATTTGACCTGAAAGAGTTTTTACAGCTGGAGGGGAACAGAGCTGTAGATCTTGTTAAGAAACAATTTCAAGAGTTTATCACCTCTCACAGGTGTACAGTCTAGCTGGCCCAGTGAGATTTTATTTATAAGTCCAGAAATCTCTGGGCATACATGTTTAAGGAGCTATATATTTCCTAGTTAATGGAGAGGTAGCTGTCTTCTAAGAGTATTTTTGATTGAATACTTAGCGCTTTGATATTAGATAGGTAAGAGTAATGAGCCAAGAGGATCATGAAAGGAATCATATAGTTGGCTACAGTGTGATATCAAGGTTTTTTAATGCTAAGCTGGACATGGAGAAGTTCCAGGCCATTATCCTTCTTAATGAGTCTATAGGTGTAATTCTGTTTTACAAATACAGATTCACCACTGCCTCTAATGTCTTCATCAAGAGTGGGGGGGGGGGGTTGGAACATATGGCAGGCATTAGAGACACCACTGCCTCTAATGTCTTCATCTAGAGTGGGGGGTTGGAACATGTGGCAGGCATTGGAGACACCACTGCCTCTAGTGTTTTCATCTAGAGTTGGGGGTCTGAACATGTGGTAGGCATTGAACCCCTGCATGGATGGGGTGCTCTAGGTATTCTTGAACTGGGTCTCCATGATAATTCCTATGCTGATACATTGTAGGGTAAAGACGCCTTTAGGAAATGTAGGTTTTTGTTCATGCTCATTGCATTATGCAGTAATGCCTTCAAGTTTTCCAGGTTTAGTTTTGATATGTTGAAAGCTTTAGTGGAATGAGTTTGCCCAACAAAGGTACTCTGGGAATGGATAAGGTTTTAAGTTGGAGGGACTGATGCAGGCCACCCTGACAAAGCATGAAAGCCTTGGAGGGACTGATGCAGGTTACCCTGACAAAGCAGTTCGGACTGTTTACCATGTCCTCTGCAAATATATATATATATATATATATCTATATATATCTATATATATATATATATATATATATATATATATATATATATATATATATATATATATAAATACATCCTTGATTAACACCAGAAGCTTAGCCAATTGTTAAAGTCAATCATTTTTTGTTCATATTGTGGGATCATAGTATCATAGTAAAATGCTAAAATATTAACCCAAGGGGCCATTTTGCTTCTCAATAAAATTTGATAAGTATTGGTTCCCAAAGGTTTTGTCGGGGGCTATATATAGTCTTGGGCATGTGCGGCTGAGCATTTACAAGCTTCCTCTGTCTAATAAAAACATGTGGTTCCCCATCCACAGATCCAAGTTTTGCTTGTATTAATGCACAGATGAGCTCTACTGCACATGGATGTGAAGCCCTTTTCAGAGAAGGGGGAGCCTCTGAGACACATATCTCTCATACCAGCATGTCATATTTATGTTACAGGCAAGATTTTGGTCCCTGGACTAGGTGTTCCTAATGCTGTTTGTTTTACAATGGACAACAGGTCCATTGGGCCTGCATTGGATGATGCTTTGTAGCCAGCCTTAAGGTGCCTCTCAGCAGCCTATATAGGACCGAAAATATATACAAGGTATTGAGGCGGTACACATTGGACTTGCTTTCCTCACCACGTATTCTTTTTTTTTTTGTGATGATGCTCTGTCAGCATTCCAGTTGTTGCACATGCCTGGCCAGGTACATACTGAAAGTGGCATTGTACTCAAGGACTCCTCTTATGATAGCAGAGTACAACAAAACAATGACATGTTTGGATCTAGATACCATATTCCTACTTACAAGATGTGAAATACCGAATGATTTCCTCACTGAGCTGTGCAACACAGAATGATTTTCTCACTGCAGTAGATTAAGGATGGTCAAATTACAAATCACTGTACACATGGATTTCCAAGTTCCCAACTACACAGTCAGCTCTTTTATTGTCAATGTAGTCATTTGCTGGTGTGACCATATTTCTGAAAGATGCTGTAATTTACGTTTTGGCATAGAATTTTAGACCATGGCTCTGGCAGCAGTTTTTAGACTGTGTCAGGCCTTCCTGGAAATATTAGCATCCCATGAGGATTCAA